>NW_027210612.1:5055000-5562500 GCF_029030835.1 Brachyistius frenatus | reverse complement strand
TTACAATTTTGATTTTTTTTTTATTTTTTTTTTATAGTGCAGCATTTAAAAATAGGGAGTGCAAGTGTGCAATTTGAGGAACAGAATCTGAATGAGATCACTTTTGTTTTTGTGTTGTTTTTTTTTTTTTTACTCAATATCTGAAAGCGAACGCTGACACATTAAACTGCGTCGGAGCGGAATGTCGTTCCTCGCAGAAATATGAGATTGTCAGTCGGGTTCACAGAAAGTCTGGAGAAAAAAAACAAAAACAAAAAAAAACAACCCGATTGAACAAACGAGGACGCTGAGGCCTCGGCGGATCCTCAGGAAACCGTTTCACCGGCTGTAAGTTTGCGGTACAATGACGGTAAAACCGCGTCCTCTTTGTCAAATTCTGTCCTCAAAACATCTCTCGACTTTCCTGAGCTCGACGTGGATATTTGGCTGAATGGGGAAACCGTTGCAGAAGACGTCAACAAACCAAAGCAAACAAACTCAAAAAAAAGTCAAATCAGTTTCACGTAACAGCATAATTACGCATCTTCAATTAAACCGGGGTTGAAATCTGAGCCGACGGTCAATTGAGCTTTAAAAAAAAAAAAAAAAAAAACAAACAAGACTTTTGTGCAGTTCTTTTTACTCCTCAGCTGTTTACGAGGAAATTAAACTGTCCTCACAGTTTGAAATAATCTGCTGTCGTCGGGGGAATTAAGACCAAAAAAAAAACAACAACAACAAAAATTTGGGGTGAGTTTTTTTTCCTGACGTTGAACATTCATTGGTGAAGCGTCGCCTCACTCTGCTGCGCTGCGCTCAGTGTAGGAAATCAAAACAAAAAAAGACCTCCTCTATAAATACTCTTTAGAAAAATCCCATTTTTAGCAACGCGCGACCACAACTTTTAAATGAAAAGATTCCGCGTCTGCTTTGTCGGGACTTCCAGTGTTTTTCTACCCTCGTTCTCTAAAAAAAAAAAAAAAAAAAAAAAAATCTTCGGGGCGTTCCGGGTGGAAACAAACGCGCGTCCCGACTACGATGCGGCGTGTCGCCTTTCCCCGAGAACCCAAACTGTACTGCAGCGTCGCTGACTTTTAAACGGTCATAAAACAGCATATATGCAATACAAAACAACTGCCAGCATTAGGCTGATCATGGATAAAAAGAAATATTTACAAACGAGGAATAATGCTTTTTTTTTTTGTGTTTTTTTTTTGTTCAACATTTTCAGGGTACTCGCATGCATGATTCTCAAGTCCAAAAAAAAAAAAAATCTAAAAGCGTGATCACACAGCTTTGAAACTGACATGGAATGTTTGTCCTGCTGGTTTGCTAAGGTAAGGTCAAGTCTCTTCATATTAAATTACCTATAAAAATATATATATAAATAAAAAGGTGAGGGTATTGTGTTGCGAAAGCTGCAGCAGCGGTCAACGTTTAGCTGCACTGACAGAACAGAAAAGGTGAACGGGAGGAGGGGGCTGGGGGGGGACGGGACACGGGGGGGGACGGGACGGGGGGACGAAGGGAGAGAGAGAGAGAGAGATGGGCGAACGGAGGTGGCAGTCGAGCACCGAGGGGTCAGACGACGAGCTGCTGATCCGGCTCTGGAATGTTCTGCTCAAGTTTCAGAACTGCGAGTGGGTTCTAGAATGAGACAAGGCTGTGTGTGTGTGTGTGTGTGTGTGTGTGTGTGTGTGTGTGTGTGTGTGTGTGTGTGCGTGTGTGTGTGTGTGTGTGTGTGCGTGCGTGTGTGTGCGTGTGTGCGTAAGGCTGGAGAGACACATTCTAGAACTCCTGTGACGCAGGCGTGTTCCAGAACTCCAGAACACCAACGTCACTATGTTCTAGAACTACGACAACGCCGGGTTCTATAGTTCCGTAAAGAACTCTTTAAAAAAAAAAAAAAAAAAAAAAAAATTCCAAACGGGAACAAAGGCAGCCTGGTTTTGTTTTTGTAAACCCTCCAGGAGCTCCGGGCCAAAAACTCTCGCCTGTATGTTCTTGTACGGGACGAACTACAACCGCAGCGGATCGCTTCTCGAGGCCCCTAAGAGAGGAACTCCTTCTCCAGCTCGAAGACGGAGGGCCGTCCCGGGGAGCTCTGAATGCGGCACAGCGGCACCGTGCAGTCCCGCTTCTGGCCCTCCGTGTCCATGTCCAGCAGGGAGCAGCCCACCCCCACCCCCACGTCCGAGGACAGCACCATGTTCAGGTTCTGCGCCGTCTTCCCTCCGGAGTAGTGGCCCAGCGAGTAGCTCTTGTTGCGCCCCCGCAGCAGGGCCCAGGTGTGGGGTTTGGCCCGGAACGACACCGGCCGGGGTCTGGAGAAGGCCTCTCCGCCGGAGGGCTTCTCCGACGCTGCGTCCTTCTCCTTCTCCTGCTTCTTCTGTGCGGCCGGAGGAGGCAGCGTGGGCGGGCCGTTGGCTGTGAACGGACGAGATACATTTTCATTGAGTGCAAATATTTGGAAGAATCTGTCGACACGTGCTCACTCCACCGCTTCGTGGTACTCACTGTTGTGGTTGGTGGTGTATTTCTTTCGGCGGAGACGCGACCCCGTGCTGTGGTTGCTCTGCTCGAGCGGCTGGCTTTGGGTTTGCACCGGCGTCTGCGTTTTAGCCGCAGCCTTGACACTCTGGCCTTCTGCGGATGCCGCCGCACCGGGGGGTCCGGGTGGCTCTGCGGGGTGATCGACGGCCACGTGCTCCGCCCGCCCGGGGTTGGACTCCGACACCTCCGCCTCGGACTGCAGGAGACACTTGGTGGAGTTGCATTCCATGATGGCCGACATGGAGATGAGATTGACGGGTTGCGCGGAGGTGTGGTTTGACGACGCCTCGTCTTTGCGGGAGCGGCCGCTCGGCGGCGAGGTGCTGCGGCGGAAGCGGGTCGCGCGCTGAAACAGGCCCTCCTTCTTCTTCTTCTCTTTCTCCTCCCGCGGGGGCTCGCAGTCGTCTCCGGGGGCGGAGTTTTTGAGAGCCTCCCGGATGTCATAACCGAGCGCGACCGAAGCCAGCAGCGAGCCGCAGCCGTACAGCACCGAGTCGGTCTTGCGGCGAGCTGATGTCCTTTTCAGGCTGTTGGTGGGTGTGAGCTGCGGGGTGGTGGAGGTGGACGAGGTGGACGTGGTGGTGTAGGGGTCGTCCGGGGACTCCGGCGGGCCCCCCTGGCCCGCCGCCCCGACCCCGGCGTCTCCCGGCCCGCAGTTTCCACCGGGGCTCTGGGGCTGCTGCTCGTCCCTCCACAGAGGTAGATCGATGTACACCTGGTTGGGGAACTTGAGCTGCTTTGGTTTGGAGCTGCTGTCTGGACATTCCTGGGAGAACGCCTCATCTTTACCGGCACCCGCTGAAAACACGAGACGTGGACGTCGCACATCATGAACAAATTCAACTCTCGAATCGATCGGCGTCACTCGGGTGGAACATTCAGCTCACCTTGTTCAGCGAACAGGGCAGCGAGGGGGACCGATTTCTGGGACTTCACCAGGCTGGTGGACCAGGGGTTGCTGCCGTCCGACAGAGGACGCACTCTGGGAACAACACGCGCAGACGGGAAACATAAAGTGGACTGAGTCAACGACTGCGTGTCTGTGTGTTAAGGGGATTCTCCAATTAACTGTGCACCAATCAGAAGTCATTCCACGTCTGAAGACGACTGAAAAATGAGCAGCCGGGTGCGTGCGTGTGTGTGTGTGTGTGTGTGTGTGTGTGTGTGTGTGTGTGTGTGTGTGTGTGTGTGTGTGTGTGTGTGTGTGTGTGTGTGTGTGCGTGCGTGCGTAAACACAGCGTACCTCTCAGCAGCAGCAGGCCTCTCTTTGCTCTGCACTGAACTGGGGCCCCAGGTCCTTCCTTTCTTCTTGATTCCCTTTTTCACGTCATCAAACTCCTCCGGCCTGAAGAGGGAGCTGCGGCCCCACGTACGGTTGCTCTCGTCTTGAGTGACTGTTAACACAGCGACAGTGAAGTTTGACCGCAGAGCCAAAACTATCTCGCAGCAGACGCCCCTGACGGGGGAGTCTGGAGAAGACTTGTTAGTCGGTATTGTGCCGTCTGTGAAAACCCCAACAGTGATCTCTCTCTCTAGAATGATTATGTTCTCTCTCTCTTAAAGCCTAAATAGAGTCTAAATAACATCCAGTCTAATACTATTTTACACCGAATAAATACAAAATGAATTATTTCAATAACTCAGAGTGACTTTTTCACCTTTTCATACTAGAAAATATTGTCGGACAATGTCTGTTAATTTCGGCAAAATTCAAAAAGCCAACAAGCCGAAAGTAAAAAAAAAAACCAAAACACCGTTACAAAAGTTCCTCACGGGAGTTGGTTAGTCGTCGTGAAGTTCTGAGAAGGTGCGAGTGAAGTCGGGATCCACCAGATATGTCGCAGCGACAGACGAGGGCCGAGAAGACGTGTTAATGACCAGCTCTGATAACAACGGGTTGTTTTTTTTGTTTTGTTTTTTTAAAGTGCCAATGAACTAGTTCACCAGACACAACAAAAGACGATTCAAATAAATCTGAACGTCAGACATCGGCGGCTTCACCTCGTCACTGTCACCCGCTCGTTTGATTTCCAGGTTAGGACCCCGTGAGACAATTTGAAGAAGCAGCAAACACCCCCCTCAAAAAAAAACAACCAAAAAACACATCCACCCCGTCAGGAAAAACCTCGTCAATCCGCACACCCCCCGCCGACGCCGTTAGGCACCGAGGCCTCTCACCGCACGCGGCGCCCGGTGCCATCAGACACGCCCACGCTGCCCTGCGAGCAGCCAATAGCTTGCCTTTCCTCCTGAACCCGGAGTAGGCCGCGAGCTCGCCGGTCAGATCGACATCCTGTTGGTAAACATACAAACTGTCCCGCCGCGTGTGGGACGTCACTGGGGAGGGAAACATACACGTTACCGCCGGCCAACACGAGCGTCACACGCCGCCGCCGACTCAGCTCCTGCAGTCGTTTGTGAATGCTGCGAAACAAAGCTTCAAATGCTGAACCTCAGACGCGAAGCAGCGCCGCCTCGGCCTGTTTTTGAGTTCTTTGGCCGCAGCGGCCACAAATAAAATAACCTTATCGAGCAATCTTAGCAAACTCCGGTAACGGTTTTTAAATCTCGATTTAAATCGTACTTCTTCTCACTGGCATTTCCTGATCGGGCCCAATTTCAATTTGAATTGCATTCTGATTTTATCATTCATTATTTGTATTATCATTTCTACGCTTTTGTGTTGTTTGCTTGATTATCTATTGTTATTATTTATGTCTTATTTACAAATGTATTATTTTTATGGCTTAAATGTTCTTTTTCAGAATTTTGATCCATATCAAACACGTCTGTGAGGACCATTACAGCTCTGAGCAACAATCAGTCGGAAAATCACCGTCTACCGCAAATGCACAAGAGGAATTTGCTTCAGTTATTACAAGGGTGTCGGTGCGTGACTAACATCTTTATCAAGCTGTTCAAACAACTGGCTGCCTGCTTGCGGCTCGGGAAGCTTTTGTTGACGTGGCTCTAAACACTGAGTGACGCTGTTCCCATGAAGCTCTCAGTGAGTTGATGTGATTTCTTCACTCCGTAACAGGCGGAGAAACATACCGGTCACAACCTGAGAAAATCGGAATTCGCGTGAAGGTGCAAAAACAACAACAACAACAACAACAACAACAACAACGTGAACTTACGCTGGATGGCTCGTAGCCGGGGGATGAGCGTGGGACTGCTGGGAGGAGAGGAGCTGGTGCTGTGAAGGCTCCGCCTCTTGTCCGTAGAAGGCGACGCCTGCACGGTGATCTTGTGTTGGAAGTCTGCAACGTGTGCAACGTACAATACCGTCATTACAGTGCGGAGAGAGCACTTTAGTACGCGCGCGCTTGCATGCCGAGCGCGGCGAGCGAGGTTCACCGCCGTCGCAAGCGACAGGCGCGGACGCGCAAGCGCCACACGCCGCTGCGAACGCAACAACAATACGAACACGACCCCCATTTCTCCACATGTTGAAGTAAAAGATTTAAAACTTCATTTTTTTTTCTTCCTCCACCCGACCTGCGTGGCACGTCGGGATGCTGATTCGGCAGCATCGGTATAGACTGATCGCAATAAAAAGACACTCTAAAATGTGCAGTGTCGGGGATATTTACTGTGTAGTAATTTAACACATTACATTTCATTTAGCTGATGCTTTTATCCAAAGCGACTTACAACACGCCGATGGTACACCATCAGGAGCAAATCTCTTTTCTTTTTTTTTTAGGGTTCAGTGTCTCGCTTGATGTGGACAGGAGGAGCTGGGGATTGAACAGCCGACCTTCCGATTGGTGTGCAACCCACTCTACCGTCTGAGCGGCAGCCTCCAACCCTTAATTATTTCTTTTGCTGACATTTGGCTAAATGTTTTGACGAGAGTCATGATTCCCTGTTTGATTAATTATTCAAGGTAATTTGTATTTGTTAGTACTTTTTTTTTTTTTTGAAGGTACTGTGCGGTGCGGGTACTTCAGGTGGCTCTAGTGTAACACAGGTTGACACACTAGTTGCCGCCTGGACTGCAGTTATCAGTCAACACCTCCCATTCATTTCCAGGGATTGACTTCTCGTCAGGTCGACACATCCGCTCAGTTGTTTTGCTCACCCGAGGGCAGGCTGATGCGGTTCCCATCCTTCAGTTTGAGGCGGGAGCGTTTGAATTTGCCCTTCCTCTTCTTCACGTTGGGCTTGTCTTTGTTGAGCTGGAAAATGAGGATGTTGAGCTCTCTCTCCAACACGTTGATCTCCCGCTCGGCCAGCTGCTGCTCCCGACGCTTCAGCAGCTCCTCCTGAGACTTCTGCTGCAGGGCGGCTCGCGTCAGCTCCTCTTCCCTGGAACGCAGCTCCTGGAAGAACCACGTGTTAAGATGCGTGTAGTCCAAACTGGCAGACAGATTTCAGATGATGGCAGCACCATTAAAACACGGGGCAAGAAACTGACACCCTTGAGAAACCTTCTGTGCACTGAAACCTTCTCTCTTAAAGGAGAATCCACCAATTTTGCACGTTAAAAGTCTGTTTACAGGTTTTGCGGAGCCGCTCCGTTAAAACACAGTCAAAATGGGGTTGGGACAGAAATTTGAAATCTGTTGCTTTCCCCGTGGCATCCGAGCGGGTCTCCTGAAGCAGACGCTGCCACCGGGGCTTCTTGTCGCCCCGTCCGTCGTGCCCGTGGACCTTCAGCTGCGGCGAGACATTGCAGTTGAAAACTCTCAACTGTTCCTGGCCTTGCCCCCGACCGGACGACCCTGTGCTCCCCACGACCTCCACCGCAGTCCCAGCGGCCTGCTCTGAAGACCGACAGACTTGACCTTGGCCAGGGACGGGGTCCTCATCCAGTGACACCCGGTCTTAGCCCACCCGTCACAACCTTCCCATTTCTACATGAGCCTCCGGTTACCAAACTCTGCCGAACTCGAGGAGTCCCAGTCTCAGACAGATGATTTGATTCGTCACATTTGAGGTGTCAGCTCTAATACTGGCCTTGTTTAGCCGGAAAATGCCTTATTAATCTACAAAGCCTTCTATGGATTATTATTCAGCGCCGCTTTTACAGTCATGTCTCGTATATATTAGGATTTACACTCTTTTCTGTTTGAAGACAGTGAAAAACAAACAAACAGAAATCTATAAAACAGGAAGGAGTGAGCGTATTAGATAACACCATCCATAACAAGCCGTCTTCAGGAGATTACTGCCTGCTGTTTCAGGCTGTGTTACACAGTTACACAGTCTTGTCTCCTCCCATGGTTTACCCTTTCTTCATTCCCTCTATTTTCTCTTTAATTGCTCTCAGCTGAGTAATAATAATCCTTACTGGATGACTTCCATCAAGCGGCTTTCCAGTCAAACCCCTTCAGCCACCCACCTCGACACAGATTACTGAGATGTTTACAGAAAATCTGCTGACACAAAGGCTAATTATACGAGTCAGAAAATGTGCGATGGGAAAATGTTAGCTAATACTGAAAGCTATTTTTTTTCCCCTCTGGATTTATGAAATCTTTACATACTGTATTAGTGAGGCAACAAAGAAAATCAACTGAGCATGATTCGCTTAGTCTGGGTGACTCTTAAATTACACAACACAAAGGTTTCAAAAGAGTCTTTAGTAAAACCGGTGAACTAGTACAAAGCAAAATACATAAATCTGTAGTAGAAAATTCCCCTAAAACAACACCACCTGTGGAGTTATTAATATCCACATTGTTCAGTTCATCATTCGTTGACCCAGCTCTGTGTGCTGATTCTGCTGTTTCTCTAAACACTAATTAACCTCCCACTTTCAACCAACAACGGTAGACTTGTACAGGAAGCAGATTAAGGTCTTAACGAGGGGAAGTACGCTAAAGCACCTCTGCATTAATGAATCGTTTTGTTAAATGTGAGATTAGCTAATCCACTGAAAGTAACCAATTAAACATTTAAGTCTGTAAAAGCTGTCCAGAGTGATACATCACGGTTAGACATGTACTGTCACTAAAAACCAAACCAGCAGAGAACAGCGAGCTTCAGGTCTAACTTCCCCCGACGGTGTGATACAGAGCAGACAGAGAAGGAACTCCAGGATATATCTTATGTACAATATCTATCCTCGAACCGCGTGTGTGGTATAACGTCAGGCGCTACGAAACTCGGATGTTTTTCAGTGCGGGTCTCGTCACTCCGGCCCACCTTCTCTTTGGTCCTGAGCTCATCAAACATCTCCTGGATCTCCACACGCCAGTCGTCCTGCATGCTGTGGAAGGAGTCCTGGGGCATGGTGGCCATCACCGCCTCCTCGATGGCCGACAGCTGCTCCAGGATGCAGGAGAAGGAGGGACGCACATGGGGGTCCTGGTCCCAGCACTCTGCACACATTCACAAACACTTGTCACTGGGGTGTCTGTGTACCGTTTCATCTGTGCATTAAAAACACAAAACTACTGCAGTTCGTGGAATTACTTCTGTCCTGTTGTGGGAAAATTAAGATGTGTAAAATGATATTAACTAAATGTGCCCACTGTGAACAAGAAACACTCTGATACTGAAAGATGGCTTCACATATTCCCAAACAATATTGTTGACGGAAATCCTGGAGGCAGACTTTGGCCAAATTGTGATTCTTCTCAAAATCTGTTACCATACAAATATTATCCAGTGCAAAACAACTACCGAGTGAAAATCCTCACATTAAAGCAGAATTCAACTAAGAGTCTTGTCTGATTGCCTGATCATGATTACTTGAGCCGACCACAAAAGTTTAGCATAATCGTTAGATTATTGGTACCTTTCATTATCTGCGATTTCTTCGTCTATTTCAGTAAGACGCTATTTGAGTTGTCATATATGTCAGATCTGTCCTGTGATTTTTTTTGTGGTGCTTTTTACAAAACCTAAAAGGTTAACGGAAATATAATTTATATTTATCTTCAAATGTTCAATGCCACTTGGTGGTTGTTGTTCTTCAGAAGATGTGTATGTATTATCAAAATATGATTGGCCTATGCTATAATAGCACCATAAAACAGCCAATGAATCGTTAATTGCAGCTATTTGTATGACAATCATTTGTCAACAAAAATGTTGTGACCATGACAACCCTGTTTGTGTCAGATTTTATTGACAAGTTTGCCACATCATTTTACAAGCAAGAAGGAAAGGGGTCCTCCTCTGGTGATCTTTTGTCTGGCAACCAAAAAAACAAACATTTCGACCGATCGTTGTTTTGCAAAAACAAAACACAACATAAATAACCACAAATAGACATCTGAAATATTCTCAACGAGCATATGCAGTCTCTACAATCCTTTTGTTTGCATTTCTACTGTATGTCTGTAGCTTTAAGAAATGATTCCCCTTTAGAAATGTCATCAATTAGTTAAAAAACCTGTCATTTCTCTGAGACTTTAAAGCTTTACTGGCTAATATTTCTGACAGCGTGGTTGTCTGTGTGTGATAACTGTTTTACATTAGTGTCATTGATGGGATTTTGTGTGTCGACAGCATAATCTGTTCTAAGGTCTCTCATGCGAAACAGATGTCCGAGATATCCTGAACAAATAAAGCTAAAAAAATAACCTAATTTGACACCACTTTTACCTTCCATGAGCTTAGCGAAGGGTTCAGGGCAGGTGGAGGGGATCGGCAGAGTTAACTTGTTGACTGCCACGCCGTACGCAACAGCCAGACCGTCTATCCCACGGTACGGCACCTCCCCCGTTAACAGCTCCCACAGCAAGACGCCATAACTGGTGGGTGGCGATAAAAAAGAAAGATAAATGATTACTAAACAAAGGAAAGAGGAATAATGTCAGGCAGACGAGAGAAAGTAGATTTTATTTTTATCTGGCACCTGCGTGTAGTGTGCCACTTATCATACCTCCAGACGTCACTGCCTTTGGAGAAGAGAGATGATTTGATGACCTCGGGGGCCATCCAGGAGTAGGTGCCTGCTGCTGACATTTTTGTGGTTTTGTGCCACTCCCTGGCCAGGCCGAAATCCGTGATCTTCAAGGTCTTTCTCCCGATGTCGTCATTCTCAATTGTTTCAAGTAATAAAACTGAAAAAGGAGAGGGCAGGAAAGCATAATATCAGAGAGGCAAAAATGAACATAAATACACATGAGAGAAAGGGCACAGCAAGCGATGTGTGATTGAGAGAAAAGGAAAAGTGGAAATACAGGATCGGGATGAAAGTGACAGATGTGAGGGGAGTGGAAGAGAAAGAAGAATGAAAGAAAGGGAGACACAAAGAGTTGGGGGGACAGAGAAAAGGACAACCATACAGGTGAGGAGATGATAGTCGATATTCAGGAGGGCCAACAGCGGTATGCAGGTCATTTATTACTGTAGAAACAGAAGGCTGACAGCGCCACAAAGCACCTGTCCTCGGGTCCTAGAACTGTTTAACACATTAAAGAACAGCCGGAACCCTCCGAACCTGCCGGTAACACTACACCCGGCCCGAGACCTCTGCCACCGTCAAGCAACAGCTCGCTGACGTGTTAAGTCAAGACCCTCGGTGCCAATCAAGTGTTAAAAAATGACAGACTTGCACAAACATGTGGGTTTTTGTTTTTCTGGCTGGTCCTGGTTGAGGACAAAAGAGTCGACGCGTGAGAACATCACGAGAATCAGTTTGAGAAAGACCAATAGTATTTTAAAAACCAAACAAATATGCACAGTAACAAGCAAAACAAAAAAAGAGTAAAAACAAGCTACAGGTAAGAGAAAACTCGTCCATGTATCATTAGTAAACACAGAAATCAGCCACTTTGAGAGCATTTCAGCTGTTTGAATGAACCTTTGCCACCGACAGCCAGGTGTGACTGGGGAGTAGCAACATCTTTCTAACGCCCAATGTTTCCTTTCAACAGCAATAACTGTGCAGATACAACAATATCCAAATATTAATTTTATCCCTCCGATAGCACGAAGCAGCTTTTTCCACGAAGTGGTGTATCAACAGCCAAAAAAGACCCTTTGATCCTTTGGGTATTATTTTCCACATTTGTTTTTGCCACTGCCAAGATCCTCTCACATTACAAACTTTCCCATTTCATTACTTGCACACGGACACTTCAGGTCAGTTTGAACACATCCTATCAGCTGTGTGGACACACAGCAGAGAAGCTCACATGTGACTCTAAATGAGCCTGTATGTGGTTTGACAATGCGAGTGAGGTGTTGAGTTAATAATTCAAAATAAAACAGAAAACATGAAAAGAAAACACTTCTGTGTACACGCTGTGGTTCCCATGGGAACAAGGGACGTCGTGATAAATATACATAGTGGAAGTGTTGAAAAGCACATCATGCCACTTGAGTTTCTTGACGGACTGTATTATCTATCACTCGCTGACCTTGGACCTACTCCTCCACATCGGCACGGAACGAAGACGTGCCAAAAGACACACACAAACTCTTTCTGCATTTCTAAAACACAGTCACGCACAAACGTGCACCTGTGTTGCACATTCAAATTCGTTTTATAACCCCATGGGACTCATCTGACATGGTTTACCTACAGAAAGCGCACTGATTATGAATTCTAGTTAGGAAGGCTTTGGTACCATTTCTGCAGCAAATGTGTCAAACTTTGGACCAGATCTGCTGAAAGACGTAGGAGGGGAGCAGAGGAGGGCCGCTGCTGACACGAACACATGGACAGAAATTGGCTTTGAGACCTCGACCAAATGCATAAAATATCAGTGTATGCACAAAACTGAAACAAATATATGCAGAATTTCTTTTAAGGTAGTGCATAAAAAACACAAATCCCATATCTAGCAATAACTTACAGTTTAGCGGTACCTTTCACACTTTTTTTTTTTTTTTTTTTACCCATCGTGTGCTCAGAATTGGCTACTACCAAATTGATTTGGTATCTAACAGATTTTATATTATATATAACTCTTTATACCTCACTGTGTGTCCAGATCAGGTCATCAGCTTCACTACCAGTATTCAAATCTCGATTAAAAACATTTATTTCTCCAGCACGTTCAGATTAGAGTCAATTTCATTTGAATCTTTTTTTTTTCCAATATTATTTACTGGTCATGAATATCCTTGCGTGTTGTTTTGGCTTAATATTCATACACATGTTCTATTTAGACTAATGTTAAGGTTTTATTAAATTGGTTAAATGAATGCTCAACACGCAGTATAATAATCAGTATTGATTTCAATAACTGCTAAAGTCCTTTTCATGCAAAAAAATGCATTTGCTGGCACAAGTTTGTAAACTATGAGGATTTACTGTTTGTTTTATGCTGCTTTGATTATCTGTCATCTAATTGACCAAAAAGAAAAAAAAAAGTCAACTTGCACCTTAAAACATAACATGCGGGATTATTGCACACATCTGATACTGTATGTTGCCTCATTATTCTGTGCAGCACATTGACTTGATGGATGCGAACTATGACAGGCTGGTCAATCGTCTCAAAGATGTATAAACATGTTTACTAGCATTAAAGTAAAATCCATGCTTGCCAAAATAAGATGCTATCACTCAGGAGTTTGTATACTCTTTAAATGATGCATCATTTAAAAGGTATTTATTTATTTATTTAAAACACACAGAAAAGTAAACATTTAACTTCATCTGTCACGCAGTTAAGATGGGAAACACGAAAAAGGACAATTCCTGCTTTTTAAACTAGCTCTTATCAAAAAAAAAAATCATCTTTACCCTAATTGCAGACAAAGTTACAGAAGATGATAATTAACATTTTTTTTCAGGTGTCTGCAAGCATTTTCAAAGGGCCTAAAATGAAATCAAGCATCATTTAACCGTAGTGAGGCTCCTATGGGTCTCCACTAATAACAGGGGTATTGGTGCCGTTACTAGCCCCGGGCAATGAGGGGATCCTCTACCCGGGCGGTAACAATAGGAATACCATTACAAACAGGTTTCACTAGACCAATGATATACTTCTATTTCCTGTTGTCATGTCTGCTCTCAGTGATTCCATAGATTCCTCCCAGCAGGCTCTGTAGCCATAATGACTTATGGTGGGTTAGTTACACAGCCGAGCAGAACAGTGGTTTTGGGATAAGCCCGTCTGCGCTGATTGGCCTATAGGGTATCGTGCCAAATACCTTCTTTGTAGCCCCATGATACTTCAGTGTCAGCCCTCTAGAAATTTCTGATAAAAGACCTAGCTCTTGCCTACATGACTCCATGCTGACGTTATGCTACAGAAAGCACCTTTAAAACCAGCCAGCCATTTTGTTTTGGGATCCTGGAAGCTCATAATAAGAAAACACTTCATAGCCACGGCTGGTTAACCTGATATTCTATGATTGATAAAGTCTTGCACGTCATCATCCAATGTATAAATCTGTCCAAACATACTGTGCAATATTATTATTATTATTTTTATTGTATTGTTTGGGTTTAGCCATTTATGGAAGGATTAACTGTCAAGAAATGAATATTAAATTAAATTATAAAAAATATTACCTAATAAATAGGAGAAAAAAATATCAATTGGGGCAGCAACTATTCATTATTTTCTAGATTTATTGTTTGGACCAGCTTTTTTTTTTTATAAATGAAATGTGCTACAGAAATTAACTTTATTGTTAAGTTTTTGCGTGACTCCTATGATCTAAATTTATGCTCACATTTGCTGTCACAAAACTCACGTGATACTAACTCTCCTGTCTACACCCCAAAATCACTCAAATCTTAAACATATGGTGAAGTTCTAAATATGCCATGTAAACCTGAATAGCTTAAGTAAGCAGTGAAAATATATATATATAAAAAAGTTATTTATGAAAGGCGCTGTTATAATATTGGACTAGCCTCATTTAATATATTATGATATATATATTTTTTTTAATAGCAAAGTTTGTAAAGGGAAGATTACTCCATCAAACAAGGTATATGTGGAAGAAAAGAAGCTAAATCATAGTTACTCATCATGGTGGCCTCTTCACTGACTGACCTCCAACAGATGCTACCAGCCCTTCTTTGAAGTCCACCTCCTACAACGCCTTCATCCTATTGTAATTTCTAAGGTTATTCTCAGTAGGTTCAAAGAAACTCAAAGATATTTTGTCCAGCCTTGAAACATAAGCCTGACTGATGGGAAAAAGCCTCAAGTTATTATTTAAGACATCTCACTGGTTGCAGACATTTCTTTTATTTTACTTTCGTCATCGAGAAGTTATGAGGAAACACAAAAACGGTATCTGTTCATGGCAAACGTGCAAATCTGAAAAGCATATTGGCTCATATGCTTTTGAGGAATTAGGTGGAAGAAATAAGGGAAATTACATTAAAAAAAAAGAGAAGAGATGCTCTGGTTGACCTGTTTTTAGGTCCATCCTTAACGTCGAGGCCCAGGTCAAACGCCACCCTGTACTGCAAAGATAAATCTACTGCCAGTGAACTGACTAAGTGTAAAGTTAGCACATGTAAAGCCTTTACACCTGAGCCAACGTGTGAAATCAGGCTGTGACTGGGTGTCAATTTTGAGTATTGTTTTAGCCTTCAGACCATATTTTTAAAGAGAGGAGGTAACTGTGCATTTAGTGCGCATAGTATTTCTCTGGTAATAAGTTCACTCTGGTCTAAATAAGGTTGCGGGTTAGAGCAAATGTATGGAAAATGTATCATTAGTTGGTATATAAATTCCTAAATTTGACAGCAGCAAAAGCTTTTCACCGGTAGTAATCGATCCAAGCCCATAAAGATTTGGAGAGGATACTAAATGGAAATATAGTTAGATGAAGCTCCTACTGTAAAATGAGCCAGTGCTTGTGTCAACATATCCTTTTCATAATAAACTATAATTCACATTTGTAAATGCAGTTTTGTCTATCTTGCAGTCAGGGTTGTAGGTTTGCCAGTTTCATAAGCTACAGGTGATGTGTGAAAATTGTTCGATGTAATAAAAATAGGTAAATAGAGCACATAAACTCAATTTTGTTTACTTTAAGATGGACATATAATCTGTTTTTTCCAACGTGAATTTCTTATCAACATCACAAATGTCCTGTGATAGTTTGCAGTCACAGTCCTCAAAACAGTCTATATTTTCTTACCCTTTTGAAAAGTAATTGTTTTGAAGCGGACAACAGCTCAGCGCAATTGGAGATGGATATGCCTCCAAGGCAGACCCCACCCCTCAGTCCAACCCCCCATTTAATTCCCCTTTCCGACAGTGGATCTTGAGGCAGACCCATCTTTCATGGTGGGACAGTGGGAAGATCAGAAGCGGAGCTGCTGCCTTCAAAGCAGGTCCCACGCTTCTTCCCATTGCCTTCTCCCCCTCGAGGTAAAAGGAAGAAAATAGAATTATTGGGCAAACACCATTTCATCTTTCATTCATAAACTAAAAATGCTTCAGTTACACTCAGTAACTCTGCAGCAGCTGAAATTCAACAAACCAGTGAGCGAAGAAAATAAAAAGTTTTGGAAGATACACCACTGTTGCCAATTTTTTGTTCATTTTCAGTAATACTCCATTGACATTACAAGCCTTAATGTGTTCAGTACAACCTGGCTATATCCATTCTTACAGTATTTCATGCATATGATGCAATACATTTAATACATGAAGCCGGGAAGAGCAACAACAGTACAGAGTAGAGAAACAAGCATTTTATTTTTGCTGTGTGAAACGGTGCTTCTTATGATACAAACCACTTATAAAACTTAAAATCTGAATCAGTGTGTGGATGTGCTGCTAAAGAGATTTATAATTAAAAGCCATCGATGGTTGCAGTGAAGATTCAGAGCGCAGCCTCCTAACTTGACGAGGCAGTATTTTCTTAACTGTGCCAACTGACTAAGCATGAGTGTAAGAGGGCTTCCTGTAGTAAGCAGAAACAAGGCTGCTAAACATTCAGTGACGGGTCTGTCTCTCCTGCTTGAAATGAGAGTGCCCCCAGGCATTCTGGTGGATGGGAAAAGGATCGGGGCTAATGGCTGGCTAAATCCATCTATCATGGTCACATCTCTCTGGGCCACTTGCTCTTTGTCTGTCCCCTTCCTCTCCGAGTCAGGGTCTGTAAAAGCTTGAATTAACCCCGAGCGAGGCTAATTAAAACATATCGAATGTTAAAGGTGTACAACAAGTGGCTTTTTCTGTATTCGCATCTATCGATGTGCTTGGCGAGCGGCGGAGGGGATTGGTTGATTTGGAAGGCAGCTCTTCTCAGCTGTGGGCCCTTTTCCTTTTCACCCAGCCCTGCAACAATAGGTGCAGTCAGGGAGAGGTCATAAAAAACACAGTGAAAGCATCTCAACTCCTCCTCTCTCCCCTCTGCCCATTCTCTCGTCAGAGAAAGGACAGGCAGTAACTGTCTGTGTGTCACCAGGGGTAATTGTGGGAAGCCAGAGAAAAGTTGCCCTGCAACACCTAGTCAAGCTTTGGTAACTTTTCCTCTTAGATTCTACTTATTCCAGAAGTAGAGTAAGACAAGAGAAAAATCAGTGGAGGGAAAAGGGATTCTCTTGAGGGGCACTTCATCTGAGCTACTTCAGACCGAACTGTTTTCTCTCCTGTGGTGTGGCTCGTTATGACCTAGTAATGAAAAACGGGGTTGGAGAGAAGTTGCAGAGCTTTTCCTGCAGAAGTAGGATGGTTCACAAGGAAGATAAAGCCTATTTGTTTCACACCTAGCAGTGCGGTGGGCTGATCCTTTGTGTGCCATCAAATAAACCTGATTGGGATTGGGATTATATTTATTACATGAATTTCTTAGGCAGACATTTTTGCCCAAAATAATAGTAAATTTGTCGCTTGCCTCAACAATATTAGTTTTTTTTACTTTAAGACTACAATCTGGAATATCGTAATCATTTGTTGAGCCATTTTTGTTTATCATTGGAACAGACAACTGCTTGATGACACTATGATTTATCACAACTCTGCTAATCATTTTGGAGCTTACTTTGGCTTCGTGTGCTACACGTACAGAAATGGAAATAACACTTTTCATCTGAACGAGTCTTAACACTTTGCCCTGGTTCCTGTCACGATAGGGTCCTTCGGTGGTGTCACAGTTATCGCTGTAAAATCTGATTTCAAAACCTTATCTGCACTTATTACTGCATCTGCACTGTTTTCAGTTTGTCCAGCACGATGGGAAATCCGTCCTGTACTTCCACAACTTTTATCAGGTCTGCAGAGTAATGGTGCACGGAGATAGAAACGGGGAGGGAGGGGGGGGGGAGGACGCAGGGACGGCGTGATGAAGTCCAACAATAGCATAAGATTGATGGGAGAATGCTGTTGCACACGCTCCAAGGGGAACTCCATCAGCTTTCAGTGGCATTCGAGCACACATTCCTGACATACTATCGCTCGCACCAAGATGTGAAACTACAGCGTTAATGTGGGTTATGCGTGCTGGCTCAGAGCCAGGTTTCAGTGATTTCTCGCCCTTAACTGGCGCTCTATGAATTCAACCGGTCCTGGTGTAAAAACATTTCAATCAAAGTCATGCGCTGGGGAAGAAGGGAAGGGCAATGAAAGGAGGTAAAGAATAACACCAGGAGAAATAAGCAAAGGAAGATGATCAAATCCACATTAGCAATAAATTAATCTATGTAACACATGCTGCTGACATCGCTGGAGTTGATATAACTTATGCGATCTGTCTTCCGCAGAAATTTAAACCAATTAAAAACGTAAGAAATATGTTATTGTATTTAGGGGACATACTGTATATTTTCTTTACCCTTACATTTACAATCTCTGAGCACGCTAATCGACATCTGCCTAACATCGAGCAACTCTTCAGAAATTACAAAAGCAGTTGCAGAGTTGTTTCAGAACAAAGTATATTATATACATATTTATTTCACTGAGTAAATGCCATTACAGCAGTATTAGTAAACAGTAGTTTTGGTTGACAGTGGAGCTCTGATGCACAAAAACGTACGCTACATCAGGCTACATTCAGCCAGACAATACTGGTTAGCAGGATAATTCCTTTGTTAGTTTGGATTTCTTTCAAGAACTTGACGTTAAAATCATTATCCTTTAAAGTCTGAAAATTGCACAGGCCGAAAAGTAGACATGAAAAATAATAAGCAAGTGGGAGCAGGTTGGAACAAGGGAAGGAAGGAGAAAAATAACAAAGTAAGAAGGGAAACCCCCTCAGTTTGTGGCAATAAAAGAGTACCGCTGCTCTCTGGGAGATTAAATATGAACAGAACAAAACAAAACGAGGGCTTTGAGACCCTCCGAGTCCTAGCCATTCTTCTGGCCACAGTAGCCTAGCAACCGCTGCTTGACCAGTCCATTGTGTAAACGTATGTTAAGCTTTTATCCCTCATTAGCAACATTCCTCCCTGCAGGCTGGGATTTTACAGATTAGGTTGAAAAACACAAAAGAGATTGGACAAATCTTGCTGACTTCCAACATATTACTTTACAGGCTAATCATTGATCAAATAGCTGCATGTTTGTCTGCGTGGAGGATATGTGTACACTGGAAGTTGATAAATGACAGGCAGAGTAGTTGAGTGAAGTTGGACAAGTTTTGTTGTTCTTCCTCTGTGTATGTCCTGGTTTACACCGAGAGGAAACATACTCCGGTGACACAACTTGACAGAAATAGAGACGAGAAAAAGCCACACTAACAATGTTGCCTCATTAAATATTGAAAATAATGACAGATTGCTGATTAACAACCCCTTATTGCAGTGTATCAATTTTCCTTTTACCCCCTGTGTAGATAATTCTCCCTCCTTTCATCCTTTTAGACTGACCAACGCAAACATAATGCCAAGACAAACAGACAACAGGCCCACACTAGCAGATGCAACAACTTCTCTAAGCTGCATTATTCTAGTTTTTTTTTTTTTTTTTTTTTTTTTTTTTACTGGGAAAACAACCCAAAACGCCACAGGGTGCCGTTTGTGTGTTTGTGTGCAGGAGAAAGTCTTTTGTGAACTCACTGCCCTGGTTCTAAGCAAACACGTACAGCTTCTTTCATTCGCTCTTTATTTAGATAATGCTGTATATCGACTACAGATGTTCAGACTTCTGACCCTGGGACGATCCACTGCACGCAACTAGTAGCAGCACCGTTGGTAAAACTGAGTCTGGTTTGTCTCAATTTGTGGGAAAAGTTTAGCATTGAGCTCTAGATTTTGAGCGAATTCAGAAAAACATGTTTGGTTGGGAATTTTGTGTTCCCGTTTTTTTTAATTTATTTTTTTTATCCCAGCTCAGTACTGCAATAAGCTCACTGTGAAGGAGCTCTCCTAATTCTGGCTTTAAATTCCCCCTCTAGGTCACAGTGAAGTGGCAGGACAAACACACCGACTTGTGTTAGCAGCACTGTGCCTGTTCGGGGGAGTCTGTTTGTTGTATGTTCACCAAACATCCGATTAGCTGAAGCAGCCTAAACAGCAGTTAAATCCTTTCTCTCCATCTGCCCTGTAATTAACACAAATCTTCATCTTAAATAAGACAACGTTGCGCTGACGTTTCATCGAGGGCACAAAAACACAACTGTTTGAAAAGCCCTGACACATTTCAAAATAAAGTTATGTTTACATTTCATAGAGTGAATTAGTTTCATTATTCTGTTGGAAAAACTAACCTATGAACTTTACATTATTTCTAAAAGATATACTGTATTATATATATATATATATATATTCTAAAATACTGGTATTAGTTTTGGGTGTTGTTTTTTTCAGTTACCACAATATATTTTTACTATTTTCTTCTGAATATAAAGATACAATGTGGACTTTTTGTCATGTTTGGACTATATGAAACCATCACCTACAAACAAGACCTGGATGGATGTTTAGGAACTTATGACTATATGTATATTTGAGCTGCATGCACAGATTTTGTAGTCAATGGACCTTCCACATCTGTACAACAGTATCTTTTACAATCCGATGAAAATGTATGAACCTGGTGATCATGGAGGATCTGGTCCGTGTACATTTCACATGTTTTGGCCCAACATTCACACGTTGACACTCTCAGCTGGAGATAACCAGACATCAGTATGCCAGAGGTGCTCCCCACATGGCCCCAGGTTGATAACAGTCTCTGGTCACAAAAGGGAGAAATAGTGTTTGGAGTCTTTATTACAGACATAAATATAGCAGAGTTGAGCCGAGTAGCCTGTGTCGATGGGTATATGACTCGGAGCCCTTTTCTCATCGAGTCCTTTTCCATTCATTATTCAGTCCTGGGAAACTAAAGTTTGCTGGCCTGTTGTCAACTACCGGTCCACGGAGGAGCACAGTTGGTCGACAGCACAGAACCAAGTTCAGCTACATGAGCCTGCTATGTTACAGAGACTCTCAAATCTTGAGATTTAAAAGTACTGAAGACTCTTAATCGGAGTTATTTCTTCAGACTTGGCAATTGTAAAACTATGCAGACATTGCCTGCTGAATAAGTCATCATTCTTGCACTGCATTAAGTCCATAAGCAAATCCTAATCTCTGTATTAATATATCCAGGCAGGTACTCTGACTGACTTGTTTTTCCTCTCTGAACTGTGGTATGAGCTGTGGTTGGTTGAGCACATGGCCTGACAGTGTGTACCGAGTGTGACTCCTTATGTGTTTGGTAAATCACTGACTTTATTTGAACAACATTTCAGCTTTTGGTGGAGAGGGGGCTGGGGAGGTGTGTGTGTGTGTGTGTGTGTGTGTGTGTGTGTGTGTGTGTGTTAAAGGGTGAGGGAGAGTGAGTGCATGGGGGGCCAGCTGAGCAAACTCTGACTCTATTTCACATCCTCTCAATGGCGCACCCTCCCACCCCCACACACAAACACACACTCTCTCTCTCTCTCTCTCTCACACACACAGTACACTGTTTTAAATCTATCCTGAGTGTGGTCCAGTACTGCACCAGGTTGTGGGGGAGCTATAAGTGGATTATAAATTTTCATCAAACCCGCTTTATTCTGTAATGACAGATTGTTTTCCGAATAACTTATAAGCATAAGGTAAACATTTCCCAATGTTATTAGTGAATCACTGTTTGTGGGACTTGCTGATACATGCTGTGGATTTGCTGAACAGAATTGAGAGATTTGGAGAAGTAGACATAACATAACAATTGCTTTAAAAGAGGCTGGGAAGTTAGTTAACACTATCATAGTTACAGCAGACATAAAACATTACTATAACTAACAGGAGGTGGTGAGCTGCATGTGCAACAGGTGCGTGGCCCTCCTCGGTCCCCACCAGGACTTTCGAAAGTTATCTCAGTTTCTCTCTTTTTTTTTTTTTTAAATACGTAGACTTTAATCTTTACTTACTGTTGCTGGACTTCAGGTCACGATGGATGATGGGTACCACGGCCTCCTCGTGCAGATAGTGCATCCCGCGTGCGATCTGCACGGCCCAGTTGACCAGGATGTGCGGAGGGATGCGCCTTCCGGTCAACACCCGGTTCAGTGTCCCGCCACGGGCATATTCCATGACCAGGCACAGGTTGGGCTCCTCCAAACAATGCCCTTCCAGTTTAATAATGTTGGGGTGCTGCAGCATGGAGAAAAGCTTCGCTTCTTGTTTAACACTGCCGGCGGTGGCTGTTATGTCTTCATCTGGGTCTTGCCGAGCAGCCTTCACGGCGACCTCCTGATCTTTCCATGTGCCCCGGTAAACTTTGCCAAATCCACCCACGCCTATGATCTCCTCTAATACCAGTTCACTGAAGGGAATCTGGACGGGGGAGCCCGGGACTGTCTCTCGTTCCCCCACCGACCCACTCGTAGCTGGGAGACGGTAAATAGCGGGCTGGTAGGTGACATAATTGGAGGGGAAAATCCCGACCCGGTGGTTGATTTTGCCTGTCCACCACCCCTCATCCCCGGAGATCGCAGCGTCCTTGGACAGGACCTCTACCACGTCCCCTCGTCTGAGACTGAGCTCGTCCTCGCCGCTTGCCTCGTAGTCATACGCGGCTGTCCACAGGGATCGCGTCGAGCACAGCGGGGCAGAGTGAGCCCACGCCCGAACAGCGGGGGACTCCGTCCATGCGTGCTCCCCGGTCCCCCCACCATCACCACCACCACCACCGCCGCCGCCCGGCCGCCCTTCACCGTTTGGGAAAGCGGCCTGCGAGACATCCATTTCTCGGTGGCCGTAGCGGCACCATAGGGTGCGGAGCTTTTTTTTTTTTTTTTTTTTTAAGATCAAAATGGAAAAAAAATAAATAAAAAAAAAAACTTTAAAACGGTGAAATGTAACTTTTTGAAATCCTCATACTGTCACATCTACTAAGACTATCCGATACGAGTAGAAGCGGATTTCCCTGCGGCAGAGTAACGTCCTGTGGGAGACAGAGAGAGACACAGAGACAGACAGAGACACAGAGACACAGTCTACAACCCTTCATCCACGTCGCCACTCCGGTAAAAGTGAGGGTCAATAACAAGCTAGCGAGGTCTAAGGTTAGCCGAAATAAGGTTCAGCTAATACCACCGCTTTTACGTGTTAAATATAAAACTAGAAATAAACAAATATTATCCTAAACAATTAAAACTATGATTAAATAAAAAAAAAAAAAATAAAAAAAAAAGCTAACCTGAACAGGCTAAAGTTAGCTCTCTGCCGATGAACAAGTTTCCCCCGCAGGTGCCAGAAGAAGTGCACCTGCACCGTCCCCCCTCCGACCGGACACGGGGAGGAGAAGCTCCGCGGGACTCGCTTTCGCTTCGAAAGGTGGAAGCCGGTAAACACTCATACGGTACCCGAAAAAAAAAAAAAAACGCGAAACGCAAAGTCCGCCTGCTCGTTTGTGGACTTTTTAATCGGAGTTTCAACTGTAATTCCAGACTTTTTGTGTGTGTGTGTGTGTAGAGGAGGAGGAGGAGGAGGTGCTAGCGGGTTAGCTTAGCATAGGTCAGCCCGTTTTGACTAAGTACGGCAGTTGGGGGAGAAAAAAAAAAAAAAAAAAAAAAGTTGCTCCTCTCCGCTTTAAGATAGTTTACTCCCAAAGTTTTATGTCTCCTTCGAGGGACGAACATCCCGGATTTCGACGCAAGAGAGAGGGTTGGTTGGTTGGTTGGTTGGTGGGGGTGGAAAAGACAAAAAAAAAAAAAAAAAAAAAAACCAAACATGGAATACTTTAATCAAAACAAGCCCCCCGCTGCCGTCGTCGTCGCCAGACGGAGTCGGACCTCGCAGTGGCCGGACGAGGAGCTCGGGACGCCGCTTGCTGCTCTCGCTGCCGACTGGGATGCGCTCTGATTGGAGGGACTGCGTGACACGTGACCGCCGCAGCAGTAAAAAAAAAAAAAAAAAAAAAAGGGGGAGGGGGAGGAGCTACCGTAGGAATGTGTGAGGAGAGCCCGCGCGCCTTCAGGGAAATTATGGGAATAGTGGACCATATAATGACACTGACGCGCACACGCGCGCACACGCACGCACACGCACACACACGCTTCTACCAATATGAGGGCTATATATAGCTACATAATATAATATGGTATAATATAATATACTGAGGGTGGAGAGAACATGTGAAGAGTAACAGTTCCAAAAATGTATTGTAGATTTTGATCTTCTTTTTTTTTAATTAAATTTTTTTTATTTATATAATATAACTCTCATTCCAACCATGTATGCAGACTTGGTGCAGCCTGCTTTACTCTTGTACACATAAGCTACCTCTAAATACTGTGTACGCATGTCGTCAACGCACAGCCTGCATGTAATGAACAATGTGGCTTGATTGCATGTCTTGATTGTCCCCTGCTCACCGCTCGGCTGTGCGCACAAATCCTGAATGCTGAAGGTGGGACTCGCATAATAGGAAAGGATGGATGAGGCGGAGTGGGAAGGGAGGGGCGGTCAGAGCTGCGCATCTGTACAAGGCAGCTATAGAGAGGAGAGAGAGAGAGGGAGGGGAGGAAGGAGAGAGACGAACAGGACAAGATGAGGACCGCGGCAGCAGAAATGCACGAAGCGACATTGGGATGGGAGAAGGTAGACGAGAGGACAACACCGGAGAAGACCGATGAGGCATGAAGGAGAAGGCTCGCGAGACGCGCTGCACCGCTCCAACATGGAGGCGTAGCGATAGTAGCATGCTTTAGAGGAGATCATTTCATTGTAGCCTAGCAGCAGCATCATCATCATCATCACCATCATCATCTGTCCATCCAACCTGAGCGGAGAGGAGGAGAGAGGAGGAGAGATGGGCTCCCAGGTCGTGCAGACCCTGCGTCAGGGAGTGTGGGCATCTCTGACCGGGGGCTGGTACCACGACCCGGACCAGAACAAATTCAACAACTCGTGCCACCTCTATCTGTGGATATTTCTCCTGATGTTTCCCCTATCTCTCCATCTGGTGAGTTTTTTCTTGGGGAACGTGACGTTCAAGGCCGCGAAGGGGGTGTGAGGTGGCCACGGTACCGAGGTAACGTTTTTATTCGTGCCGCCCGTTTACCTTTCCTTGGATAAACAACGAGCAGCTCAGCGAGAATCACATTATTCCTGCCCGGTTGTTACCGCTGTGAGAAATACATAGGCTGGAAAAAAAAAAAAAAAAAAAAAAAAAAGGGGGCACTGTCGCAGTATTTTTTTTTTTTCCCCGCACGCAGTGACGGAACGCATGGCTGCTCCTGGATGTGATGGTGCCAGGAAGCGTGAAACTGTGGTTCACTGATATTTTCATGCTGTGGCCTTCGTAGTAGGTGAAAAACAGGCTGCATTACTCCACATGATAAAACAATGCACGGGACCATTTGTCAAGTGGGCTGTTGGAGATACACGGAGTAAGAAAACCCATGTTTCTAAATGATAGAAGTATTCCTGGCTTTTTTTTTTTCTTACTACCCAACCTCAACTGAAGGATAAGAGTCCAGATATTCTCAGTGACCTTTGCCCTTCTTTCACACAGTAAGGAGGGCTGCACGGATACAGTAGACTTCCTGAGTAGGTGGAACACCTTGACCTTAGCTGTGATGATGTATAAAGGAGTCTTATACTTCTTAAAATAAAGATATAATGGCAGCCGTTGACATGTACTGTAAGGATGAATGTGATCTGACAGTGCACGCTGTACAATGGCAGCTTTCTGTTATTGTATGTGAAATAACTTCCGTATCCTGTGCATTTTTTCCAGTCGTACCCAGATGAGATAGTGCAGATTATGTGACTACGTTGTAGGTGCAGATAACCCTAAACTATGCCATCCAATAAGGCAAAGTAACACATGAGTGACACCTCAGATGTTTAAGCGCTTTGACACTAAATCTCCCCTAAACTCCATTGCAGTTTGTGTTAAAACATCCACTGCTTCCCCTGCAAAAACAACACAGGCTTCCTGACACAGATGTTTCAAATTTCAAGTCCACTGACATTTTCTCTGAAGGGGGCACACAGCACAGGATAAACGATGAAAGAAAGCCCAATCAAGTATGAGCACAAATGCTACAAAGCTGTAAATTTAGGCTGTAAATCTTCACCTTCCGACATACAGTGAGGAAGAGCTCTCTCCAGAACAGCGTGACTCATGTATCAGCATGATGATGTTGCTTCGTCTGTAATCTTCCCGTTCTTTGCGATGGGCCATTCCTCCCTTGGGGATCACTAAACTTCATCAGTCCACCAGTATATCAAACCAGACCTTGTGGTTCACTGAACCTGTAATACGTCCGAGTGGCCGTGTGACCAACCGCATGAGGGCAGATAGGTGGTGCTGGAGCCTGAAGCATTAACTCAAACACGGTCCCGGTGGAGTCAGGAGACCCTGGAGATGTTGATTTGAATATGATGCAGCTCTCCTCCTCTCTTCTCCGCAGGCCCTGCCTCCGACCACCATGGCTCTGAGCATCTACTGTACCTCCATCACCGTCTTCTTCATCCTCATCAAGATGGCCAACTACCGGCTGCACCTGATGTTCGACGAGGGCGAGGCGGTGGTCCGCAGCAGCCTCTCTGACCTCAGCAAGGCTCCGGAGAAAAAAAGTAACGCCTCGGACTCCTGCCTGCCCGCCAACATCAGGTGAAACACACTTGTAATGCTGAAAATCCAGTCAAGGACATCAATTCAAAGTAGCTGACAAAATATTTTTGCTCCTTGCACCTCGAGTTTCTTCTCTGCCAGGTTAGTTGTCACAAAATCTAGGCCAGAGGACTAAATCCCCAATGATACAACTTAATTAATAACATTAAATTGTACATTTAGGCCTGAGACCTCCTTTTAGAACAATGCCATTAAAGCGAAGTATAAGTAAGTATGAGCTTCCATTTTTAGTCTTCACTTTCTCCCTCTGAATGGGTCTATTTTTCTCAGTCCGCTCTTTCTTTGAGATCACATTGGTTTCGTGATCAAGTGTCTCAGAGTGGGAAACAGACTCTACTTCATTTGAAAGACTCAGTGCAGCTTTGGTGAATGAGCGAGCTAATGAGGGAGGTCAGTGATCTTCAGTCGGCCCAGCCGCCACGACACACTCGATCTGCGCTGAGACTGATAAAAGAAAATCCGTCACTTCCTGCTCTCTGTGCAGCTGCATTTCTTTTAATTGAGATGAGATGAAACAGAAAGTCCAGACACGTGCACTTTCCTTCTCTCTCAGCTCTATACATCAGTGTATATAAGTATTCAAAACACGAGAGGCCGCTATGAAGTTGAGATGATTTAATGTGAAAGCGATGTATTGATGTGTGGACTTCCAGAGACTCCCAAATGTCTCCATCCATGTGTCTTCATCATTTAATTTCTCCTCCGTCTCTCGTCTTTTGTCCAATAGGAAGAGCAGCACAGTCCCTGACAGTGTTGCCATGACGATGTTGGCTCGGAAGCGTCCGAGCCCGGTGATCCAGGTGACGGTGAAACAGACTGAAACAGACCCGGGACTGATTGGAGTGGTGAGTGAAGGTTAACAGATGAACACCTGTCAGTATGAAAACACTGCGTTGACCTTCAGTGTGTCCACATTTTAATCCTGTGTTTGGGGTTTCTCTTCCATGCAGGACTGCTCAAAGTCAGATGAGGTGAAGACTGTGGAAGGTGAGGCCGATCTTTCTGTAGCTCTGACTAGGATACAAGTGATCAACTACTAAAGGAAAAATCTGGATAAATTAGAAACATAAATGCAGATGCTTCCATATGTGTAAGGAGGAGTCAAAGGCTTTCAATGATATGCTTTGACCTCTGAGTTTGGTCAATTTCACAAAGATAACTACCAGTCACACTTCAGATATACGTCTAAATTCACAAAGCCGTTCTTTGTTCTTAACTATCTTAAGCAGGACTGATACATTTTCAGTGAATTTTGGGTAAAATAAGATTTTATTTAAAATAAAAATCATGGCTGACCGAGCAGGAGACATTACAGTATATCGGTCAGTTACAGTTATGTGGGCATTTTACCGTGAAAATTCATTAAAAAAAAAAACACCTTAATGCTGACACAGTGCAGATGTACAGTAGAGCTGAGATGCTGTGGTCTCTTTATGCAGCAGGGTACTTCTGCTAATTCACCATTGAGGCGGAGGACAGTTTCCCTGGGAAAAGGAATCTGATCGACATTGATGTATATTTCAAAGAGGTTTCTGTCGTCTCTTTATCTTCTCATTAGTAATTCTATAACTTTTATTTAAACCTTAATTATGAGCCACATTTTCCTCTCTTTTGTGCTTCGGAGCCTTTGGTCTGCAGGTGTCACCGAGTGTTACCATGGAAATGCTGGTCTTATGGTGCGTTCATGAGCAACTGGGAAGTGGGACACTTCTCAGTTCTCAGAGTGTGAAAATGCACCTGAACACACATCAAAGTAGAAACATCCTACAAAGATAGTGGGAGGTTTTTGAGAGCTGTATATATTTAACTGTTAAAGCTCCGAAATATTACACTCTGAATATCTCCTTCAGTTTCAAGCTTTTAGCAACTTAATTCGGTTTTGCCAAATTCCATCAGATTGAAAGAATTTGGTTTTAAAGCATTACACATGTAGGATCTTAATTGATACAGTAGTTTTCTTGTGATATGTGTGTATTCATGTTTTTTTTTTTTTTTTGCTGTAATGAGCAAACAGGAAAGGATGTTTCTGAGCTGTAGTCAAATTTACTATTAATTCAAATGATCGAATGTTGATCAGTAGCATGTTGTAGATCAGAGGCAATGATCTCAGAACTAAAAACAAAAACAACAAAAAAACAAAGGGATTTGAATTTTAGAAACACACGAACACATCTGAGGTTTAAAGTAACTTCTGACTGGCAGGAAAAAACATCTCGCTTGATTTTGCGCAGTTTTATTTTGGAATAGTGGAGTCAACAGAAATGGGGGCACCGGGTTGTTTTTTCCATTTGTGTTTCAAACTGTGGACCCAGTTTGGCAGCTGACATTCCCGATAATCCGCAGCGTGAATAGCACACAAATTAGTTGTTACATTTTTTGAAGGATGACTTCCTACTGATTCTGTGGGATGTTAAAAATGACTAAGTCATAAGTATGCACTTACATAATGAGGACAGGATGTAGAAAAGAAAAGACAAGAAAAGCAGGAACTGCAGTCTAACATTTAATCTTTATCATCAATTGATAGGAAATGAGGTACACGTGCTTCGGAGGAACAAGCGTCCTCTTACACGTATTATCCGAATTAGTGTGTGCTGGAAGCGAGCTCTGTTCCTCTTCCCTAATGCACTGGATGGTTCCTTAGACAATCCAGACCAACAACTTCCTTTTCTGCAAACACATCACTGTTGTAAATATGCTCAGACAAGCACAGAACTAGCAGCCGGCCATGCAGTTAGCCGGCCAACAAGACCAGCTGACTGCTTCCAGTAAATTTATGACCTAATGCGCTGGTGATTAGTCAGAGCAAAGTCAGCTAATCGAAAAAAAAAAAAAAAAAAAAGATATAAACACTGTGGTGCATTACATCAGATGATTGCACAATTTTACAATATGTTGGTATTTTTTTAAATTCCATTTTAAAAGTAGATGGATCGATCATCCGTCTGTAGTTCCTTTTATTGCAGGGGGAAGATTTCTATCTGTGTGTTACATCTGCAAAATAAAAGACGACAATAATTCTATATTTTAGGATTAGAGCCCTTTTACTAATATTACACTTAAAAGTTACCATTTGAATTTGCATTTTGATTTCATTCTAGGACAGGGTGAGACGACTACAGAGGACAAGCCTTTGGGGAGAGGCCTGCACCCGAGCCCAGAGCCCTCCCCGGATGATCTCTCCAGCCCCAATCCAGACCAGGCCGCCCCCCTGCTGCAGGCCCAGCAGAGGCCCCCATCCCGAGCTGAGAGAGAAGAGACGCGGCCTGGATCTGCTGGTGGGACGGCGAAAATGGATACAGAAATAATTGAAACTGAGGCCGTGAGAGAAGGAATGGATATTCAGAGCTCTTTGACAGCGGCAGACAGAGACCAGACAGAGCGGGACAGGACTACGGAGAAAGACCCGGAGCAGGTCAGAGCAGAGGAAAAAGACTGCGAGGATATAGACAGTGCCGACAGGGAAACGGTGGATGAAGGCTTACCTCCTTCCAAGGGAAGTGAAGACGAGAGTGAGGAGAGTGAGGGGCAAAAAGAGCCGTCAGATGCCAACAATAACTCGCTGGAGACTCCCCAGGACGACCAGGATGATTTCATCGACATCCCAGAACCTCCTGCGCAGGTAGGCCTATCTGCAGACATGGACAGAGGAGAAGGTTGTTGTGTTTGAGAGAAATCAAATAAATGATCACTGATTTGTGAGTGTTTTATGTCTCGTTTCGTGTTATGTCTCTCAGGCAGAGCCGGTGGAGGAGACGTACTGCTCTGATGAGATAGAGGTGGTTCTGGTGGATAACTCTGGGCCCGGTCCTGCGTCGGTTCACCTGGACGACAGCGACACGGTTAAGATCATCATCACCATGAGCTGTGACCCTCAGATGGCAGCTCAGTTGGAGGAGAGCGTCAAGCAGAGCCTTTTGGAGAATGCACAGGTCAGACGTCAGTTTAAATCTTCTCTATGAAATACTTTTAACCTCCTAATATCTACTGTTAGCCCATGTGGCTCCCCTTTAAATAGCTTTCAACCTCTTAAAATGATCTCATTCCACTGCCCAACAGTAAACTGTGTAACATTGAATCTACATCATTTTTGAAGTATTCAAATCCAAGAGTCCATGTTTTTATGACTGCATTTTCCCATCAAATCGAAGCATTCTAAAATCAACACCAGACATATTTTCTATGCAAAGAAACATTGTGATCTCCACTTAGGCTGAATATAGATTTCTGGTGGTGGAACAACTTTCCAATAACTGATTCAATGATAGTTCACTTTTTCTTCTCTATTTATGAATATATGTATGAGATTAAAGCTCCTACAGTAGAACTATTGATTAGAATCTACTTACAAATCTTGACTTTTCCCATACATACATATCTGTGGTGTTACACTTAGTCTAAGAACAAATGCGAAACAGACTGCAACAAGTCTTCATTAGACTCGGAAAATAACAGAATAGCAGAAGCAGCACTAGACAATCGAACATCTCTGTAAAGGCACCAAATGTATGTGGACGTGCAGGTTCTGGTTTCTGCCTGTGTCATGGTTTGGCTGTTTTAACATTTGATAGCTAGACTTAATATGTTTTGCAGATATCTGTAATTCTTCCGAGGACAAATGGCGTCACTTTTGCCATTCATGTGAATTCTCATTACCGATATCTGCATCATCATTTTGCCTGCTCAAAACTGTAATTAAAGATATCTGTTATTACATTTAGATAAATCTGAATTCTTCTTCAAGATATCGTTAATCCTCCTCAGTTCAACATATCTACTTTGTCCTTTTCACATGTTTAAATTACATTTTAACTAGTCAGAATATCTTGAATACAAGTTCTGGCTTGTCACGATGTAATTACAAAGAGTCAAAATGGCATTGTTGATATCCGTAGTTAATTCTGGGCGGCCAGATTTTGCTATTAAATGTTAAAACAGCTTAACATATTAGTTTTATACTATAACTTTTGTCTCTGTGCTGCTACTGATGGCAACACTGCTGTCAAATAATACACAGATGTATGTCTGAGGTGCTGTAACATTTAAGGGATAGAGTTTGTGACATGTCCGTGTTTGTCCTGCAAGGCTCAGAAGGACGCAGGAGAATGTCACATCAAGATCCCCGTCATCACCTTCGACTCCCCGGAGGAGGAGAAGCTTGAGTCGGAGGAGGGAGAAGAGGCGACCTGCTCCGAGGACGACCCCACACCCAAACAGCAAAAGATCACAAGCCAAAGTGAAGAGTTTCACTTATGTCGAGAGACAACCAGTTCTGAGTCCACCACACTGGACTGTCCAAATCCCGACCAGGAACATCTCGGTCTGCAAATCACTTCTGACAGCACGCCGAGCCCACAGGTGACAAACGATAACAGCTCGTCAGGTATCGACGTCCACTCCCACCATGATGACACGGACCCTCTGGATCCTAATGTGGATTCGCAAGGCTTCCTGCGTCTGCCTCAGACTCTGAACCGCTGCGGGCCTGGTGGAAGGACTCACATCCGAGGGCTGAGCATGGACAGTGGGAAAGATGCCGTTCTGCTTTCAGACTGCTCACATAACACAGTATGTTGGCAGTTTTACTCCGTTTCTATTTCTGTCTGTGTGTTCTGGTAATCTCCATCCGTCTGACGATACACACATACAAATGCCTGTTTGCCTATCAGACCACCATGACCAGTTCCAAGTCAGACCTGGAGGCGAAGGAGGGACAGATTCCCAATGAATCCAACTTCCTGGAGTTTGTTTCCTTGTTGGGGTCCCTCAGTACGAGAGGGGTAGGTGCCATCACACAGGAAGAGGAGGGGCCAGAGCGCAAGGAGGAACGGGAAGCTGCAGAGGAAGGTGACTCCACTTTATTTATTTACATGTTTAAAGTGTGAGTTTCAGCTGTTTATATGAATGTGGTGCTTTTGAGACCCACTAGACTCTGAGGATAATCATGTTGGACAGTCAGACACTGAGCAAACAGCCTAGCTTGTAGAGGCTTTGAATCAAGTTAAAATGGTGATTGTTTTTGTGTTATTTAAACATGACTTAACATATTTTCTGACCATTTGGTAGCAACCGAAGCCACTGAGCAGCATTATAATTTGTTTAGAAGTCATGTTTCTTGGGTTTGTCCATTTGCTCCTTAAAAAATTTAAGGATTGTTGAAATGATTGAATATTCCAGTCTTTACATTGGAGAAACTAAATATGAATTGCCTCAACATAATGGGGATTTGTGTTTTTGACATTTTATATAAGCGAGTTAATTTGATAAAAAAGCATTTCCGTTTTGTCTGTGCACAGAGAATCAGAGCGCAACGTCCAGACCAGATGAAACGATAACAGAGACCAACACTGACAACAAACTGGAGAGACCCAAACCACCCACCAGTCTGCCTACCAACACACTACGGGCCATACTACCCACACACATCCCAATAGTCTCTCCTGACAGGTACGCATGCCTGTAGAATTACAGGTTTCAGTAAAAATATCTAGCTGAATTCCCTCACTCACTCACTCACTCACTCACTCACTCACTCACTCACACACACACACACTCACTCATGCACACACACACGCGCGCGCGCACACACACACACACACACACACACACACACACACACACACACACACACACACACACACACACACACACACACACACACACACACACACACACACACACACACACACACATTTATAGCTCTTACACACTCTAATAGATTTAAGCCTCTAGCACCCATGATCTCCTGTTGATTTTGTTTCCTGTCTCCAGTCCACAGACAGACAGAGAAAAGGATCCAGACTATGATTCCCTGCCCTCACAAACGTCTCAGTCTGAGAGCTCCATGCTGCAGGTCATCTGCAGACCAGAGGCCACCAACAAAGAAGATGCCTACACCTTCCACACTGTACACAGTAAGCAGCTCCTCATTCTTCTATTAGTTCTTAGAAATGTGATGTTTTTTGTGCAAGAGACAAACTGAGAGTCATATATAGTCAAAGATAACAAAAGTGTGCTGTTGATACTCTCAATCAGTGTGCTGGGATAGTTTAATATTTTCATCTTTTGCACAGTTACACAGTGTATTTGGGAGGCACTGCCAGAAGCTGACAGCTTGACTTTTTGAAACAGCTCAGATTAAATGACATTTTTCTGGAATGGCTCCAAGATGTTTCAGCTGTTCAGTCTGTCTGTAATGCTAAACAAATCACGCATATCAGTTATTGCATGCTCCTTATCCAAACAGAAAATGTCTGACGAGTTTCATGTATCTGATTGCCTCACCAGGAGACAGACCTCGTAAGCTGTATGCAGAGAGAGCTCTCAACCTGCCCCTCGGAGCAGAGCTCATTACAGGCAACATGTGGTACTGCTGTCAAACCTTCATTTCACCTTTTTTTCTTCCCCTCTTCATCATCTCCTCTTTTACCTGCAAGAAGTTACCATTTAAAAAAAAAATAATCCTGTTATTTTTCCTGTATGTTCTCCTCACCTGCTTCGACGTGCTTATCTCTACATGCCTTTTTCCATCTTTTTCTAAACTATAATCTCTGTCTGTGTTTAATCAAGGTTATTCCACATATTAACATCAGCCTGCTCTGTGTGTGTGTGTGTGTGTGTGTGTGTGTGTGTGTGTGTGTGTGTGTGTGTGTGTGTGTGTGTGTGTGTGTGTGTGTGTGTGTGTGTGTGTGTGTGTGTGTGTATTCAGTGACCTGCTGTCAACTTCCTCCAACTCGGAGTGTCAGGACGGTCCAGCGGGCGGTCACACTGACTGCCCTTTCCAGCGACGCATCATCCCCGCACACAGGCTTCGGCCACGAAGGACGCACCCCGAGATCTTCCAGGTGCCCGTCACTTTTTGTTTTTATTCTGCAAGACAACAGTATCAATGTTATCTACTAAACTAGATATGTTAAGACTAAAGACAGGATGATAAATAAACTGTATGCATGCTTTTAAAGCTTTACAGAATGTGCATGGCGGTATGCTCCTTCACTGACAAGTGGCAACAAATGTAGTAAAGGGAGTCAACCAGAAGACTGCATACCGGACATACCGGTTTAAAGGTCCCGTATTTTACACTTTTCTGTGGTTTTATTTGCAGTATTGGTACCCATAAGAGTACCATTAAGTACCAAAAACCGTCTTCCTATAGTTTTCCATCTCAATTCTTAAGCTTCTCTCCGGAGCTTGACCAAGAACAGCATGTTCTGTGTCTGTGTCTTTAAGACGTGTTGATATCAGTGATAACCTCTGATTGGCTGACTCTTTTTTCAGCTATGCACGTCCGGGCCAATCACAGGTCTTTTAGGGTACAACTTCGCAATAGAATGACCACTGATTGTTTTCTTTAGCATAACAGGTTGGACAGTGGGCCGTGCTGACGGTGGGCATATGACATCACGAACTTCCAGAAGTCTAAACGTCACAGTTAAATACGAGCTGTGTGCATATATATGTGGATTGAGGGTTTCAACACAGTAACATTATCTATATGGCACCTATGCTTACTTTTTAATTAAAAAAATATTTAAATCTGAATTTATAGAATTTTGGACCTTTAAACATGATGGAAGAATGAAACCACATCTGTTTCTTTAAAAAAAAAACAACAACAACAAAAAAAAACTTAACAGTGTACCTTTAAATAAATAATTAAAAGAATCACCAAATTAATTCATGAATTCATCAATAAATAGGTTATATGAAAAAAAAAACATTCAGAAATGAACACTTAAAATAATTCCAAATTAGGTCAAGAAAAAATTTAATTAGAGTCCCGAAAGTGATTCCTTTTTTTAGTCTGCATTTCTACAAAATGTAATTAGTGTTTTCTTTGTCAAACTGTGATCAACTGTGTTGACATCAATAGTTGCTGCTGCTGTTTGAATCACTGGCCACAAGATCAGTCCTGAATCAGCCTGCATCCCTGCTGGATGCAGACCAGCAGGGGTGACATAAGCTGTTTGGATCAGTTGTTGGAAACAACACAGACTCTCCGCTGAATTATTACTGCACCACTTTCTGTGTGTGTGTTTTACATGGTGAAAAAGATGTTGCTCTGTGTATCTGCGATGAACTCACCGTGTTTGGGGAATCCTGTAGGTTTCCAAAAGCAGATTGTTTTTGATTTCCTGTGTTATTGCTGTTGAATTCATGCTGGTGTAAATTGTTTGTGTTTGTTTGCATGTGTGTGTGTCAGGAAGAAGACTCCTTGGACGAGTCATCAGAGACTTCCACTCAGGAGAAGCCGACCAGGAAAATATATTATAAACTCAAACTGTTCCCTGGGAAGTGGATCGACATTTTATACGACCGGCTCACCCTGCTCGCCCTTTTGGACAGGTAACCCTAAAAAAAAAAAAAAAGAAAGCTGCCTGCAAACTCTTTCTACTGTTGAACTACATACTCTAAAAACAAAATCTAATTTAAATACAGTTTTGACAGATGTTTGTACGTAAAAATGCTGCATTGTTTTGCGTCACTCGCCACTTTATGTGTATGCTGTTAGCGTGATTCTCTCCTGTAGCGTTCAGTAACTGATTAACCATCTGATTTCACCCATTAGGATGTCGCTCACTGGATGTTTGTTGTCTTGTGTCTTTAAATCTAAAACACTGTTGGGCCTTTCATGGGTCTTGCAGCGTTGTCCTTTCCGTTAATATCACTCTGCTTTGGCTAATTTAGCTAATGATTTAAATGTTTTCCTAACGTAAACATCAGTTCAGCAGCAATTCAGCCCTTTATTGTTATTCTCCGCTGTCCAGTGAGTCATATTTTGTGCATGATGTTCTTCATGACCAGCGTTATATGCCGAATAAGCTACCGGATGCACTCCTGTAACCCGTCTCGTCCTTTGTGCTGTTTTTGTATAGAAACCAAGATGTTCTGGAGAATCTAGTTGCAGTCTTTATGGCCTTCCTGGTTTCCTTTCTGGGTTTTGTGCTGCTCAACCACGGCTGTTTTAAAGACTTTTGGATCTTCCAGTTCTGCCTGGTCATCGCCAGCTGCCAGTATTCATTACTGAAGGTAAACGTCTATGGAAGGCAGTGGATGATTGTTTGTTTACTATAGGCTGAGTGAACACGTAACCATCTCGCAGTTCATTTTGCGTTTGAGGAGCTCAAAGGTGTGAGCTCAAAATGTGTGCCATGGTGATCTAATGAAGACTAAAAGTAATGGTGACCTTATTTATACCTGCCAGCTCCTGTTTGCTGCCACTCACTTCCTCTCTGATAAACCTGCTTTCATCACAGTTTTCAGTTGTTTTGGGGTTAAATGAATGGCGGTTCAGTGCCGACTTCTGTGGGTTTGTTTTCCAGAGTGTTCAACCAGATGCAGCTTCCCCAACACACGTGAGTTTGTGTCTTTCTCTAAACAAACTGTTTTTTATAAGATCACATTAGGTTGCATGATGATTATAGATTTTTTTCAAACACATGTACATTCAATATGTCCCTGCGTGTGACGGGTCTTCCTCTTTACTGATGCATGTTGTTACCGTTACTGTTACTGTCATAGATTTCAACACAGTTCCTTTTCCCATATGAATAATTTTGCTGTTTTTTGACAGATGCACCAGCAATGTGTTTGCAGAGGATCTGACCTCGTTAGTTGTGTAATGTTATTGTGAAAACACGCTAAAGTGAAAGGAATATGGACATGAACCTAGAGTGCCTGCCAGAATTTTGTCTCAGAGCTTGTTAACGTGAACGGTATTATCTCGTTGTCATGGAAATCAGGGTGAACCCGTGTATCTTATCTGTGAGCGTTCATGTGTGTTTGTCTCCAGGGTCACAACCAGATGGTGGCCTACAGCCGCGCGGCCTACTTCTGCATTTTCTGTGCTCTGATCTGGCTGCTGGAGCAGCTTCTGAGGATTAAGGACCTCCCTGTTTCCACCCTTTACGGAGTCACCATCGTCTGCTACGATGTACTGCACTTCTTACGAGACATGCTAGTGGGTACGGACAAATATAAAGGAGAGACGTGCAATGAAACAGCTGTTTTCACACAGCACCTGTTTATGTGTTAATTATTCATTTTATTTCCTGTTCAAAACAATGATCTGTCCTTGACATATACTGAGATTTATCTTATGTTTTATGCATTGAACAGGTTTTACCTACTGCTTCCCCATCACCTTCCTGGTGGGCTTTTTCCCTCAGGTCAACACCTTCACCATCTACCTGCTGGAGCAGATTGACATGCACTTTTTTGGAGGAACAGGTAAATGAAAGTGTTCCTGATCTCAGCTAACCTGCTTTATCAATACCGTGTGGGCGTGGCTTAATCAGATTTGATTGACAGTGACCAAACAACCTACATGTTGTCATCAGATTATGCTTATGTGTCTAAATCCTGATTGGTGCGTGATGAGTTCTCAGCTTCTTTAAGTAAATGTGAATCTGCTGAGTTTTAAGTGTTCAAGATGGCGACAGGCATTTTCATCCTCATTCTATTCTGCGTCTCTCAGCTGCTACGAGTCTCATCTCTGCGATCTACAGCATCCTACGCAGTCTGATCGCTCTGTCTCTGCTCTACGGTTTCTGCTTCGGCGCTCTCAAGGTAGGAAACAAAACACAAACAGCGGAAGAGGAGGTAGAGGATGTAAATACATTCACTCTTCATCTCCTCTCCTCCTATAGTCTTCGGTGTTGAATTGAATTTGTGTTCACGGTCATTCTCCTGGTTTAAAGAAATAGATAAAGGTGCGTAGCTCAGTTATTAATAACCTGCAGCGAGAAGGAGTTTCAGTGATGAAGAGGAGCTGCAGTGAAATACAAAGTGCCGCTAATCATCCTTCACAAGTGACTGCAAGACTGAAGCTGGGTGAAAAAGCTTTTACACAGTGAAAGATCTAAAAGCAGCAGCTTTAAAAAAAAAAAACAAAAAAAAAAACAAGATGGTATGATTCACAGCAGTGTAAGTGTGTTTGTTAAGTGTGTTTGTGTGGGATTACAGGAGCCATGGGATGAGCAGCACACGCCGGCCCTGTTCTCTGGTTTCTGTGGCCTTCTGGTGGTGTTCTCCTACCACCTCAGTCGACAAAGCAGTGATCCCTGCGTACTGCTGTAAGTAACACTGTGTGTGTGTGAGGTTTGCATGCACACGTTGGGAAATAAGCATGAAATCAATAGCACTGAGAAATTAAAGCGGACGGTTTATGTATCGACAAAAATCTGATGAAAAATGTTGATACATTTGTTGAGTATTTTTCACTCCCACTGGCAGTTAAGTGTGAATACAAACATGATTCTCAGTCATTTTATTTCAAGCTGTTAAAAGCCAAACGAAGATTATATCAGAAATAAAAAAAAGGTACATTTGAATTTGGTACACATACCATGTAAAATGTAAATATTTTACAAGCGAATATTCAAACATTTGTAAATATTGAGTTTTAAATTGTTTTTCTGCTCTCAATCGCTTTACGTTTTGTAACAAAAATCTGCTCACGCTGTTCGACATATAAAAGCATGTCGTTTATAATGTCCCATCCCAACACATTTTTGTTTTACAGATCTCTGATCAAGTCAAAGATAATGCCTGTGCTGGTGGAGAGTGACGAAGAGGAGGAGGAAGATACGGAGAGTAAAGACCCGCTGCCTGAGAAGCTGCAGAACTCCATGGTAACTAAGCATTAATCAGTTATGTGAGTGGAGGAAGACTAGGTTCAGGTTATTACTGGATTGCAGCTCTTTCCAGTGTCTCCCGTGAGCGTTAATAAAAACAATCCAGCCCAGAGCTCATAATAATGACCATCAGACAATCACTGCTCATTAACAGTGCACCTGCGACTCCATACATGCTGGATGTGAGGAAGCAGACTGCACTAAACGCGGTGTTGCGAGCGAGATAATGAAACAACGCTCGCCGTCGATCATTGTGTGATTACAGGGAATTATGCATCAGAGAACACAAGCCTCCCACCGCCTTTTACAGTATTAATGGGGATTGTGAAGCTCTTAACTCTCCTGAAGCTGCCAGTGTCTTTGATCTCCAAAAACGGAGGGCTCAGAACGATTACACAGAAATAATCACGCACCTAAATGAGCCTGACAAATGTACACTTTTTCACATGGATTATGAGTGATTGACGCTCTCGCTCTCTTTCGTGCTCCGCAGAAGGAGATTCTGCTGTCGGATGTCATCGTGTGCTCTGTTGCTTACATCCTAACCTTCGCCATCACAGCCAGCACCGTGTTTCTGTCTCTCAAGGTGAGAGTCTACCTTGTTGCTTATATTCGCACACCGTCTTTTACTTTTGGTTTCTGTCAAATTTCCAGGAATACAGGAGGTTTATCTAATTATTCATCTTCTTGTTTTATACACCTACTCGTATGCAGCCCTTTGTGACCATCGTGCTGTACGCTCTGGCGGGAACGGTGGGGTTTGTAACCCATTACCTGATCCCCCAGCTGAGGAAGCATCACCCGTGGTTGTGGATCTCCCATCCGGTCCTCAAGACCAAGGAGTACCACCAATTTGAACCCAGAGGTCAGTAGTCCAGACTTTATAATTAATCTTCTGCAGTCTGCATGGTGATTGACAGATATGGTTTTGTTTGCGAAGGGGCTCAGGGGATGTCAGAGTCTGTTGGTTGGCCATGAAATTTGCTGTAAATATCTGTAATTCTGGTGACCTCGTGATTTTTTTGTTCTGTAACTCCAGCAAGTCAAAGTTTTCAGTTATCAAGAAAAATATCTGGACATCTACAGGATGCATCGGTAAAAATGTATTATTGACCTTCACAGTCCCCGGATGATGAATCCTGGACACTCTGCAGTCTTTTCATCAAAAATATGAAGTATCAGTTACTTACTGAGCAAGAAAAGTCTGATCTGCTTTTGTAACTTTTGTTATTCCTGCTTGTGTTACAGAGGACGCTGTGCTCATGTGGTTTGAGCGTCTGTACGTGGGGCTCCTGTGCTTTGAGAAGTACGTGGTGTACCCCGCCATCGTGCTGAGCGCGCTCACCAATGACGGCTTTGCCCTCAGTCACCGCAAGAAGCTGGGAATGCAGTGAGTGGACACATAAAAACACAGCACCACACATCACCTCCAGAGTGTCGGGCAGTGTGAACTACCTGTTTAACCCCGTGCTTGTGTTGCCTCCAGCTGTGACGTCCTCCTGACGACGGTTGCCGGACTGAAACTCCTGCGTTCGTCCTTCTGCGACCCGAGCTTTCAGTTCCTCACTCTGCTGTTCACGCTCGTTTTTTTCCACTTCGACTGTCCTCACGCCTCCGAGAGCTTCCTGCTGGACTTCTTCATCATGTCTATCGTTTTCCACAAGGTAAAAGAAAAGTTTAGTTCATTAGTTAGTTCAATTTGACGACATCTGTGTGTGTTTTTGTCTCTAAAATGACATGCTGCGTATGAGAGTTCATTCAGAGATACAGAAGACAGTTATCTCACACACAGTGATGAGTGGAAACAGTAAAGTTCACGTTACATCACAGGGAGTTTTACTTTGTAGAAGCAGTTCTTTGTTGTTTCTGTTGCTCTGAAGGAGCTTCATTAAATCTAAGAAAATATCGCTGATGAAAAGCCAGAATGTCTCGACCTCTGTGACTTCATTATTGACCTCAACTTTATATAAGTGCAGTCACTAAATACGTGAACATGCCCTTTAAAAAATGATCGTTAATGAAAGCAATTAGATTGGTTCAATTTTTCAGTTTTTTTTTTGTGACAGACATTAAAGATCTGGACTGATATGTTGCTGAAATTTCACATTTTCTCACAAACCCGGCTGAATAAATGAATTTCAGTTGATCACAGAGGGTTCAGTGAGTTAAATGACTAACGTCAAAGGTTTCAGCCTCCCTTTAATACAAGCACTGTTCTTTTGAGCTGTGTTTACAGCGGACTGACTGTTTGAATCTGTTTCTGTCCAGATGCGCGAGTTGTTGCTGAAACTCCATTTCATCCTGGTTTACATCGCTCCCTGGCAGATCGCCTGGGGCAGCGCTTTCCATGCCTTCGCTCAGCCGTTTGCCGTGCCTCGTATCCTTTCTCTGAGGCCTCTGTGTGTGTGTGTGTGTGTGTGTGTGTGTGTGTGTGTGTGTGTGTGTGTGTGTGTGTGTGTGTGTGTGTGTGTGTGTGTGTGTGTGAGAGTGCATCACTACTTGCTTTTTTGTTCCTTCACTGGTGTGTGTGTGTGTGTGTTTAGATTCAGCCATGCTGCTGCTCCAGACTCTGCTCACCACCGTCTTCTACACCCCGCTGGCGCCCTTCCTGGGCAGTGCCATATTCATCTCCTCTTATCCGCGGCCCATCAAGTTCTGGGAGCGAAACTACAAGTAAGGCCCTGACAAAGAGAGAGAGACCGTGTGGAGTCAGTTTATTAAACAGCATATAGGTGTGTGAACATGTGAGTCCAGAGTCCAGTCTGGAAAAGCTCCTATTTAAAGAACAGGTTGAATTGTCAACAAATCCCATAAAAAAAACAAAACAAAACATGAATTAGTTCATCATATGATCAGGTGTTGTTCGCTCGCCTCACATAACTTATTTCTCTGTTCCCTACAGCTCCATTGTTAGAAAATATTGCATTAGGACTTTTTTTTTCATGTAATTTATGAACTTTTTCAAAGTTTTATTTACTGAGGGAGGAATTATTCCCATCCCTCTGAGCTGAGCCCCCCCCTGTTTCACTCACTTACACAACCTCACCTCTTTGCTCCCTCTGACTTATTGATGTGAGAGACTGTGGGCACTTCAACTCCCTGAAAGCACTCCAGAAATACTCCCACTGCTCCGTCGTGCAAACTCGGCATGTGATTATATTTAGAGACGTCGTTGTCAGTATTGGAAGTAAAACTCATGACTTTGAAATCACTGACAGCATCATCTCAGCTGGAGTCACATCTTTAGGCAGCAGTTGTTGTGAAAACCAGCCAAACACCAAGACAACATGACAACAAAAAGTTCAACAAACTGACTCAACAGAACGGGTCAGCCCTGAAATATTCAGTTTCAAGTGTGTCGGCTGGCTGTGGAGGCTGCAGATTGATCTGTTTTGCCTCTCAAGCTGCACCAAATGAGATGCAATCCAGTAATTCTGTCCTCGAAGGATATCAAGAGGATATATTGTACCAACTTGTTTCTGTCTCTTTATCCTTTGCAGCACAAAACGTATTGACAACTCCAACAGCAGACTGGTGTCTCAGGTGGACAAGGAGACAGGTGAGTCCGTTACATCATTTACATGCTGTCACACATCTGAAAGATTGCTTGTGAAGCTCTAAATCTTGTAGTTTAGAATCAGCAGACACATTTATTTTGTGTTTTGGCACCATTTCTGTTCTTTCCCGACACACGTCCATCGATCTGACCGTAAGCTGTCCCTCCTTCCTCTCGCAGGTTGCGACGACAACAACCTGAACTCCATCTTTTACGAGTACCTGACGCGCTCGCTGCAGAACTCCCTTTGCGGCGACCTCATGCTGGGCCGATGGGGCAACTACAGCGCCGGGGACTGTTTCATTCTGGCCTCTGACTACCTCAACGCCCTGGTCCACCTCATCGAGATCGGCAACGGGTTGGTCACGTTTCAGCTGAGGGGTCTGGAGTTCCGAGGTACAGCTTCACCGCTCATCCCGTCCCCGACAACATAACAGGCCGTCTCGCTGATCACCTCCGTGTCTCCTCCGTCCCAGGTACGTACTGCCAGCAGCGGGAGGTGGAGGCCATCACGGAGGGCGTGGAGGAGGACGACGCCTGCTGCTGCTGCGAGCCGGGCCACCTGCCTCACATGCTGTCGTGCAACGCTGCCTTCAACCTGCGCTGGCTGGCCTGGGAGGTGATGGCCACCAAGTACCTGCTGGAGGGCTACAGCATCAGTGAGAACAACGCCGCCACCATGCTGCAAGTGTACGACCTTCGAAAGCTGCTCATCACCTACTACCTGAAGGTACGCTCCCATCTCAAACACCAGCCGGTTGTTAGAGTGTATTTCCAGCTTACTGTGTCTTGGCAACACATGGATATTCATCATGTGTATATTTTTGAAGAAGAAAGAATAGAAAACAAATGCTCATGTTTGACTTTCCTTTATTGTGATGAGCAAATTCACTCTCTCTCAAAATGTAATGCATTTACTACATTCATATTTGTATACTACTTGAATTTTTTTTTAATGCATCTTTGACATATTGCTGAACCCTGCTGCATTTCTTTAGAGAAAAAAAACACATGAATTTCACATGTGCAAAAACTCACGTGATCAAATGCCCACGGGAAACGTGGCTTTGGAACATGTGATGTTTAGAGCCCGTTTAGATTCTCATGTAAAAACTTTTCCACATATTCCCCCCCCCCAAGTTATCACATGTTGCAACATATGTGTGGAAAACAATGGAAAATCATTTGGTTTTTTTTCGGTAAGGACTTGGAAGTTGGATGCTGGTCGTGGGCAGAAAAGCAAACACACTTGTCTAAATGCAGTGAAACAAAAATTAGAGCTTTGTGCAAGTGAAGTACGCCGCTTTCTTCAGCCTAAACAAAAACAAACACATCAAGAGCTACCAGAAATATGTTTGGTGTTGGGATGTTGAACTCCACCACTTTCAGACCCTGACAGAAATATCACAATAACTACTGGACGGATCATCATGAAACAGGTTTTGTTATCTTAAGATAAATTCAAGCGAGCCGTTGCTATTTAATAAGTCATTCAGTCCCGATTCATTCAATCAGCCTCTCTTCAGTGGCAAACTGAAAATTGAATATTCAACTTGTCTCGACAGGCTCTTAAAGATTTGCCTGCCTAAAGGTTAAGTAGTTTAATTGGCAAATAAACTGGGATCTTATGCATTAATCATAATTACAAACGGCAGCTTGCCTATAGTGAGTCCAGATGTGGCCAGCAGCTACAACACATCAGCATGTATAAGATAGATAGATAGATAGATAGATAGATAGATAGATAGATAGATAGATAGATAGATAGATAGATAGATAGATAGATAGATAGATAGATAGATAGATAGATAGATAGATAGATAGATAGATAGATAGATAGATAGATAGATAGTTACTTTATTAATCCCCAAGGGGAAATTATTTCGCTACAGCAGCATTTATAGATACAGGAAAGAAATAAAATAACAGAAAAAAATATTAAATATAAAGTGCACCATCTTACTCTTTTGTTTTCTTTGCATTTAGTATTTGTCTGATCCCCCCCCCCCGTCCCTCCGTGTCTCCTCTCAGAGTATCATCTACTACCTGGTCCACTCGCCCAAACTGTCCACCTGGCTCAAGGATGCCACCATTCAGGAGGCGCTCCAGTCCTACACCAAGTGGCACCACATCGAGCGGGACCCTCAGGTCTTCAGCGTGAAGATCGATGAAGACTACGTGCACTGCCTGCAGGGGGTGACGCGCGCCAGCTTCTGCAACGTCTACCTGGAGTGGATCCAGCACTGTGCTGGGAAGATGGAGACGGTACAGCACTTTGTAGATATGTTGACTATAAGTGTGATTTTCTACTGCTGTTTATCGTGGATGCAACTTAGATTTAATTAGATGATCAACCACACAAACAGGACAAAAGTGTAAAACACTGATAGAGGTGGAAAAATAGCAAATAATTCGCATTTGCGAAGCTGGAAACTGTGAATTTATGTTTTTCTTCTGTAAAAAAAATAAAATAATTTTGCAACAGTTGCATTACAGTAAAAATTAAACCACAATTCCCAGTTGCAAATTGTCACGCTAGTCTTATAAACTCATACAAAGAGCGACGCAACATTTTTTTTCACCATAAATGCACATTGGAAAATTCTGAATCTGTCCTTACTTTTATGTTTGACCTGTAAACTAATATCTTCATCTTTGTTTCTGTATGTGTGTCCAGCCCTTGGACAGTGATGAAGATTCTTCTCTGGTGACCCTGTCTTACGCTCTCTCGGTCCTGGGGAGGAGGTCCCTCGGCACGGCGTCACACAACATGTCCAACAGGTAAACCAGCTTCAAACACATTTATGAGCCAACGGGCATCACTCTCTGAAGAGTGTTGTGGGAAAAATTAGAATATTAGAATATTATGTGTTTAGTGTGGAAGACCATATGAAGTTGATCTTTTATCAGATAAAACTACGAACAGACCAAAGTGAAGGGCTGCAGTGAGATGACTGAAGGACAATTCCTGCTGGGTGCTTAGTTGTAGATGCGTAAAGAGAGATTAGTGCTTGTGATTTGTTCAGGTGTGTTGTTTCCAGGAAGATGTACACTACTTTTTAACTGTATTTTGTGTTTATTTAACGCCAGGAAAATGACAACATGCCGCTGAAAAGCAAGTACTCCAAAATTCAGAAAAAAAATGTTTTTTTTATGGATTAAGGTTTTCATGCAGAAATAGTTTAGATTGTCTGTTTCATGTTATTTTTTTATAAATTGTGTTGAAGAATAGGTTGCATTAGATTCCAGTAGCAGTCGATATTTACCTGCAGCTAGACAGATACACCAGAAGGGGGCGCCAGCAACTTAATCTTTAAACATCCACATTTTTTGAAACAGATTTTTTTTTTTTTGTGTGTCTGCAGTCAAATGACTTGTAAGTTTTATGTGGTTTATATTCTAAAAATACTGCACAGTTTCAGAATAATCCTCCCTTTATTTCTCTCTTCCCCACAATCCCCTGCCTCCCACCTTATAAAGCCTGGAATCTTTTCTGTACGGTTTCAACACCCTGTTTAAAGGGGACTTCCGCATCGCCACGAAAGACGAGTGGGTTTTCACTGATCTGGACCTCCTGCAGAAGGTGGTGGCTCCTGCGGTCAGAATGAGCCTCAAGCTGCATCAGGTAAAGAGGCCTGCGCTTTAAATGGCTGCTGCTGTGCACTCATGCTGTAACACAGGACCCTGTCTCTCTCCGCTCGTGTGTTTTTATCTCGATTTTTGTTCTCTTGCTCAGAGTCCTCTATATGTCTCCGTAACTCTATTGTCGACATTTGTGCATCATTTAGAGTTCCTAATAATATTTTCACCATCCCGTTGTCCTAAAGTCTGGTGAAGTGCTTCACGACGACCTCTCTGCCCTTTCAGGATCACTTTACTTGTCTGGAGGAGACCGAGGAGGCATCTATCTTGTACGAAGCCATCACAAACTACCGCAGCAGCCTGGTGATCTGCCACGAGAGCGACCCCGCCTGGCGCAAGGCGGTGCTTTCCAGCCGCGACACGCTGCTCACCCTGAGGCACATGATCGATGACGGCACGGATGAGTATAAGATCATCATGCTGTACAAACGCCACCTCAGCTTCAAGGTCATCAAGGTAAAGGGAGATGAGGTGATTCGTATAAGCGAAGAGTTTTTCAACTTTCAGACTCCAGCTACGGCTCGGAGTTAGAATGTGTTGGGTGCCCGAGTAATGTGAGGACGCGACAAATGCCAGAGATCGCATGCGTGCGGTTTGAATTCAGATGTGTCGGACTGCCTGTGCGGTTTGTTTAGTCAGCTTTGTAGTATGTACACAGCATGACAAACCTGCCACCTGGGACAGGTTCCCCCTGCTCGTCGGGCACCAAACAACCACAACAGATGATTTTCTAGCTGTATGACTGAACACAAACGTGAATATCTGTTTAAAAGCAGCTGCAGTTTCATTTTTAACAAATCAAATCGGAACATAAAAATAAGATCACAAATGGTCAACAGAGACCCACGCCAGAAAAACACCGGCTTGAAAAGTAGAATTTCTTAACATTAAAGATGCCTTAAAGATCCCATATTGTATAACTTCAGATTTGTTTTTGGATTATAAAGCAGGTCTAATTGCTACATAAATGCTGTGAAAGTGTCAAAATGTTTAGTCCATGAAGACTGAACTCTGTATTCAGCAACTGAGCTGTTTGACAGAGCAGACTTCCTTAAGTTTGTGATGTCACAAACTTAAACTAATGTAATAAGTCCGCTGCAACACGGCCCACCGTTCACCCTCAATGTGAAAGAAAACACTGAATTTCACTCTAAAACACCGAAGCAACCCCGTAGTTGGCCGGGGCGTGTGTCATTTAGAAAAGAGTCAGCCAATCAGAAGAGAGGCTCATTCATATCATCGCCTTAAAGACACAAATACAGTTCCCTCTGACTGGTGGGTAGATTCAGGTTTTTAGCCTCTCGTGGAGTCGTTAGCAACTTGAGAGTTGTTGAGGTGTTTCTCAAAGTGTTAACAACAAAAAGTTTAAAAACCCAGATCCTGGAAGCCTCTGAAATGAGGTGAAAGAGGTGAAACATCTTCGAGAGCCTCAAACAAGTCCAGTTAAATTTGTACAACACAGAAAAGCTCCTGAGAGTAGCCAACTAAATAAAACAAAATCCTCCCGTAAGCACCTCTGAAGGTCACTGATTATCACATCACTTTCTATACAGAGCAAGATGTTCTGTGTAAATTAATGTTCTCCAGGTCTTTCCTCTTCCCTCCCATATGATTTCCTGTCTTCCCTCATCTCTCTCTGCAGATCAATAAGGAGTGTGTGCGAGGCCTGTGGGCGGGACAGCAGCAAGAACTGGTGTTTTTACGGAACCGAAACCCGGAGCGTGGCAGCATCCAGAACTCAAAGCAGGCGCTGAGGAACATGGTCAACTCGTCCTGCGACCAGCCGTTGGGCTACCCCATGTATGTGTCCTTCACAACCCTGAATTAATAGTTTACACTGAAGGGAAACCTGCGCTCGCTTCAACCATGCAGCTGGTATGGTTTTGAAAAATCCTATTCAGGTATTTTTACTCCCTTTCATAAGATATTTGTTTCCTTTTTTTTTTTTTTTTTTTAAGGTATGTGTCACCGCTGACGACATCATACGCAGGAACACACCGTACTCTCCGCAGCATTGGAGGCGGAGCTTTAAGCCTGGATGCCATTCGTTCCTGGCTCTGCTCTAAATGGTTACGGTCAGTACTTTTTTTTTTTTTTTTTGGTCTCCAACGCGGTCTGTGAATCTTTTCGTCCCGCACTTCCTCAGGCTCAACCTTCCTATAAACTCTCCCTGTGACTGAGCTCCATGGTTAGGAATCTTCACGGGCTAAAAATAAACAGAAAACAGACTCCATCGAGTTCAGTCCGGTGGGTAAGAAGATGATGCTGTAACTGAAAGGTCGTGGGTTCAGTCTTGAATAAGACACTTTCGATAAGAGGCTCCGTTTAATTTATTTGCCATTATTTGGAGGACACGCATACAGTAAATACTTTCATGCTTCTCTCAATCATCTGGTCTCAGCCTCACTCTGTGGACAAAATATCACATCAAGAGAGAAGATTTTGATTTTGAAATGGCTAAATAACTTACAAACACTGCTGCAAAGAAAGTTGTATTTGGAGCACACAGTGTAAATTTGACCGTGTCCCTCACCTCCTCTTAGGCTGAGCGGATAGTTTCAGTTTGTGGCTGCTGTTTTCAGTCTCTTCATGTGCATCACTGGCAGATGTTACCATTTTTGAGAATATTCCCCTCCACATATTAAGTTTTGATTCATGAAAAAACAACAACTAAAAACATAGTTTTAGTTCACTGACAAATGCCTCGAACTGTCACCGAACCTGATGTGACTCAGCTTTGTCGCAGAATTTATGCGTGAAGTCATTTTTCAGGTTCTTTGGGACGTTTCTGTCTCTTCCGCTCTTGTTTCACTCCTGTTTTGTCGGCACTGGATTTATTCCACATTGTTTCAGGTAAGAAGCTGTATTTATTCAAAAAGAATCAAGAATTTGTCATCATATTTTCTTTTCCACTGAGTTTAATAAAACCCAAAATGTAGAAAAGCATTAAAATGGTAATTCTCTTTGCCACAAACTGCACATTTAATGGTGTCTGAATACAGTAATTTGCATAAAGCATTGCCAGTACTCCAAAAGAGCCAACATCTCCCGTTTTCCTGCAGCAGATTCATGAAACATATTATCATTTAAAAGCTGTGTTTGTAAGTAAGTCAAAGTCGTGAAGTATCACTCTGGTAAATGTGTTTCCGAGCCCTTAAAGAAGGCTTCGGGTCTCAAGAGGCGAGATTACGTTAACTTTCTAACGATCAGTCGTTCGGCTGCTTGAATTTGGTATAAATCACTGTGGATAAGATGCAACCTGCAGTGTAATGCTGCGGCTGCCAGCTGAGTGAGTGCTTCTCTGTGGATTTACAGATATTGACTTGGTGGAAGTCAGTGCCGGGGAGAGACTTCTCTGCCAACCTAATATAGTTTTAAATACAGGGAGGCTTGAAAGAAAGAGACGGCTGGATGAGAGAGTGGGAGGGCGGCCAACAGCTCAGACTTTCTGCCGTTGCTGCAACGTTGCTTCCCTCTCTATAACCTTCCTTTTGTTTCTCAATCCCTCTTTTACACATTTACCTTCAGCATAATTTATCGTAGAGGCTCTGCTTTACCCTCTGCAGGTCAGCTCATGGTTCGTGCGGGAATGTGTGTGTGTGTGTGTGTGTGTGTCTGACTGTGCGGCTCTCTTAAGCTCCTTAGGAGCCGAGTTTCCCTTTCAGATTAGATTAGATTGTTAATCCTGTTTCCTTGGCTTTGAGTTAAAAGGCGTTGTCTTGATTTCACTAAGTAGTAAAGGAGCTGAGGAGGTGGATTGTGCCTCGGCAGCCGAAACACATTTAACTAATTTAAGAGAAATTGTGTGTCACATATGCTAGCAGTTATAAAACATCTCCCTCTCTCTGAGTGTGAGAGTGTGTGTGTGTGTGTGTGTGTGTGTGTGTGTGTGTGTGTGTGTGTGTGTGTGTGTGTGTGTGTGTGTGTGTGTGTGTGTGTGTGTGTGTGTGTGTGTGTGTGTGTGTGTGTGGTTTACCATCTGGGAGAGTCGGGGCTTACTGAATTTTTGATGGCACTGATGTGGACATAGATAAATAAATCAGAGCTGTGTGTGTGTGTGTGTGTGTGTGTGTGTGTGTGTGTGTGTGTGTGTGTGTGTGTGTGTGTGTGTGTGTGTGTGTGTGCGCGCGTGTGCGTGCGCGTGTGCGTGTGTGTACTCTGCAGAGTGCGTAAGGACAACCTGACCAGCTGTAACAGCGGCGTGAACATGGAGGACGTGGACTGCGGTGCCGGTGGTTCGTCCTCGCTGAGCCACAACCGTCCGTCCTCCGTCACGTCCAACAGCCTGAGTCTCTACCAGCACCGAGCCCGGACGACACACAGCCACAGACATCACAACGCAGGTGCAAATCAACACACTCTCACACGTGCGTCTGTGTTTTTGAGGGAAATCTCTGTGGACTAACCCTAATCAGAACCACATACAACTGGTGTTTTTATTCGTTTTGATGGGTTGAACAGGTTTTATTTATTTTTAAAAGCGAGTTTACGCAGTTTTTTTTTCCTCCTTAAAGTATGTTTTTTTTTAAATTTCTCTTATTTGTATATTCGGTTATAGAAGTATGTATTTCTCTGGTTGACTGTTCATGTCTGGTTGTTTCTTCAGCGAGGAGAGAGTACCGCAGTCGGTCAGTGCAGCCTCAGAGTCAACGTCCCCCCGTCACCAGCCAATCAGGGCCGATCCTGGACTCGGGCTCCACCCACGGGTTCGTCCAGCGTCTGTCCAACAGTCAGCTGTCCTTTAACACTTCCATAGCCTCGATATTCTCCCAGGTAAACACACACCTTGTTAAATGACCTACCTCGTAAAGTCTTCAGAGTCCTTACTAATACAGTAAAGAGGACGTGTTTCTGTGTTCAGGTCCCTCGTCTCTCCGGAGCAGGTGGGATCAGCTCGCAGCTCCAGGCGGCGCAGCATCAGCAGCGCTCCAGTCAGGTTGGTACTCCTCTGTACGTGCGGGACAGCACACAGCGACACACGGCGGTCAGGTGGGAGGTCTGAAAAATGGAGGTCCATGACAAACAAATTTGCGTTTTCGTGCACTCACAGACCATCTCGGTGTTTCCTGTACAATACCCGAAGTGCGTTATTTCCTTTGCGGTTCCAGGTCTCCTCCTCTTCATCCACGCTCAGCCTGCTGTTTGGGAAGCGGAGCTTCTCCAGCGGCCTGGTCATCTCCGGGCTGTCCGCTGCCGAAGGGGGAAACACCACCGACACGCAATCCTCGTCCAGCGTCAACATTGCTATCGGGCCCTCACACAGGTCCAGCAGCAGAGCCACACAGGTAGGGAACAGATTAACAGGCAGACACGCAAAGTGCTTTCTACTCAGTGTTACGGGAATTTTCTTTCTTGGTGAGGTTTACAAAGATCAACATCACTCTCATATCCGCCGTCTACCAAGAAACGCTCTGGCCCACGGCCTTCGTAAAACGCGTTTTAAACAAACAACATTTGACGCGTTAATTAATTCGGTTCAAGGGAGCTGGATGTTTTATCACTCGGTTTCCATTCTTTTCACCGAGCTAAGATAACCGTCTCCCGGCTGTAGCTTTATAATGAGCACGTAGAGGGAGAGTGAGAGCGGTTTCGATCATCTCACCCAGAAAGTGAATAAGCGCTCACGTGTCACTATAAGCAATTGGATCCACGCAAAAGACACAGAAATAGTACATCGTTTGTTCTTTGAATTTTGAGGTGCAGTGAGCGTTGCAGCCTTTGAGGGTCGCCGGTGGGGCTTAGTCTTGTCAATTAGACATCACAGGACCTGTGTGTTAATCACATGTACATTGTATTCATTTCAAAATTTGCTGGGAAAAAAAAAAAAAACAGTACGGCAAAAGTGTTGATCAGAAATCTTCTCAAACCGTCACAGATAATAAGGATATTTAAGTTCTGTGGTAAATTAAAAAAGTGCTTATTGTGTCCGGTAAACAAAGAATATTGCTCTAATGTTCCCCCCCCTCCACCCCCCGCTGCGTCTGATTCTCACCTCCTCTCTCTTGCGTTCTTCCTCAGTGGACATCAGAGCCATATGAGAGTATAGACGCGACCGATTCCAACGCCGCCGTCACGGTGAAAGACGGCACGCAGTCAAGTGACCGAGTCTGCAGCCAGGGATTAGACAAGACCCAGGACGACTCGGTATCTGCCTCAACGGCTCCAGAGCCGACTGATCAAAAGACTGTCTGAGAAAGGGAGACAGACAGACACACACACTCACACACACACACACACACACACACACACGCACACACACACACACACACACACGAGAGAGCCCACACTTCTGCCCATACACAGAGAGGACTGTATGAAAAGTTATACATACACACGTACATACAGAGGATTGTATGAGAGCACCCATGCACACAAACCTGCCTCCTCTCGTTGTCCTCAGCATGTGGTCTCACCCTGTTTGTTTGAATGTAAAGTCTGAAAACAAGATCTCGGATCCGGTTGACGAAATAAAAGACGTTTTTAAATGAGGCGGCCTTTCTGTACAGTTGAACAGTTTTCCTTTACATCTGTGTTTGGAAAGGGACATTTTGTGGTTTTAAATGGTAAACGTACTCATTTTATTAACCTTTTTTGTATTTAAACATTTCACTTGAAACCGTCTTGTATTGTCTCCAAAGATACGAAGGCAAGGGCATATTGTTTGAAGCCAGCATGTGATTCCTGACCTTCCGCGGGGCAAAGGAAACAGTACTGAGGACTTCACTGTGCATACTTGTGATGAATAGTTTTACGCTATAGCGGACTGAAACTGAAAATAATATATACATGGTGGAGGATTCTGATTCCTAGAATGGCTCCGACAGGCCTGTGGTATTAAGCCAGGGGTGTTGGCTGACTGCATGGGCCATATTTTATGAGCTTTCCGATTTTTTTTTTAATTCAGTTTGTGTAAATTTGTCTACTCTTAGGCAAACAAACGAATAAACGTTTCAGCATTTTTCTCCAGAAATGTATAGTGTGGAGGCAACTTTGAAATGGCACTCAGACCTTCTTCTTAGAATTAAAGTACATAAAGTACAACTGAACAACTCTAAATATAGGTCATGACAGCCACTTAGTACCCGCTATGAAAAGGGCTGTTAGTTCATAATGACCGTGCTTACGGTGACGGTAAGAGGGTGTATTGTTCATATTCAGCATATTACTTTAATCTGTCAGCCATCTAGAATGGGTAATTAGCACTAAACAACAAAGTAAGACGTGACGACTGAAGTAAATCCACTCAATTTAAAAAAAATATGGTCAAGCCCGCCCCGACGATTACCTGACCTTTTTCAAATCAAGTCGACCATACTCACTTAACTCAAGTTTACCTTAGTTACTTCACTCATGTTCACCATACTTATTTAACTCAAGTTTTCCCCCCACTTATTGTCTCCTTTTCAGCAAAATGACACCATTTTACGGTCCCTGCAATCTGGGTTTAATACTGCCCGAGACGATGGTGACTGGTCTAAAGAAGTACACACAAGCCGGACGGTTTTTGTTTCCCTTGTGCCAAAATAATACACGGTTGTACCCAGACCCTTCTCGGCGAGTGTCCGGAGCCCAAAGCGTGAGCTTCACTTGGACGGTTAAGCTCCGCCTTCAACTTAGCCGTTAGGTGATCCAGGTGAACGTACAGAAAATTACATTACCAGGCAATTGGGTTAACAATCTGGACCAAATTGGTGGACCGATGAAGGGACAAATATTGCCATCCCATACAGAAACATCACTATCTTTTGATTGCCTAAAATGCTTTTCAAAAATCCAAATAATAATAATAATAATAATAAATAAAACACTCACAATTAGTGTTTGCAACAAAATCTGCAGGTTGTAGCTGCTGGTCATCTCCCACACACTCTGTCAAAGAAAGACACAACACATTTGGCAAAAATCTATTAAGTATTTATTGTAAGTTGTTACATTTAGATTTCTTTCTCTAGCAGCACTATTTAAATTACAGATATTCAAGGGCAGTTAACATAGGTTGGAGTTTTCTTTTAATGCAAGATGTCATCGTGTAAACAGAACCGTAGATTAAAAATGTACCACAGCACTTTGTTAACGTGACGCTGACTCATGAAGTCAAAGGCTGATGAACAACAGTTTTTTTTTGCGTCTTTTGAGATAAAACAAACAAACAAACAAACAAAAAACAGTGACGGAAATATAAACCTCCGGCTGCAATAAACGGTACAAAACAAATAGAAAATAAGGTGATCGGCTTCTTTTGTTGACGGGGTTACAATTTCAGCGGGATGAGATCTGACGCGGTTGCTCGAGATCGACATCGGTCACGTCGCCAAAATGTCCAGTGCCCGTTTACAAAAGGTTTGTTGGTTACATGTTTCGTAAGCAGATTAAGTGAAGATGATTCAAACCCACGACGGCAAGATGAAAAGACGGGTCACAAAATGTGTTTCACCGGGAACATTTTGCATCCAACAGAACATGTGATTTTTATATTCCAAAAAAACTGCTTTGACCTCTTTACATTTAAACAAAAATAAATATAGATTATAGTTTTGGCACATTTTATCCAACAAAGAGACGTGGTTGTACTTACAGTATTTGGACAGCTGCACTGTGTCAGAAAATTCAACCTTGATTTTCCCCACTTTTGTTTCAAAATGTTTCCAAGTGTTTTTCTTCTTCTTTTTTTTTTTTTATTAATCGTTTTAAATGACGGATGTTTGGCAAATATTAGATTTTCTCGATGACACGCAAGACTATAAGCGCGAAGCCAGAGCCAGCAGCTGGTTAGCTTAGCCAGCCCACGTCTCGACCCGTCATTTCATATTTTGACACTTTATCGGCCATAAAAGCACAAATATTTGTTTTTATATTTGTTTCATGTGTTGTTTTTTTTTGTATCTATTATATAAATTAAATAGCTTATAGCCAAGCGAACACGTTCACGCCTTAGCAAGCTAAGTTAACTGGCTTTTGGCTGGAGCTTCATAGTTCACATGATCTTTCTAACCCTGCAAAAAGGGACTCGGTGTTTCCTTACGTTTAAAACCCATCACACCTTTCGCAGCAATTTCACACATTTATGCAAATGCAAGAAATCCACTCGCGTCGACGTTGTCAAATCAGAATCGGGTGCAGGTATTTCTTTAACACGACCGAGCCTACTTTCCTGTCTGTATTGTACTATCGTGCAGAGAATCGGCAATTCTTGGCAATAATTTGAGGTTTTTCCCCAAAGTACAAATTCACTAATGTTCAGATTAACATTGCTGTAAAATGAGGCTGAATGAGATGAGACCCTCCTGTGCTACTGTGGTTTTTCATCAACGAAGAAGGTATTTTCACTGCTACGGATATGGATTTCGTCTGCTAAATTTCAATATCTTGATGAAAAGCAATCATATTCTTGGGCACCACGACCCTGAAGGAAGGATAGGGACACGGTGCTCTGTTTTCTATTGGACTCATGAGTTCACCCTTAATCCAGCTACTGTTTAAAGCTCAACGGTCGTTTTTCCTCATCTCTGCACTTTAGATCTTTAAAATGGAGGTCGCATCTGCTTTGTGTGGCGAGATGAGGCTTCGCAAGGGAAATTACATTTCACTCTACACCTCCTTGTTGACCATTTAGATAACATTTCTCCTGTCTCGATGCGAATGAAACAATCAAGATATCGGTCATCGTCAAAAGTTGTCTGGCAACCAGTGGAAAATAGTGAAAAGTTGACCAAACTCTTGATTTAAAAGCTCTGTCCAGGTAAAATTTCACTGCAAGTCATGCATGTGGAAATGACCAACCATAGTCTATAATTGTTTATACAAAGAGGGTCATTTAGTAACTCTGGCAATTCATGAGACACTCAAAACAAGAATTAAGTACCCATAACCGTCAATATTAGTCAAACATACTAGAAGAAAAATATGAATCTCTCAAAAGAGTTTCTCATATTTTTAATTGTCTGCATACTGCAGTACTTGAATACATACTCATACAGTATCGTTTATAGCAAATAACTGAATTATTTCATTTATTTAGCACAAAGCATGCTGAATAGAAAAAAATGTCACTTTTTTTTTTCCTTTTTTTTTTTTTAAATCGCCCAAAGTGACAGTAAAAGTATTTTTTATTTTCACCTGCAGATAATTTCTCAACAACTGTGATCTATCTACAAAGGCATGACAAAAAAAACAACAAAAAAAACAACCAAGAGGATTAGGCATCTAAATCAATGAAGAGAAAAGTGATTGCCTAAAACTGTTGAGTACCAACTTCACACAGTAACCTGCACAAACATGATCTCTTTCCCAAAGTAGCACAAACGCCTCCGGAGGAGGTACGAAAGAGACGATATGAGGGCGTCACGTAGGAGGAATAATAAAAAAAAAAACCCCACCGGTGTGAGTTTTGCTGTAAAACGGGGGCCGTGTCCGCTCCGACTGCTAATGACCGTCGTAAGTGTGATGTTACAAGAGAGAGGAAGTGAGAGCCCGAGAGAGGGAGAGGGAGACAGACAGAGAAAGAGATCTTGAGGTCTGTTGTGAAGCTTAAAGAGGCACCGAGTCCAACCGAGGGAACAGACAAACCAACATCGGTCAATAAAAACCGTCTTTCTTTAGCCATGTTGCACTGTGGGAAAAAAAAAAAAAAAAATATATATATATATATCTATACAACATCAACGGTCGTTCTCTATTCCTTACCATCAGAGGGTACTTTTTTTGTTTTACATTTTTTTTTGTACAAAAAGAAAGTTTAAAAATAAATTATGAGACCTAAACTCAAAGCTAAAAGTGACCCGTGAGAGCTGAGTAACTTATTTCCGACTTGTTTTACACCCTGCGTCGGTGGAGCATTGAACCCACTTCTGCTGCACATCAACGCTACTGTATTAACACAGTGATAGTCTGACTGGATGAGGCTACAAAAAGAACCGAGATAGTTGCGAAATAGAAAAATAAGTTGCCGTTGTTTTCCCCGACAACGCGGCGCTGCACTCGTTTAAAATCACAAATTCACAACAGTTGTGCCGTGTCCACCGACAACAAAAACATAAATCGCAGTCAAAATGTTAATTGTTTCATGAGGAGTGGAATTTTTCTTTTATTCATGAGTGAATGTGAAGTATGTATGGACAGTGCACATCTCAAAAGGCAGGTACCATTTATGACTTGGCTAGCTCGTTTCCAGGTTTGCTCCAACTCAACCCTTCAAAGTGAGACGATGTAACTTTGGAGTGAAGAAATACCAGTCCCGCTTTTACAAATAAAATATGCAGCAAGGAAAACCCTCTGCTCAGTTCAGCACAGGCTTTTTTTGTTTTTGTTTTTGGGACGGGGGGGGGGGTGTGTGTCTTGTTTGCTGCGTTTGTGACTAGAGGGAGCAGCGTGTAGGGTTTAGTGGCCTCTACTGGTGAAGTTTAAGATTGCACCACCCTCCCTTTTCCAAGTGTGCAAGACGGTGGTTGCGAAAACTCACGAAAAACGCAGAGGGCCTTCTCTAGAGTTTCTGTTTGGCTTGTCTGCTCTGGGCTACAACAGAAACAGCTGTGGAAAAAAACAAACAAACAAACAAACAAACAAACACAATTCATTGTTTCAGGTGATACAAGAGGGGTGGGGGGGCAATCAAAAAGTGTTCCTGACCGTGTACAAACAGATGCGCAGCGCTGTGACGAGCATTAGGCACAGAGAAGCAATAACCTTCGTCGGAAAGTACTCCCCAAGTTTCCTCACTTTATTAAAATCAGCTACTTCGTCATAAGTGAGCGCGGGTACGTGCACATTTGCGATTTCGCCACGGACCTGAAACTTCATCAGATTTTTTTTATCTAAATTGTTCGTCGACCAAAAGGATTTCACAGAGGGGGGGGGGGGGAAGAGAGTCAAATCCGGCGAGTAGCGGCGAATTGGCGACGGCGGCGTTGTCGCGGGCGACAAGCGTAAGAGCGAGGGCGATGGCGTCTCGGATAACTTCGAGTGCCGTCGCGCCACAGTTCAGGCGGTTTGAGCCTTAGATTTGCTTTTGATGAACTCGGTGTCGACGGTCTGACCACGCGGGACGAATTCACGGTGCACGACCAACCTGGGGGTTATCAAACTTGCCCGATCCCCAGCGGTACTCCGTACTGAGAAACGAGCGGTTTTAGAAAGTCAAGTTCCGCCCCCTTCGGATAAACCTCCCGTCTCCGGCGCTTTTGCTCATTTCCAGGGTTTGACCCAACGCCGGACGTTCGCTCTCTGCCGAGGTCCGCGGTGAAATAACAGATGCGCTCGGACCAGCGGTTGCAAAACCGTGCGCACCTCGGGTGCCGATTTTGATCGAGCGACGGGACTTGGAGTACCTACTCACAAAAGGTTACAGCTCCTCCGTTGGTGCACGACAGGAGCGGTCTCTGAACTTTTTGATTGCCCTGAAAACTTAAATCAGGATAACTATATTCCATTTCTGCCAGTAGATCCCTTAAATCCTACGCACCAATCCTTTGACTCTGCCTGTGCTACTTCTGCGTGACGTTTCTCGTCGTTTTACGTGTGGCGACAGCGATCTTTCTTCAGCGAAAAGTTACATAGTCTTGCTTTAAATTGATGAAATACAGTGAAGCCCTGGGTGGCCCGAATACCTTTTTTTTTTTTTCTTCCACCTCACAGGTTGGGGCTGGGTAACACTGTTAGTCACAGAAACTTGTGATGTGGTTGCTCCTTCAATAAACACAGAAGATTTTCTTCCCCCTCAGATAGGAAATACTGCACGGGGTCAGCTGCTACTGTTGTAGGCTGAGTAATGAGAGTTTTCCTGACAGTTATTCAACTGTCAGTAGACTTCCAGTCATCTATCTTAGCAAGACTCCAGCACACAGCCACATAATGTCAGACAACACATTTATTTGTTTTCAGCAAGGTTTTTTTTTTTTTTATCATCACGAAGGCATATACTATTTTCTCTGTATATTACTTGTTTAGAGATATATATATATATATATATATATATATATATAATATATATATATATATATATATATTATATATATATATAATATTTCTATAGAAACAAAAATAAGCGTACATTTTTGCTGAATAAGATTGAAGAATATCAGCAGAGGGCAATGTAAACCATGGTCCATCTAAAACAGGTGAAAGGTGCGATAGCTCGCCCTTTCCCAACTCACCCACAGTAACAGATTTGCATAGGCAAAAATGGGTTTAGCCCTTAGACAGTGGATTCCTGAATTCTTTATAGAGATGCAAAATCTACTTCAGCTCAATACAATTAAAAATAAACATACATACAAACAAACCAAAACAAAAAAAAAAAAAAAAATGTTGATTAGGCCAAGCTCTCTTTAACCCCCTCTGGTCATATACATAGTCATTTTCTGTGCACATTTTTGTTTACAGTGTTAGGCTTCAAGTAGATCTAAAAACAACTTGTACATTGACAACTAGATGTGAAATAAATTAACCAACATGAGAGGTAGTGAAAAGCCTACAGAGACGTTTGTCGTTTTCTCTCTTTTTTTTTTTTTTTTATTTACTTCTTTTTTTTTTTTTAATACAAAGGAAAAAAAAAAACGTGTCAGTAAGGCTAAAGCTTCGCAAACCTCCTCCATCCCGTCAGGACACTTCAGCTCTCAACCTTTGTTTCAGTCAATAAAACTACAGCCGCGTTTCAAAAAGACCCGCTCACTCACTTGGAACCCGCGGAGATTTAAAAGACAAAAATCGAAACTCTGCGATGACACTACATCACTTCACATCATCGTCATTGCTTGTGAAAATTATTAAAAAACAAACAACTCTGTACTTAACCCCCCCCCTCCCCTCCCCCCTCCCTCCCTCCCTCCCTCCTCCCGCCCGCCACACTGCGTGAAAGTCACAATAAATTAAGAGGAAAGGACGAAAGTGTCTGTCCTCCCTGTAAAACACTCCCCAGTTTTAAACTCAAAGACTTGTCTGTTAGCACTGGGCAGACACGCACGCCAGCTCTCCAAAACCTGCCGGCTGTCAAGCTCCCCGCTGTTTTGCGAGTATTTAATAAAAAGGTACACACATCTCACAATTTATAAATGTAAACTTGGTTTGATTGCACCTTGATTTAATTATCCGGTTCTCGGTGAAAACATTCTGGCGTTAATTTGCGTACCGTGTGGACTTCAGCGACAAGGAAAACACAGCTGTACTGCGCAGAGGGACGGAGGGGGAGGGGGGGGGGATTTTTTTTTTTTTTTTTTTTTTTTTTGTCTGCGAGGGGGCTCCGCGAGTGACGGGCGTTCTCCGCCGAGTCGAAGAGCTCCGGAGTTGGTCCGGACGCGACGTGGAAAATTCTTTGCGTTTCCTGGGAAAGAAACGAGCGGAAAGCTCTCCAGAACCGGTTCGATTACTCCGCATCCCTCCGCTTCTGATCAGCTGGGCGCGCGCAACGCGCAGCTCGTCGTTGAAGCGGTCGAGCATCGTCAATCGAGCCCTTTGTGGATAATAATGCAGTCTGCGTGTGAGTACTGTATTGCCAAAAGGTTAGCTGGAGTAAATATGAATAATTGTTGATCGTTATTGATTTACAACTAAATAAAAGCACAAATCGACAGCTCGTGCGGCGATGTGACGGCTGAGCTGGCGGTTTCATCTGCAGTGAGTTAGCATTTTGAACATCGCAAGTGAAAAATAAATCTGGAGGAAAGGACCCGGACTTCTGTTTTGAAAAAGATCAAACTGAATTATCCGTTTCCTTGTTTATTTCCTCGAGGAAAACTTGCGAGCGCCAACTGGAGATAGCCAATTTCTCAAACAACCCTACGTCGGCATTTTCATATCCCGAAGGTCTCGCGGATAGAAATGTCTAACTTTCTGACAATTCAAAACCAATCCAGCACGGTGAGACGCGGTCTCAAATCGACTCCGAGCTGTCATCACCGACCGCATCCAATCGCACTTCAGTAGCCTGCCAAAACACCCTGCGCCATCCGATCTTAAAATTTGATTTCGACCGAGCTTGGCACGTGAACTTCAGGTAGTCAAATGAGGCGGCAACACGGGCCGCCTACGTTTACCGGTGAGGAATGGCACCGTTGACGTTGACACTTTTAAGACTGCACGAACGACCAACCAAACCGGGAGGTCAAGCTGTGCATCAAATGACAAGATGAACGTACTTGGAGGCTCAGTTAATTAAAAAAAAAAAAAAAAAGAAGCATATACTGCACTCATGCACTTTCTACTGCACATCAACAGGCCAGGAACGAAGTTCAAATGTTCACATCGTTAAAAAAAAAAAAAAAAAAAAAAAAGTCCTTTTATATACTAAAAATGTTAACGGGACATTTGGCAAGAACCCCCTTTGAAACTGTTTTCTGTTAAGTGTGTAACTGTACCGCGCGCACGCACGCACACGCACACACCATCAATGCATGCTGTCAAAGTCAGATTAGAAAAACAAAGCAGAGTGCGTGAGGGCTGGCAGTGGGGTGGAGGATTAGCATGGCTAGCACAACCATGCTAACGGCTTGCCTACAGCATGCTGAAACCTAGTTGGCTTTGTAAAAAAAAAAAAAAAAAAAAAAAAGGCTAGTGTGTAGCAGGACTACTTTTCTTTTTTTTTTTTTTTTTTTGCCCGCCTGGCACGGTAGCACGTTAGCATTATAATACCAACCCTCTTCACTAGCTCTGGTAGAAAAAACAACAACAAAAAAAAAAAAAACCGTGTGTCTTGAACAGGCAGTAGCTGACTGAAGGACTACCACGCGCCGAAATGACCGAGACTACAGCTTGGCGACAAGTCACATCGAATATCTTTTCACAGCATCTTTGACATCATGTTTGGCACCCGACTAACACATCCGCTCGCACTGGACGCCCGGGAACAAAGAACTATCGTGTTTATCTACAGCATCTGAAGCTGAAGCCTTACAGACAGAGGCCAGGGCGCGGTAAACCTCGGCATTACATCGGCGCCCGCGGCGTCTGCTACCGTTTCTGCCAAGCTTTCCGTAATGCTTAATTCGTTGGAAAACACTAAAAAGTAAAATCCTCATTTTCTGCTCAAGAATTTACAACGTAGATGACTATCTGGAGTCAGTTTGGGTCTCTATATTTTCTCCAGCTGTGTCCCCCCCCCCACACACACACACTGTGCACCTGTGCTTGTCAGGCTGTGATGGTCGGAGGGGGAGGGAGGGAGGGAGGGGGAAAAAAGATGGGAGGCAGGGATCATTGGACAAACTGTGGTTGCTTTCCAGAAGAACTCCAGCAGCGCTTGTGCTGCCTTTCCTTACGTGTAAAGGCATTGTGATTTTCTCAGTAGGAGATTTTTTTTTGTTTGTTTACAAGTTCATGAGTAATAATAATAGATGTAGCTGCCCAACCACAATTCTAGCCCTTACTTCTCCCAGTTAAAGAATCCTAAAGAAGGAAAGTGCTTGGACGGACGGACGGACGGACGGGCGCTGCTGCCTGTGCTGCAGACGCCTTCAAATCTCCTCAATAAAAAACTGCGGTAAGCTCAAAATCGTGAAAAAGTGTACTTTTTTTTTTTTTTTCTTTCTTTCTTTCCCTTCACTGAACACAGACAGCCCGACAGAGAGACGACCTCCCCGCCTTAATAACTCCCGATATTCAAAAAAAACCAAAAACGGTTGCAGTCCGCGGCTTAAATCGTCAAGCTACTGTCGAGAGAGAGTTGCATGCGGAGCCATTACTGGTTAAAATGGGCAGAGACGCCCCCAACTCCCACCAAACAACTGGGCGTCATGTTTGGACAGTGAAGAAATTAAAAGCAGAACAGAATTCAGCACATCTGAGGAATTTGGGCAGACGTAGAAAAACAAGAAATAAAATGTGAACGAGAATGAGTAAAGACAGAGAATATTAAAGTGAGGGTAAAAATCATGAGGTCTAAATATTACAGTACAGGAACAGTGGGCTTGTCCTTTGTGTCTCTCTCTCTCTCTCTTTCTGTCCCCACCGCCTGAGGAGTCCTTGTCCACAGTTAACCAACATCCGGCCATTAGGTCGGCCGTTTTCAACCGACAGCTGACACGTGGGTCGGCCAGTCACCCGAAACAAACAGCACAAATTGCTATTAAAACAATCACTGGCCAGCATTAATGGTCTCAAACTGACCAATAACCAACCAGCAAAGGCCGACCTGGCTCCAGTGGAGAACTGGATACAAATTGCTTAAAAAATATAAATAAAAAAACCAACCAGCTATCTCGGATGTCATTCAGTCTTTTCAATCAAAAAAGAGGGAGAGATTTTTCAAACCCGACTTCTGGCACCATAGTAGTATTTGAAGTTTAAGTAGTAGTCTTGTTGGCGTACGATGGCAATGACGGAGGGTGGCGGGGCCTAGGGGTCGAGGCAGGTGCGCCTCCTGTTGGCCAGGAGGTCTCTGTAAACGGAGGAGTTGAGGAAACGGGGGAAGGAGTCGCGGTGCATCAGGGTGTAGATCTGGAGCTGGGCCTCCTCGTACATCACGTTGCTGGGCTCCGCCAGGCTCAGGTTTATTCCTTCTCTTACCCGCGAGTCTAGACTCACCTAGACGAAGTGAACAAAAGTCATTTAGTAACTGGTGTGTTCGTGGCTTTATCGAGACATGACACAAGAGTCCACAGGAAGATGTGCAGAACATTTGATTTAGGGATGTCCCAAGAGAATCAGTATCAGGGTCAACGGAGGCATTTTTAACTGATCGGTATCGCTGACCTACATTTAACCCAATTCATTGTTGTTCGTCAGCTGTCGTGCAGGTGTCATAAACCGAGAGTACAATTTGTGGCGGGATGTAAATTCTGAGATAAAAATGCATGCAGAAACAGCACAACAGCCTCCTGTCTGCAATACGAGCATTTGGCAAGACGGTAGTAACAGAGCTGCGATCAACCACATACAATGGATGAATTTGAATAGTTTCAATGACGTATAAGGGTGAACCAGGCAGCTGGACAAGTCTCTGATTGGCACTTTGTTTAAAAAACAAAAAAAACAAAAAACAAAAAACAACATCGTCATTCTGAACAAGACCAAGAATCTACAGCTATAGAAGAAAAGTCAGAAGAGTGTCTGTAGAATTAATCCGCTGGGGACAATAAACATCCGCACCAAATTTCGCAGCAATTCATCAAGGAGTTGCTGAGATACGTCAGTCTGGACCAAAGACCGACTCGACAGCCCCGCTGCTCGCATGCTACTGCGAAAGGTTCTTGATTTCACGTTTCAACTTTCAAGATCCATTTCTGTGCGGCTCACCTCTTTGGGCGATAATATGGACACGTAATCTTCGTATATGATCCTGGCCTTCTCATCCACCACCGAGGGATTCGTCTCCTTTTTCAACTCTTCACAGGCCAGCCAGAACAGCAGGTTGTCCTCGCTGTACTCGGAGCGCAGGAACTCCCGGAAGACCTCCCGGCCCTCCAACGAGCACAGCATCATCTCAAAGCTCCGCGCCCACGATAGCAACTCTTCGAGACTGGGGTGTCTACAAGTGAACACACACACACACACACACCGTGGCGTGAGATTAACAGAGGCACACCAGCACAATCACGCCGACAGGCAACGCTGGAGGGACGACGGCTGTACTTACTGTTCTTCAGCAGCTTCAATACTGTCCATCTTGGTGCAGGTCTGTCGTTCGCTCCTCTCAATCCTGTCGTCATTCCTGGAGGAGAGACTGGAAATGATTACGCTTGCCAAAACAAAAGCCCGGTCATGTTTCCGTCAGTTAAAACGGATCTGATTTGAGTTACTATAAGATCAACGTGTAGATAAGAGGGTTCAAGTTACATCTGAATACGTTTCGGTCCACTTTACCAGCTGCCAAAATACCCCATTGAACTCTGTTAAACCTTTATAATGTGCAGCGTCATGAGCAGGTGAATCATGCAGCTGAACGGGCGCATAGACGGCAGCCGGGCGTTTCAAATCAATTCTATCTAAACTGACAGCATGCACCAGCAACTGTCAGTGAGCATAGCACCTCTGGGTCAATAAACACTTTCTACATTTCAGTTTCCCAGCATCTGAAACGGTCTCAACCTTCCTCCATGAAGATTTCGTAACTTCACTCTCCACAGATATAATTCAAAACACTACAGGGCGAAACACAAGACGCCACCCGAAACCATTAAACGAAACCTGTGATGCAGTTCGCTTTGTGCACTGCTGTTCAGCAGTAGATTGGTCTTTCATGCAGGCCCGCATTAAGCTAAATTTGTGCTGTGCAGCCGCTTCGTGTGGAAGCGAATAGATGAGGGAGATATGTGGTTTAAATATAGGGCCGGGACTGAGCATCAGCAGATAAAGAAAGGCCCCACAATCCTGACGATCAGAAACGCCGCGCAGAGAAATGCATTCACAGATATCCTTGGAGAGGTTACAGCAAGAAGTACACGAGCATATAACCCCTTCATATTTTAGACTATGACGTACGACGCGTATACTAGTAAAGCTGAAGATCTTGCTCTCAAACTTATTTCATCTTCAAAATGTTTGTACAGGTATAAGTTCTACTTTTCCATGTTAGAGCCTTGAGACTACTGATTCTTCTTTGATTAGATTTACTGACTTTACAGGTGAAGTTTAGTCGGCTTGTTACGAAGACTAATACTGTGAAAATTTGTTGCATAATTATGTCTTTCAATAGCTAAAATTGCCACCCGATTACCTTCATTGATTATGTGATCAATATATTTAATAACAGCTTCTCATTAATCTGTTGTAGGAAATTATTGCTCAAGAAAATAGCGGGCAGATAAATCAATAATAAAAGCCGCCGTTAGTGTTAAGTTTTACTCCGTTCAAGTCTTTCAGCTGTTAATCGCAGTGGGGTGAAACAATAAGGCTTCAGTTAAAGTCTTTATGCAAACACTCCAAACACACACGGCAGCCTCTCTGTCTATCGTAGCTCAGTCACACTCGCCCGAGTCCACAATGCAACACACACTGAGCTGTCTATTTTTGTCCCACCATGGAAGATCTTTCCTTCCTCTTGCTGTCTCTTGTCAAAGTCCCCATTGTGCGGCAGTAATGGGCTAAGCTAGCCACAGCCCCCCCAGCGCACTCACAATACAGCTAAATATACAGGCTGTTCTTCACAGCTGTTTTGCATGTGATGTGTGGATGGAAATAGAAGGAACCCCAACCAGATAAGGGCCTTGGGAGGGGCGGGGAACAAAATGTAAAATGGGCTGTGACCCGTTGGTACTTTTGCACACGCTCACTCCCAAGTCCTAAGACTTCACCGCAGCGTCAGACATGGAGATCTCCGATACACACACCACATCTCTTCAACTTGACTTGGCATGATAGTAAAAAAAAAAAAAAAAAAAAAAAAAGAAGAAAACTGACAAAGACGGCATTCAGCGATTTACATGTAGCTCGTACAAAAGTCTTAACTGTGTCACATAAGCCGGACAAAGTATCCTTTCCAGCCTTAAACACTAAAATAAATAAACATCTAGGGCACCGAGGACAATTTTCCAGGCTCTTTCTGGAGATCCGACACCAGCATCTGACTGAGAAACACACAGCGGAGTCACAGTCCACAAGCTGCCACCACTTCAGATGAAGTGGTGTGAAAGAAGCAGCGCATTCACCATTCACTGCCTGTAAACAATGTTTCATTCACTCCTCTCTCCCGGCCACAGTGGAGCCACAGCAGAGGCAGCTGTGGGAGTTACATACCGGCTCCTGGTTTTGGTGCCTTGCTCAGGGGCGATGTGGTGCGGCGAGGTCTTTGCGCGAGTCTCTGACCTGCAGTCTCTACGCGTTGGGATGCCGGCGCGCGCTCTTTAATTTGAGGCCGTTTAAATGCGCTTCAGAAGAAGGTAGAAATTAAAGCCGCAGCAAATTCTCATTTCAATATCAACTCATATTTCCATCATTTTCTTCACTAATTCATTTTTGCTTGTTGAATGTTTCAAAAATGATCCGGGCGCCACTGAATTATTTACCAAAGTTGACATTTTTAAAGGGCTCGTTCAGTTCACATTAATACGGGACAAAACAAAAAGCAGCAAATATTCCTATTTTGAGAATTTTTGATCTTTTTGTTGAAAGAATAATTACCAAAACTGTCCATTTATTTTTTTTTGTCAACCTACTAGTTGGTTCTTTCAGTTCTGGTATTAATTGTAGTCGAGCTGCCACGGCCTTGCCTTTGATACCATCTCATCTCATCTGCTGTGTGTGTGTGTGTGTGTGTGTGTGTGTGTGTGTGTGTGTGTGTGTGTGTGTGTGTGTGTGTGTGTGTGTGTGTGTGTGTCTGTGGCCGCATGGTGCTGTGGGAAGGGGACTGGCCATCGCTGAACTTAAGACACTGGGGTTGAATCCCATCTCTTAACAAACACATTTTTTACAGTTTCTTTTCATTCCTCCACAAAAGCCCAAAAGACTGCTGCTTTAAATGAAAGTCCGTGTGCATGTCGCTTTTGTGGCTGTGGTAAAAAAAAATAAACAACCAACTATTACACAAAAACACCCGCTCATCATAATTACCTATTAGATGTCTCTTTGACCAAATCAGATTTTGACGTGCACTATTTTGACTCTTAGCAACAGAGACCCTTGAAATGCTTCATAAAGTCTACGGGGGACGAATCAATGAGCCGGGCGAGGTATTTTGAGTGACCTTCGCGTTTCAGATGGGAAGAACGTTACTGTCCAAGGCCGAAACAACGGCATGCAGTCAGAAGCGCTACCAGGTGAGTTTTCTTTGGTATTCACCGTTAATTCGTCCCGCCCCCGTCCCCCCGGGGTCAGACCGTCAACACCGAGTTCCACTGTGACATTCTGAGGCGTCTGAGGGAAACCATTGGGTGCAAACAACCTAAATGGTGCGACGGCACTTGGATTTACAAACGTGACAAACGCACGAGTTTCTTACCAGCAACAACATAAACGTCCCTCTCCACCACCCCTACTCACTGAACAGGAGACTCCCTGCAACTTCTCTCGGTTCCCCAAAACTTCGACACAAAATTTGATGCGGCTCTCTGCTGAAGTTTCAGATGCATGGAGAAATCGCAGATACGCACGGACCGACGGTCACCAAAAAAAACAACAACGTGCGACTCGGGTGCTGTTTTCAATGAAGTGATGAGACAAAGGTCAGAGCTTCCCCCCCCTGCTGCGTGCACGTCACGATGCTGCGCACCGTTCGCATGCAACAGGAGCCGTCTCGGAACCGCCCGTAGTAGTACCACTGTGTAGTATGCTAAAGTATAGCGCTTTCTTACCAGAGACACTTGCAGCAGCCGCACCAGCAGAGGCAGCAGGTGTTGGGCCGGGGTTGTCCGGGGGCCTGGGGTGGGGCCTCGATATGAGCCGCCTGCCTTTTTCTCATCTCCACTCCACTCACACTGCGGGGCTTCACGGTGGATACACAAAGAGAATAAACACAGCTAAATACTACGAACAACACCAGAACGGAGAACACGGTTGGAAATTTGGGCTCTGTGTTTTACATTTTTACCTACCAGCAGTACATTATACTAGAGGGAGGGGGGAAAAAAAAAAAAAAAAAAAAAAAAAATCAAAGAAACTTGTGTGATGAGTGAGTGTGCGAGTGCGCATGTGTGTGTGTGTGTGTGTGTGTGTGTGTGTGTGTGTGTGTGTGTGTGTGTGTGTGTGTGTGTGTGTGTGTGTGTGAGAGAGAGTGTGAGAGTGATTGAGAGGGAGCACTCAGGCAGGACAGAGAGGATTCCCTTCCTTGTACGGTACGAGGGTTTCTGGCATGAAGTCAAGTCTTTCACTCATCTTTGACAGACTGTACACATGCATTTCAATGGGTGCACACACAAGAGAGAAAAACAGGATCCACAGATCACATACACAAACAGTCACACATGCACAATAAATACACATTCATGCACGCATACATACATATTAAGCTTTTCAGCTCTTTCTACATGTATCTTCTGTCTGGTTGGTTGCTGCCTCAGAATGTGGAACAACCAGCATCCACAAGCAGGAGATAAAGATTTAAACAGGGATAGATCATACAAATTTAAATAATGTGCTGCATCTTTTTAACAGCGACCCGGTCGTCACGTTGAATTTAATGCTGAAGTCTGACGGACTTGTTTTAAGTGACACCAAAGCATCGTGTCGTTTTCTGCTAACACTTTGATGTTTGTATCTTAAATTTTCTCTTTATAGAGTGAAACATAGATAAAATAATAATTAAAAAAAAAACACTTTAGTCAACAGCAAGTCATCGTAAGCATTTTCAGTTGGTTGACGACTCATCTCAACTTTAAACCTCACTCTCACCATATTTCATTAGGACACTTTTCTACCTAAAAGATCAATAATGTTACTGAATAAAAAGAGAGGACCAATATTGTTCTAAAATGTGAGCAGGGAAAAACTATTTGTTATGATTTCATAAAATATCACTCGGCTACTAAGTTTCAACAAACCTGGGTACAAACCATGCAAGACTTCTTTCTCTGCCATTGCAGTTGTACTTCTCAACCTCGGGTAGCAGAACTGTGCACCAAGAACTACACAGTACCATCTTTTTCTGCCTTAAAGTCATCATGGACAATCCTGAGCTGGTCATCTAAGCCTTTAGAGACAGTTTGACGGTGAACGTACAAGTAGCGTCGCCCTTGTAGGTAGAAGCGGTGAGAAGAAACACTTTACCAACACACCAGTCTTTCATAGTGCTTTAAAACCATTTAGGCTAGTCTAAATAAAAACACCACTCTCTAAGAACTCATTCTGATGCCTGAAACAGTAACATAGAGTCTAGCAGTGCCCTTTATCATCTTCCTCTAATCACGCTTCTCATGAGCTTAACAGGCCGGGAAAACCTGCATCCCACAGTGCAGTATAGGCTGAAACTATACCAGCTCCTTCAACAGCCAAAATCTACACCAGGAAACACTTCAAAGATCAGCTGAGATGAGGACGCCGTATCAGAACAAATTCTTCTTTTGTTACCACAGACTGCACTCCACAGTTTGGGGCATTTCAGCTTTTATTTCACCGAGGGTTGTAGCATGAAAAATGCCCTGATTAATTGCAGTCTTGGTATAACTAAATAGAATTAATGAAACAGAACTCTTACCTGTACAGTCATGGTTCAAATTAAAAGTCTCATTTAAGAACAAAAAAATGTAAAATGAAAATAACTGCGCTTCAGTACCATCAGAGGAGCGCTCGTTCTTTTATGTCCTACTCTGTCACACATGTAGTTATTTTCTACAATGATGACACATGGCAGGGTAAGGACGTACATGATATGCAAATGTTGACGCGTGACCAGCGGATCGGCACGTCAGTTATTCAGCAAATAGGTCGTACCGGTGGGGGAAAAAAAAAAAAAAGGGCAGCTAGATGCAAAACGACAGCGAGGGTACGGCTTTGTTCCAAACCCAGAGAAGGAGGCCGCATTGACAGGACATGCAAATATGGAGTGGAAATACAAACACAATGAGATGACAGGGAACAAAAAGACATAAGGAAAAAGAGAGCGACAACATCTGCCATACATCCAGTGGTTTTGTAAAGTATTCAGATGACCTCCTTCATGTTTCATGTGGAGGGTAACGTAAGATTTAAGCTACCAAAATAAAGGATGTCATCCAATCACTGGCTCTACGTTGAAGACTTCACTTTGCCTCACCATCAAATGTTTCATTTCAAAAATAGCAAGTTGTAGACACGTTTGCAAGTTCAACAGCCTCTCTCAAGTTTGCATACGATCCATAGACTGTATATAAAAGTGGATGTAGTTTTCGGGTCTGAAAAGTTAAACCAATGCAGAAGTGCCTCATAGTGCAAAACCGCCCCCGGCCAGTAGGGGTTCGTTTTATGAGCTTTGCAACATGCAAGCTGCGACTTGAACCGCTGGATCTGTCAGACTAAATCTGACAGAGAACCCTACGGCCACGACACAGTTTGTTGTCTCTCTATGCTGTTCTTTTCTCTCTCTGCTCTCCCCTCAACCCAACCCTCCCTCTGAATCTGGTTCGGTCTGAGGTTTCTTGCTGATTAAAGGAAGTTTTTCCTTACGGCTGTTGCTCATGTAAGAATTTGTTGTAAAGGACCTTACTGTGTTAAGTGCCCTGAAATGACTCATGTTGTGCTTTGGGGCTATATTAATACAAATAAATTGAATTGAATGTACCCGAAACCTGACTGCATCCCAAGCATGTCAGTCAGACCACACACGCCCTCAAACATACCTCTCTTTGAGGCCTAATATGTAATTGTGGAATTATTTTCCGACGGACCACCAGAACACTTAGTGAATGACAGCCCCTAGTGACCATCAGTGGTATTGCACCTTAAGGCACACGGGTATTGACAACAATCATACTGGATGGACGTCAAACTTACCATGAATTAGTGAGTTCCTAAACACAGGTCAGACAAAGCAGTCATGGTGTGAGGTAATAGGTTGCTGGATGAGTGCAGGCTGGTTGACGAGGTGACTGACTGGTGGACTGTCCGAGTGTCTGTTTGGCTGACGGACTGACTGTTGGCGTGCTGGAGAAGCAGGACAAGGCGAGGAGGTTGTTTTCACCACAGGGAAGAGAGGTTACTGCTGTCACCATCCCTGACCGACTGGCACAGAAAGAGACCAGAGAGCTGAGGTGAAATGAAATTACTTCCTTCCCTCGTTTCCTTAATTCACTCGCTCCTGTTGCTTCTCTCGCTGTGGCCTCCTAGGCTTTCTCGGGTCTCGGGGAAAGGGTCATTTATGGACTTCAGTGTACAGGGTGCAGTGAAAGTACAGCATCTGAAAAACACACAGGGCGAAGAAAAACAGGCTTCCCGGTCAGAGAACAGAATCAATTTATACGCAAAGTAACAAAGATTATTATCTTTGGTGAGAAATACATTTTACATAACACAAGCGCACAGTGGCAAATGCTACAGTGAGTTTCGAAAAACGTAATGTCATCTGACCAGATTTATAAAGTGAGATTTATAGCTCCAACAACAGTGTTTAAAAAAAAAATTATATTATTTAAATATTCAACAGTTTAAAACAAACTAATAATAATGTAACAGCCAAATATCACATATTAAAAACATTTTGGATGAGAATCCCATAATATCTTTTCTTTCACCAGAATTGTGATAGAGATACTGTATGTACCGACTTTTCAAACAAAATGCTCTCTAGTGGACTAACTGTGCAGAAGGCACACTGTTTAAGGGCTAAAATAAATTGCTGATTAATCGAGTAGTTGATTGACAAAAACATTATTGTGGACAAAGTCGTCATCAGTTAAATATTAAAGTTATTTCTCCATTTATTTCTGGTAAAAATTTGAAGATTTGGTAGTTTCATATCTTTGGAAATTGGATACATTTAAGTTAATTTAAGACATTTCCATACGCTTTGGAAAACTATCTCCAAACTAAATCAATAGTGAATGTATTTGAAAACTGACACAGTATTAATCAATAATAATAATAATATATTTTTTTTAAATCATCCGAGTACCTCAAACATATTTTCGACACTTCAGCAGCCAAAATCCACACGGATATTGAACTGTGATAAGCAAAGGGATGTGGTCAAAATAAGACGAGAAAACAAAAAACAAAAATCAGGAAATGAACAGAATGCAGAAAACAACGGATCATCAATACATTTAGTTTAAACATTCATCCTGGAAAGTATCCGGCTCATCATTGGAGCTGCTTACGGAAACACTCTTTTACAGTCAGATGCCGTATGCGCTGGATTGTGTCCCTGAAGGAAGCTTCATGGCTGCAGAGCCTCCCTGGTTGCCCTCACGCTGCCTGTTTTTCATACAGGAATTACTGTTCCAACAAAGTGCTTACTCATAACAGCGAGCTTAGAAGTGTTCACATGCTGACCTCAACCCTGGAGACTCTTTATGTTGCGAGCCATCACTAGTCTGTTGCAGCTTAAGACACTCAAATTAGCAAGTTAAAAACACAGAAGAACAACAGATATTCTCTAAATCAACTATTCAAATCTATTACAGCTGCCTCAAACATCCTTGTAGATAGTCGATTTGCAGCCACTTATGTTTGTGTAATGCCCTGTTTGAATTATCCTTCATTTCTGTCTCAACACGCTGCAGCTCATTTCCACCCTGTTGCCGTCGAACGAGACAAACCGCAGCGCGAAGCAAAACCGAGAGTTCACATGTCGTGACCATCCCTCCCCATATGACCCAACACACTGGCTCGGCTCAGCGCTGCACTGCTGTAAAGCTAGTCACTCGGTGAGGGAGAGCACCAGCATCGGATCGTGCCAGTTTAAACTGGTCTGAAAACAAAAGTTTCCCTTGTATATCAAAATGCTATGAAAAATGATTTTGCGTAGCTGTGTGCAAAGATAAGGCTTTTGCATTGTACTTGGGAGATTTTCCGCTGCCTCTTCCCAGGACTGAGACGGCCACGCAGTAACTTTAATAAAGTCCTTCCTAAAATTAAAAAAAGAAGGAAATGATTACAGGATTGGGAAACGTTTACATGAAAGTGGCCAGACGCCTGTCATGCTGATTAATCGATTGGTCAACTGGAGGCAAACTAATCTTTAACTATATTGAAAAGGAATATATCTGTCAAGTTAATTTTAAGCAAGTTATCGAGTCTTTATCAGCTTTAAATCAATGAAAATGTTATTTATTTGGGTTTGTAACGGTTGAACACACAATACAAGATATTTGAAGACTTAAAGCTGGATTTTTTTTTTTTTTTTTACAAATGTCTAACAATGAATTGGCTAAAATGCTGATCAATTAATCGAGACAATAGTTGGCTGGTAATCAGTAACGGAAGTCATTTTTATTTGCAGGCTTAGATTGAACCAGAGAATTATTTTTTTTTTTTTTACTAAAAAGTAGATAATCAAATGGTGTTATTGTTTATTTAAAAATGTAAAAGCAGCTGGGAGCCCACAATACATCACTCAATGCTCACAGGGGTCTTTCAAATGTTGCTTCAAACGTACAAACCGGTGCTGCTTGAAGTGTACTGAACATCCTCCATCCAACCAGCAGATAACATCCATCCACACCATGTTGATAAGACCAGCTGTTATCGTGTTAACCCCACCACCACCACCACCACCACCACCTTGTATGAAGCAGCTTTAATGCGATTAATCAGGAAGTCTCCCAGGATGTAGCTGCAACACAACCTGGACCCTCCTCTGACTCAACACACCCATGGGAGACTGCAGTGTGAGGGTGCTCCCCCCCCCCCAAAAAAAAAAAAAAGTCTCGGCAGATGCAGGGTGCTCTTCAAAGTGAGGAAGTCGTCAGATGGTGGATGCACTGCCGCAAACGCCGGATCTGTTGCATCTGCCCGAAGGCCCGTGCGTATCTCCAGATAAGAAGTAAAGACACTAGCCTCTGCTGGCTAACTGCTCGGCTGGACTTGTGGTTTTTTTTTTTTTAATTTTAATTTTTTTTAATTATTATTATTTGTTGTTGTTGCATGGTTTCTGCTGCAGCTGGCCGAACCATCCGAGCCCGCCGCTGCAGGTCCGTCCAGCCGGGAGAGAGAGAGAGAGGGGGGAGAGAGAGAGAGAGGGGGGGGGGATCCCCTCCCAGCTGACACCACCGAGGGATGATAACGCAATTAGACAAGAGGGCTGCGCAGTGCTAACTGTCGCGCAGACATTTTTTTTTGGTTTGGTTTTTTTCCTCTCTCTCCCCACAAATCAAACACCACCACCCACTTTCTTCTCGCTAGCGTTAGCCGACAACCGGAGACCCGCTATCTGCCGCTGCGAGAGGAGGCGGCGGCGGCGGCGGCAGCCGAGCAACAGCTAGCGCCGTGCTAACGTCGGCTAAGCGCACTAGCGCCAGAAAGAATCGGCGTCTTACCCCTTTTGTGTCGGGCTGTCAGCGTCCGAGGGTGACGGGTGTGAAAACGCGATGTCCCGATGCTCATTTAACGACATCGTACGCGGGGATCCCGCGGTGTAACGTCCATCGCCGCTGTTTTTCTGCCATCCGCCCCACTTCAGCACCGAACGCCGCCGAGCCCCTGGATGCACTGCGCAGGCGCGCTGCCACCGTTGCTCTGTGGCTGCAGTTAGTGAGAAGATGCACTGCCACGCGCGCGCGCGCACACACACGCGCGCACATCGTAAGGAGTGAAGTGAGTGAGTGCACCTAAAGAAAGGCGCTCACAGTAAGTTTGTTGGGAGGGTCACCATTCTTCCAGATGTATCCTCAGGTTACAAACCTGTAAAGAATTAAACTTTCCTATCAGCAATTTCTGTCTGAAATCGTTACTTCAGTCATGTTACAAAAACTTTATTTTTTTTTTTTAAATGTCATATCAAATCAATTAATAGAATCAATACAACAACAAAAAAAAATCGGTGTTTTAATATGCAGTGCAGCTTACTATTACTGATGGCTATTGTTAATGCAATACAGTGATTTTAGACTTTGTGATGCATATATATCTGGTATTCTTACCACATATCGCCAGTCTATGATTAGTGGACGTTTATGAGCAGATGTATACAGCCTCAGGGCTTCTTAATAATTGCATGGTTTCTCCACCTATACAACAGAATAGCTTGCAGAGGACTGCGAATAACTCCAGTCAGTTTGAGACTGTACCTGTGTTTAATCGAAAATGTTATAATGTCATATTGACACTCCACAGATGAAAGCACATTTTCCTTCAGGCATTTTAAACAGGGAATCATTTTATTTGAGGTCAAACAGCAATGACTCTAACTTATTTTTCACAGCTTGCGGGAAGTTGATGTCGAACTCGACGAGAAACAGGGACAGATGAAGGGTGATAATTACACTTATAATTTGAAAATCACAAACAGCTGAGTGCAGTTTCCGCTGACCCATTGACTCATTTATCTCGGCTGTATAGGACCAGAGACCCAGACGACTTAAGTCAAGTTATTCTATAGCTTCTGTCATCTTTTTAATAGTCGTTGCTCAAAGCATTCTTCTTGGTGTCTCTCGGTGATTTACTTTATTTTTTTTATTGGATGTTTCAGTCAATAAATGTCCATCCCCGCAGCATGAAGCACATAATCCAGTGAGACTCAGTAAATATATTTTCCTGATGTTAACACAGGGGGGCACCAAAACTCTGCTCTCTCTCTCTCTCTCTCTCTCTCTCTCTCTCTCTCTCTCACACACACACACACACACACACACACACACACGCCTTTTTTTTTGATGCAGCTGTGTGTCTACTTGTTAACACCCTGTGAACAAAAATGACAACACTAACAATTAGAGGCTCATAGCTCACCCTTTATGTTCCCACAATAAAACACAAGAGCGCATAAAGAAGAAGTATACTGACGTGAGCGCTGCGTGGAAATGTGACTGGAATGGATGCATTTGATTTATCGATTTACTGTCTGGCAGTCACCCATCTTCATGCATCAGTATTTAGATATGAGGAACTGGGACTCTCTAGAGGGAGAATAATGAAAAGAGCATGTCAGGGAGGCCGAGATGGAACATGTGTGTGTTCCTTGACATTGTCGGATCATTAATGAGGATCCAAAGTGCCCTCGATCAACTCCTGTTTTCTTCTCATGCTGGGGACGACTGCCCTGATTTGCATGCGAAAAGGTCAAGATGAGCTACCAAAGCGCCACTCTGCGTCATCATGGCTCTCAAACAGGCGTATAAATTCTCCAGCAGTGAAGAAAGCTAGCAGCGTCAAATAAAGAAATTTCCCCTCGGGGATTAATAAAGTGAAATAAAAAAAAAAAATAACCCAGACAAGTGTGTGTTTAAGACGAACCTGCATGTACAAACGCGTCTGTGAATCTTAATGTCATATGCTCTATGTGTAATGGATTGTAATGAGACGAAACGTGAGTGTGCAAGTTATCTGTGGAGGGATATCAAGGAGCCCGCTGCGCTTCAACAGAGCTGCCTGTCAGACTGCCTTCAGGGCACGGCTGTGTGCAAAAATTTCAGCAACTTTCCAAGGCGGGCAGTTTGACATTCACACCTACATAATGTGGCGACTGTCCGGGCCTGTGAACATGAACAAAGAAGCACATTTTCCAGGTGTGAAAATGAACATCAGTATCACCCGTATTTAAACAATTGTCAAGTCTGCCTCTCTCTGTGATGACCCGCTTTTCACCCCGCCTTCCAGCAGCATGCGTAGCAATGTCTGCAGCACTGTGAAGTTAAGCTAAGGCACAAAGCTGCTCCCGTGCAACTTCACTGGTTGGCAGAGGGAAAACAACAAGGCGGTAACGTTTGCTTCGATTTGCACCTCTTGCTAGATACCGAGTTTCGTTTGTTTGTCTCAGCACTTGTGCGATGACCACGAAGGTGAATCTAACCTCGTCTAATTTCAGTCCGTGTTGGATGAAGCCGCAGGCCAACTTTGCCTTCTACGGACTCATTCAGCCAGCAAGGCTAAAAAAAAAAAAAAAAAGACAATTTGTTTACTTTCAACCAGACTGTAACCTGCAGACCCCAGTAGCATCTCCACTCCAGGACGCACCTGCAGTTTATCTGTCACCCTGTAGTCATCGTGTGCTTTGTGTGATTTATCGAGCTGAGCCCAGACAGCCACCTGGGACTCTTCTGGAGATAATTTGTTTGACTGCTGCATGTATCCTGAGTGTGTTTGTGTGTGTGTGTGTGTGTGTGTGTGTGTGAGGGTCAGCGGGGAGACGAAGAGAGGAAGAGAGGAGCTGAATGACAGATGGACGTTCGTGGCGGGGCAGATGCCGGAGCCGGCAGTCATAGTTATGGTACCTGTCTGAGAGTCTGAGAGTCTCACAGAGAAAGAATGAGGGCTGAATGCACATTTACACAAACATAACAGGCCTGGTAAAACCAATAGCTCAGAACAGGAGAAGAGCGTCTGGCTTCTCCTGTGTGTGTGTGTGTGTGTGTGTGCGCACTCAGGTCACTCTGGGGAAAACAACTTTACCTGGTTGAGTTCATAAACAAGATCAAAGGAGATTTGATTTCGGTCTAGATTAAGAGCTAAGAGATGTAATATATATGATAACACCTGCTATATATTTTTCAAACAGCATTCACAGCACTTTATTTATCTTCAATAACATGTACTTCAATGCTGCTTCAAAAGTTGGACTCTCTTTCAAGCACCTTAACATGGCGACTTGCAGTAGCTGAACGTCTTCTTCGACACTTATTTTCTCATCCTATTCAGTTCGACTTCTTTTACCTCTCAAAACCTAGATTTTTACAAAAAGTGAATGATTCTTCTTAGCGGAACCAGCAGTGTGCTTCTGGGGACTGAAGTGTCAGTCAGTCCACTTTGGTTCTGAACTATCTCAACAACTATAAGATAAATTGCCATTAAATTTTGTGCTGTTTTAATAACTTAGCATCAACATCAGGAAATCAGCAAATGTTAACAAGCTCAACTAAGATGGTGAACGGGGTAAACATTACCTGCTGGACATCAGCATGCACACGTCGTACCCAGCAGACATTTACAGTAGATTTTGACAAGCTGTTAAACACATCCAGTTTGTTAAGACACGCAGGGCCAAATTTACTAAGAAAATGGTGTTTGGGAAAATGGCGGTTCTCAATGGATGTATAACTGCAATCTATGTGTATTTAGCTCCTGATTTACAAGGACAGCAGATCATTTTGCATTCTGCTTCTGAACTGCGAGTGGTAAAAAGGATATTTCTTACTTCCAAAGATTTTCTGCTGCAGAACACCGTGTAATACATGATTGTACCATTAGATCTGTGGGTACTTTGCCAAAGGTTCTGTGGTATGTAATGCATTCAAAATTGCAGGACCTTTCAGCAGAATACAATATGTTTTCCCCGCTGACAACCTCCTCCTTATTTCCTGGATTCCCTTATATGCGTATAAAATAAGGAGAGAGACGTACTTTTCAGACACTCAAACAAATGTAATGCAAACTACAACTTTTGGTGTCTGTTTGACAAAAACAGTGTGTCATATCTGCACCTGAAGGACAGGCACGAACGTCTCAGTAAATCTGAGTCAGTCTCAACGTCCTCCAGAAAAATCTTCTACATTACTGACCATCTCCAAACTGCTGCGCTTCAAATAGCATCCTGAATCATGTTAGAATCACAGGCACAGTTTGTTCTATTCATGTCTTTCAGAGATACAATACGTTCATTTCCACGGGGAAATGGAAATATAATTTTAGCTCTCTTATAAAGAAGGTTTCCATTATGCTTCTGCTCGCTTCAGCGCAGACAGAGAGGTATGCCCTACAACCTGTCAGATTGATGATCGATGACTTCATTGATTGATTTATGATCCTAAGCCCTGCCCCTTTTCTGATTTCGATCAATCAGGTGGCCCCATTGGTCACAGGAAGTGTCCTTTGTCCCGCCTCTTATCAGTATATCAGTCTTATCTCATATCAGTTCGTAAGATAATAGGCCTCCATGATCAAACGACTGTTTCGTCTGCAAAGAACCAAGTCTCCGCATATATACTGCAATGGCCCAGAATCAAACAATGTCCATGCAATCACTGTTTAGCAAACATATAGGGTATTGTGTCAAGAAGGTCAGCCTTCAACCACAGAGCACACAGATCTTTGTAAGTCACCAAGTTAATGACAGCAGTCAAAGCACAACTGGAACATATAGAGCTAGCAACTACAGAGCTATTACATTTTCCAGCTTTTTTTTTTTCAGTTCAGCTTCACTGGACTCCCCACAAGTCTTCTGTCTCTCACTTTTCTTATCTTACCTTGAAACCCTTACCACAGAGATTTACACCTGAAACAGCAAACATTTCAACAGTTATTAGGTTTATAATGTTCACTTCTGCACAGTTGTGCTTATACTTTAAATGGACAGTAATGGATATACCGTATGTCGTTTTGTATTATGGCCTTTTGTAACCGTAAACTGTAAGTGATCCACCTTAAGTCACCACAAGCATGAGAGTGACATTAAGACACCAGTTTCCTTCATTGCACACGTTAGCTGAACATGTCACAATGCAGAGTACACTTCTGCATGCTGCCACAAATTGTGCTCTCTGTTCATGAGACTTGACGTAAAACAAAAGAGCAGAGTACAGTTTAGTATAGCCGATACCAATCGGTTAAATACATGCTTTGATGACACTGATACCAAATCTTGGAGAACAGCTGTCAGTCACATCATTCAACCTCAGCCAACATGATGCAGATGACCAAAACAACGCCCTCATTTCCTGGTGTAAACATCTTGAAAGCAGGAACCTGCTCTGCGACATTAAGTCCTTTCTGGTGTTTTGTGGGATTTGAGTAAAATCAACAAAGTGTAAAAATGTATTAGAAAACGTAAAAATGACAACAACAACAAAAAAACTTTCCTTCTAATCTAATGAAACGATAGCAAGAACACCAAACAATCCAATCAAAGATTGTGGTTCAGCCCTTCACTCAAGGCCTTGTGAGATAGCGGTGGGATAAATCACTCGCTGGGAAACAGGAGAGTTAAGATCGTGTCCACAGAAGCTGATTTGGGCAAGCGTTCTGCAAAGTGTGGTGAAAGGTCACTTCAACACCAACCTGTGACTAATGGTAAAAAGGACACTGGAAGGAAAGGATTAGCATTACAACTACTGATAGTTTAAATGACAAAGAAGTTTTGCTCTAAAATTAAATCCCTCCAATCTTACCTACAAGCATTATGAGGAATTCTGTTGCTGTTTATGTCAAAACCTAAAATGTTGAAATGTTTTGACGAGTATTTTATATAATTTTGTATATTTTGTGTTATGGCCCGGTTCTTGGCCACAGCAAAGACGAAGCACACCAGGGATTTAACAAAAAGAAATGCATTTTTATAATCAAACTTAACAAAAGACGCATATGAGGTGAGGCAGACAGGAGTTGATGACTGAACAGGCTGCAATCCAGGATGCAACAACAAAAAACAAGTTAAGCAAGGTACACAAAGACTGAAACTACCACCTAGCATGACTTCATTTGGCATAGAGTTGCTGAAGGACCAGATAATTTCAGCAGGAGAAGCTGATGAGTACACTGATTGCAGTTTTGTCACTTGTGATCAGGAGCCGGTGAGGCGGAGCTGCGACTCAGGAGAGGACGGCCCGGCCCACGTTGGACAAATAATCAGAGTCAGACAAAGAAACACCGGAAACGGGAAACATGAGGAATCTGAGCGAGATGATGTCTGTGCTGCTGTTGTGACAATGACAGAAAGTTTTAGAGGAGAATCTCCTTATTCACTCAAATGTTACAAATATGTTAAGAAATGCTAAATATTTTGAAAATGCTAAATGTTTGAAAAAGTTGAGTGTTAGCATAAATGTCCTGAAAGAGTTGAACACTTAAAAAAATTTGAATGGTTGAAATCAGTGAGTATGCACAAGCAGTTAGCGACCAAAGAAAAAACGTGTGGAAAAAGTCAGAAACGAGATCTCAATAGTGAAAATGCTGAATCAGCATTCACTTAATAAAGGCCGGTTATTTTTCAAATTTGACTTGGATACGGAGAACGCTGCCTCAGATGTAGGCACCAAAATAGTTAAAATAACTACTATAAAACATCACAAAGGTTTAAATCATCTTAGAAGTGAAACTTTTGTGACAATCTACACAATTCGCAACATCACGATAACATATGACCTTGTTGATTAGCTCGGAGCAAATAGTATAAAATCCAGCAATCTCTATATGTCACTAACAAAAAAAAAAATTCCCTTTTTTAAAAATTTGTTTTAAACAAGGCTTCTTTTATCACTTTGTTGTCACTCCACTGCTTTCCTGAGGCCTGACTGTCAAAGCGGATTCATCAAAACATGCCTGGTTACAGGTGCATTAATACAGCTGTTTTATGTCTTCTTTACATTATCAATGTATTATTAATTATAAGGAGCGTATCATTTCAGTATGTGAGAGTCATGGGAATGGCCTGCACATCTGCTGTAGATGATCTTTGCAACAAAGAGATTATTAAAGAATCATTGATGCTAGAAAATAAGCGCAAACTTCTTTTATTATACTTTGTTTTCCTATTCTTTCTCTGCTTCGAGCAGGCAGCTATGATGAATATTGTATTACGAATGATACAGTAAAGGTGCAGCATGTTTCTGAGAGACTGATAGTCAGAGGGAGATAAGAAGGAGAATCTAGTGCAAAAGAAAAATAATCTCCAACCCTGAAGCATTTTTCAAATAGGAAAAGCATCTGACGGGTCCTATATCAGTGAGTATTTGTCCACGAAAGGCTTCTGCATTGTTAAATTTCGAGGTTTAAAATATAAAGCAGCAGCGAGCAGATACAGAATATATCCATTATCTATACCCATTTTACCCATGATTGAACCCTCAACTTTCTCGCTGCGAGGCAACAGTGCTGACCACTTGACCACTGTGCCACCGAAACACAAGTCATTAATACGTTTTTACGATGCTAAAACTAAGGCTTATTATTTTAATGGTGTTTCAAAATCTCACTGGAACATATGGCTAATTGATAGAATTAACAAAGACCTTCTCAGCATTTCCAGTAATACGATAAAAAGTTAATTGTTTTTCAGGCTGAAACACACAGGAAGATAAGTGAGTCTCCAAACATTAGGTGCTCGGTCAGAGTGTAAGCCCACATGAGAACTGGATTTACTCTGAGAGGTGTTGAGGATGAATACAGCATATTTCACCCAACTCGCCTCTGAAGTGGAAGGAAGAGGGAAAAAAAAGCACTGTCAGAATTTGAAATGAGTTTCTGTGGAAATGGACCTCGGCCGGTACAGTTCAAGTTCAGATTTTTTTGAAAATAAATCCACTGTGTGCGCCGTGTTTCACATTTAATTGGACATATTTCTCTGAAGGCTCGTGCTCTCAGTCACCACAGCCATTAAAACAGACCGGTAGTCGTGCCCTGAAATTAAGTGTTTCTCTCGGCACATATAACTTTATTAACAACCAGGTACGTGACCTGTAGATAAAACATTCAGAGATGCACACAAAGGACTCCTGGAACAGCTTCAGCAGAAGGTTCAATACGTCTTATTATCAACTAAATTTAATTGAATTTAAGCATTTACTTATATAGAGCTATTATCAACTGAAAGACACACATCACATTGTGTGAAAACAGCATCACTGTCAGAACAGTACAGAACTACTATACAGATCCTGTTGTTAAAGGCTCGTCCTTTTCACTTATTAAAATTTCCTGAGTATATTTATGCAAATATATTCCATTATTAAAGTTTAACTGCTGGATACTGGAAGACTCGTATTTCAATGTAAATCCATTGTCAGTGTGTGTGTGCACTGGAACTTTCAGGTTTCCACATAATACTTGTTTAAATTGAAAATTGGACCAGGATCGGCTTTCGAACAATTTGTGATGTCACAAATCATGACTGTAGGCCCGCCCCTTAAAATCGGATTTTCCGTGAGCGCAGAGAAACTTTCTCCCTCAGCAGATGAATGTGTTTCAACTCAGCTCTTTTAAACTCTGCACATAATTCTGCAGAGAGAATCTTAAACATCAAAGTATGGAAACAAAAATGAAAAACACATTTTTGAGTGGAGGGGGAGTCTCAGCATGAATTTGAATGGGTTTATTTCAATATGTGAGATGGAGCTCTTTTACCAAACAGTGTCTAACCTGCAAGGGTTCAAAATTAATCGGACACTAAGGTTGCTAAACGCTGCGTGTTGATGGACAAAAGAGCATACACGAGGCTCAGAGTTGATTAAGAGTTTGAATGTTGTGGAGTTGACTGTCAATATGAAGACTAAGGACATGACCGTGCAAGTAAAAAAGATACTAATGAGGCTCAAAAGAGCAAAAATCAACGAGGTAAAGTTAGTTGGTTGTGAAAGCCATAGGGCTAAAATAAAAAAAAAAGCAGGTTTGAACAGAGAAACTGACGGTCTTGTGGACGATTGAAAAATCATGTCCACCATGAAGAAAAACCTTTTAATGACTGCAGAGCAAATCAAAAGTTCTCTCCAGGATACATGTTCCCCTGTCGAAGATCAAAAAGACTTCATGACTGACAGAGTTCTACCAACTGACGAAACAAAAATCAACCTCTATCAAAATGATGGAGAGACGTGATGTGGAGGGAAAAAAAAAAAGGGAAAAACCCAAAGCAGCTCGTCTGTCAAATATGCTGCTTCTGTTATGGGCATGTATGGCTGCCGATACAACTGAGACACGGTTATCTGTTGATGATTTTACTGCTAACAGAAGCAAATGAATTCATCTAGACGTATACAGGAGGATTCTGGGTGCTCAGAGTTTGTGCAAACGCATCAAATCTCTTTGGATGACGTTTTATAAGACAGCAGGACAATGATTGTTGACATTCAGGTGGAATATCTTAGACTGGCCGTGTCAGTGGATATTATTCAGACTGCATTTCACTGGCTGAAGACCTGACTGAGGGCAGAGAGACCCCACAAATAACAAAAGATAAAAGTGGCTGCTGTCACAACGGTGAAACAACACAAAGGCAGATTGTGAAGCAACTTTACTTCCAAACAACTGGTGCAATAACAAAAAACAGGCAGGTGAACGCTATGCCTGGAGGGAAAGTCCAACATTGTAAAGACATACATCAAATTCTATTTCCTGACAATGTTGTTGTTGACATTTATGCAAACTCTTCAGTGATGTGTGGGTTTTTTGTTTTGGTCCTAAAGGTATACGTCGCTTCTTTTTTTTTTTTTTTTTTTTACTTGACATTTTGAAGATGGAAATTTTTTCATTTGACATCAGTGATATACAGCTACGTTTTGCAGTAAAGTTTGACGGGTCAGTGCTTTTCAGTTGTCATCTCATCATTTATTATTGAAATGTCAACACTTGTTTGGGTGCTGCAGCAGCATCAATATCAGCAGAGACACACACACACACACACACACACACACACACACACACACACACACACACACACACACACACACACACACACACACACACACACACACACACACACACACACACACACACACACACACACACACAAACATTTTCACACTACCTCTGTTTTCCCAGCTCTCTCTTAGGGTCTCCTCCTTAAAACAGCATAAAATCATTTATTTTCATTGCTGCGAAGCTGTGCATGAAATTCATCATTCTTTGAGTCTACGAGAGACACTTGAAAATCCACAGCAGTTTTCCAGATTAATGATGCTTCCAATCTGCTTGTGGCTAATTACCAAATTTAGAAGATGATCATTTGAGATAAACGTCAGAATTTTCTTTCCTGATGCAAAATGTCAGATATGGTCATTTCTGGAAAATTCACATTTAGAAAAGGACTTTCTAAAGTCTTATATTATTTTTTATCATATCATCATATCATATTTAGAGTCTTTCAGCATCTTTTCCTGCATATCTCTCTGCAAGACAGAAACTTTGAAACTTTTCTTAAACAACAATTTAATGTAATAGTCTGTTATTGGTATTCTGCTTATATTAAGTTATTTTTTATCTATCAAGTGATATAAGACAAACCCCCAGCCTGAAACTATACACTGTTCTGCATTGGCTGGAGTAATTACAAGTTACGCTCCTGGTTACTTTTAGAATAATGTGGAGAAAGATCTGAAATTAGATTCATTTATATCCAATGAAAAATTTGAAGTGTATCATAAAGAATGTGGCGAATGAGACGTAGTTGTCTTTCTTGGGAGGCTAAAGTGTTTAATTAACCGCTTTACTGTGGATTTTTTTTGTTTTGTTTCACGTTATATTTTATGTTGTATATTTTGATTGTCAGAATGGGACGGATATGAAGCAGGGGGATGGGATGGATGTGAGACACAGTAACATTGACCTTTGACCCCCGAAATCTATTCCGTTCATCCTCAGTACCAAGTGAACGTCTGTGCCAAATTTGAAGGAATTCCATCAGGGTGTCCTTCAGATAACGTGAGAATGGGACCTGAAAACATAATAGCCAGCTACAGTTAGCACCAAAGGTCAATTTTGACAAACTTATTTCCATTGCGCTCGACATGAGTTTGAAAACTGCATCCTCCAAAAACTTGTGTTACAAACATCCCAAACTTTTACAATTTATCTGAAACTCTTCACAGTGAAACAGTTTCTCAATTTAGGAGTAGAGGTATTTTTTTTTTCATTTGAATTAATAGTTTAGAGATACAGGTTATAATAAATGGCATTGATGCTAGACTCCAGTCCATTGGAATATAACATTGCTTTATCTACTGCAATCCCTCACTTAATGTCACATACTAAAAACTGACACCTCTTTAAGTTTTTGCAAGGAATTCTTTTTTGTCACATTGTAAATATGGATCGGGCCATTCATCTTTTGCCCTCCAGCAGCACTCCTGCCTGGATTATTGGTACCATATATTTTAGTGATGGAAATATTCTCCAAGAGGAAACCAGATACACTAAAGAAGAACATGACAGTGGAGGAAATACTGGTGTGCCAGTGAGTATTTGTGTTGTATTTCAGATACATCTTCCGGTATTGTCCATCCGACTCAGCATGTACACTGAGCTGTTGTGTCAATGAAACTCAACATTTCCTCTGTGTAGTTTTGGTGACGGGATTTACAGTCTCCTTGAAGTGTTGGTTTATGATGGTTTAAATTGGACAATGTTTCGGTCAAGTGTTTACGGCAGAGCTTTTCTGCCACCCAAAAAAAAAAATCCTTGGCAAGTTTCTCATTAAGATGATTAAGTTTCTGCAAACGAGAAAGTCTTTTTTTTCTGGATGGTGCCTTAAGGAATTGATTAAGGATATGATTATCTGTGCACAAAGTGTTTTAAAGATGCAGTTGATTTATTATTTATGTGACATTTCTTAGAGGCTTGTTATATTACGTAAATATCAACTGATTAAGCAGGTGTGTGTCACATCCTGTTCTAAGACTCCTTCATAATAATGAAAGAAGAGTGGTTTTATTGCTCACCGTGCTTAGCTTCATACTTCAGCTGTCAGGTGTGTATTTATAGATTTTATATCAACATTTTACGTCCACTTTTGTGAAAAGAAGTAAAGTGCACAATTTAATATCTCTAAAATACAGTCTAATCTCTAAAAGTGCTGCCTTATAAATGTATGTTTGACATATATATTCCACAGTATATTACTATTTCAATCTATGTGCATATTTCATTGTTTGGGATATATTTAAGCAAAAGCAAAAAATGATGTATTGCATGCTTCAGCGTGTCATCTAGTCGTGAATGGCAGCTGTAACAGACAAAGAAAATATCAACAACATTCCTCTTTTCTGAGTTCGAACTACACATGTCATAAAGTGATGCCAGAGTGACATCATCACTGTCAAATGCCAGACGTGCATGCTGCACGAGAGGCTTCTTCCAACATTGACTGCTGACAATACGGCAGTCAAACGTGCGTTCAGCGTTACATTAAACATTAAACAATGGTAGGGTTTTAAAAAAAAACAACTGAACTCTGTGAAAGATCAAGCAGGACAGGATGTTTGTTGACTCAACTAATCTAACATAATTATATAAATGTGTCTTTTGGCTTGAAGAAGACTGAATAGTACATTCACACTGAGACTCAGTAGTAGCAAGATTTCCCAGCATGCATTTTGTCAAAATCTCTCCAGAGGTTGTCCTTTCAGACAAACTGATTCTTCAAACTAAGAAAATATAAAAATAAATCCAATCTCCCTGCAACTTGTCAGCATGGACTAGTTTATTTATTGAAATTGACTCAGCAGGAATAAAAATGAAAAAGAGGAGCAGATCAGAATTGAATTCCCTCAGTCCCACTTCTGACTAAAACATATTTATCTGGCAAATAACAAGAAATATGATAATCGAACCATGGTTTCCAACTTCCGATTTTGAAAATAAATCCTGCGCTGGTGATTCAAACAACAATAATTTCCCTCTTGCTTGCTTTATAGCCTTTGATAACATTTGAAACCTCATCCAATCTTTGCCCAGTCCCCATCCAAATGTTGCTCCTCCTGACTCATATGCTTGTTGGTTTCCATGGTTATTCTCATGTCTATTTTACCGTGGGGACAACACATCAATAAATCACAATTGTATCCTCCTCCTTATCTCCGTCCTCTCTCTCTACCTATGACCTTTTCACCTCCTCTCACGTCTTCACATCACAACTCTGACATAAATGACCTGCACTGGAAATTACTTTCAGCTATAGGCAAAAGGTCAAATAGAAAAACAGCTGAAAGCTGCGTCGGATTCATATCCTGCAGATGAAATTATGCAGGATCCCCTCTCCCTCTGTGTATTCAGTCACATAACCTGATGGTCGACTGAATAGTTTAATGTTGAAGATACCTTAAAGTTACTGATATATTCTTCTAACCTAATTATTGGTACTATTCATACCGTTCACTGTATTTACTCTGAGTAACTACAGTAAGGTAGTTTTAATTGTTTGTGCACCATGCTGGAGGTGGGAAGTGAGAGGTTGCACACCTTTGACTCCACAGTGTTGTGTGTTTTCAAATAAAAAAGAGAAGACCCAAATGCACGACATCGAAGGCAGGCGGTCGTAAACAAAACAAAACTTTCCGTTTTTCATGGTTAAAAACGGCTTAACACAAGATATTTCCTACTTTAATGAGAGTTCTATTCTCACTGTAGTGTATGTGCACTGAGGCTTTTGGTTTTCACAACACACGTATGCTGCATGTTGTAAAAATTAGTAAAACGCATTTTTCATCAGGTCTTAAATGTAAGATGTCTTTGCTGTTGTGTATTCTCTTCACTGCAGCCCTTGTTGTTAATGAGTCCAGCATTTATGCCTGTGTTAATATTTCTTTTAAGCCATTATGAGTGCTGTGTAGAGAGTATGCAAAGTCTCTCTGATGTGTATTCATTTGCAACATTGTGTTTGTTTTTTGGCCAGTTTGCACTTGTTCGTGGTATAATTTAAAAAGACCCCTCCAGCTTCACTTTGCTAATCTTTGACATCTTATTAAGTCCCTTTTGCCCTGTTCTCCTCTGGCTCTATTATTACAATACATCCATCCATCAAACTAGCTTTTACAGCCTCTTGTCTTTCTCAACATCTAGATATTCAGGCTCTCATCTCCTTTTCACTCCTCTACACGAGCTCCATCTTATCAACACTGAACCTGAGATCTGCATCAGCCACTGCTTACGCACCTGGTTTGACTGTTTTCACACCATCGAGTTATCATCACACATCTGTCCCAAATATACGGGTTAATAAGGGCTTACTATACCTACCAGTAAGCTCAGGAGGTCATTATTAATGATGCCTGTATGATCGTTGGACACCATGAGCAACAGTTGTACCAGATCTCTGTTGTCATGGTGACAATAACAAACAGTCGCAATTTGGTTAGGTGTAGGCAACAAAATTACTTGGCTAGATTTAGGAAAAGATAATGGTTTAAGTTAAGTATGTTTTTTTATGCAAGTTACATTAAATACGTAAAATGTTGAGTTAACTTACGTATGCAAGTTCAAATAAATCAATACTGACTTTCGTTTTCATAGGGGACACTGTCAGCTGTCTTCTGGGTTAAAGTCCTGTGTTTGATCCATCCAACACTCAACACAGTCCTCACTATGCCAGCTTTATCACTTTTTGTTCCAAAGTATATTTTGACACCCCATATTGATTCAATTCAAGTTTGAGTGTTTTGACAAAAAAAAAAAATGTTTTAGTCACATGTTAATTATTAGATTTAAAAAAAAAAACTTTAGTCAACAACGTCATGCTTTAGTCTCATTTGTGCCATTTTCACATCATTTTAACACTTAACACTGATTGTCATGGTTACATGTCCATTTGTCCCTCTCGATCATCATTATTTTGGCTACGAGAGTTCGCAATAGATTCATTGACAGACGATATATATGGCCGTATTTTAAAGCAGGACGTTCTGACTAATTATTGTTCCCCAGAATTATGATCAATGGAAGTGAATCATCACAAATTAAATATTGACTCTATATCTACCGTAAGTGAATACGAGGAATTCCTTTTTGCCTCGTCATGGAGCAATTTGTGAAAATGGCAGTACTCCATTTCTGAAATTAAATTTATATAATTACCGCAATTATTGAGATGCAATTACTGTACCCCTTACAGGCACAAAGTACGAATTATGACTGGACCAAGCTGTATGTACAAGTATGACTCATACTTGACTCAAGGCCCTTGACACTGCTTGTACCAGCAGGAAAGAGATGGTTCCCTGAGACAGGACTTTTACTTAAACTTGAATTATTTTGATAATATTAATAATGAGCTATCTATTATTTAGTGGGAATTCAGCTTGGCAAATTTTGAAATCTTTGGCAGTGACACGCTTACCCATCCTTTGCTACTGCCTCTGCTCAAGCGTTACATAAGCAAAAGTGTCTGTGAAAAGCATCTTCACTCTATAATTAAAAAAAGCCTAATTAAAACCAGAGGGATGATCTTTGTCTAAGTCCCGTGTGCACCCTCAGAGCAGAGAGAGGCAGGGAGACGCAGCCGTGAGAAACCTCTCCTGGCGAGGCTGTCGGCAGCGTCACGGACTAACAATCTGCCGGGAGTCTGAGCCGGGGCGGGGCCGAGTTGATAGTCATCATCTCGACTGCTTCTCTATTCACCGTAACAGCCTCTTTAAATTCTAACATACTTCATGTGGCTCCTGCAAAATCAAGCCCGTGAGCCGGCTGTGGCCCCTCGGCACAGCAACCCCCACAGGCCCAATCGGTCAAAACCAGGATTGCACATCAGACTGTTCACTCTCCTGAACCTGAGCCTCTGTATTTGTCCCTCATATGTTCACATGTTTCAGATGATTTCTGACCAACCGACCGTTTGGCATTACCACACCGTCCATGTGGCTCAGAAATGACATCATCACACATATTACCGTGAAAATTATCAGTCTCTTTTCTCTGTAATCTTCAAAATAAAGATAAGAGGATAAAGGACCTTTATAAACACCATGTGAAGCAGCAGATCTGAAAGACAGACCTACAATATGAAACCAAGAAGAAATTATTGGAGCGGCACATAATGGCAGACGCAGAGCACAATGCAGACGAAATAAGGGGGAAAGAATTCAGTCTTGTCACTGTCCAATAATCAAGCATCTGCCATCTGGACGAGCAGATCTTCTGATTCAGTTCAGTCTAAGAGACATTATGTGAACTCAAACACACACAAGGCTGGGAAATATTTAGCCTATTTCTAAATTATTTAAGCGTGAAGTAAAGCTGTGAACTCCAAAATGAAAGATTAGACTTGTGAAGATGTAAACAGTGATACCCTGCCACTACCCACACGTTTATGCTTGTGCACATAATTTCTTTAATCCATTTTTTTTATAAGCGATTGACACGTATAAACAACTTTTACTATGATAATCCCTTTAAATAAATTCAGTTTCAGAGATGAGATCAGCCAATCTGCAATTCACGATCTCACTGTACGTGTTCTGCATCTCCATTGTTGTAGAGAGCTTTCTAAAATGTCCAATTTTCATTAATTCGCTAATTTAAGAAACACTCACGTGGGTCGTATTTTAGAGGAAGAACAAACAACCTATATGTGCGTTGGAAGACGTTTTGCTACATTTACCATCAACACTAAATGCACACCCACTTCAAAAGAGGCAAATTGTTCTTGTAGCCACTTTGGATGTTGGATTCTGATCCATCATGCCATCAGGCAGCCAGAACCATCTTCAGCGACAAGGACAACAAGCAGTCCAGCGACAGATGGTGTGGCCCCGCTGAACTCAGCTGATGAGTCACGGGGTCGCTCCAGGATTACATGAAGACACGGAGGGACTGTGGCAAGTTATCAAGTCACTAGAAAAACTGAGAGCAGTTTGCCCCTACAGAGGTATGATTTCGAGTGCGCACGATAGCGGCATGTGAACTAATGATCAAGCGGGATCTCTTGGACCGTATCTGACCCCTAATGTCAAAAGTACTAAATATCTATTTAGATTCACAGGTAAAAGATTTTCCAAAGCGTAACAGGTTAAATGTCCTGCCTGCCCATACTTATGGCTTTGAGTCATATTTTTACTCATAACTCACCTATTTAAATTGTTGCTTTGGTGTCAAAAGTTCAGAAGGAAGGAGGCATGCTGGGAGATGTTAACGATCATAACATAAGTGAGTGGATGCAGTAAAAAAAAAAAAAAAAAAATCTACCGATGTTATAATTTTAATTTCAACAAAGGATGTTAAATTGTTTCTTTTAAATGTACGCATGGTGCAGATTACAGCTGCGGGCACCCAGGAGGATGGCTGCCATTTTAGACAAAAAGAGGTCAAACCAAAGTTGGTTTGATTTATTTTTTATTTTTTTTGACTGCACTTTTAAGTTAAGTGATAAATGCAACTGATATTGGTAATATTTTTGAAAGCATCCTCACTTTGATTTTAGTGCCCAAAGCTTTCGCACAGTATATAACACGATAGTTTCATATCACCTGCACACTTGTTTTTTATTGATATCATATTTATCGCTTTACTTATCAGAGGTGGATTTTTCTGCCACACTCTTTTCTGTAACGGAGAATATTACCTTCTTTTTATCTTCTTTGTGCTCTGAAGTTTCAAATATATTCTAACACTTATGTTGCAGCAAAATTATGATACAGAGTCTCCAATATTGACAGGATTGTCCATTTGGTCACTATTTATTTCACTGAAATAACCATGAAAGTTTTAAGGAAAAAGTGGGGCTTGACTGTTTTTAAATCCTGCCTGGCGTTAAGCAGGTTACTGTCAGGACTGTCAGGACGTTATTGCTGCAGTTGGTTTCAAGGAAGATGGTGATTCAATGCAGAAAGTGTAAGTGTGTATTCACCAATAACTGTGTAGGGGCATCAATGCAAATCCCCAACAGACCTTAAACTGAACCGCTTCGGCTGAGCAGGCAAAAACAACTGCAGAAGCAAGAACAGTGTGTGTGTGTGTGTGTGTGTGTGTGTGTGTGTGTGTGTGTGTGTGTGTGTGTGTGTGTGTGTGTGTGTGTGTGTGTGTGTGTGTGTGTGTGTGTGTGTGTGTGTGTGTGTGTGTGTGTGTGTGTGTGTGTGTGTGTGTGCGTGTGCGTGTGCTCATCAATAAAATGAGTCAGCATCTTTGGGGTTTATTACCCTCATCACTTCGGCTTGACTGTGTAGGCGATGAGAAGAGACTCCCTGATGCTTTTCCTGGAACACGGTGAGTCTGCATGTGTTTGTTTGTATGTGTGTCCACATGTGAAGGGTTGTTGTGAAGGAAAACCCTTTTATCGCTCTTTGCTCCTTTGTTCCTTTCCACTCTTGTCTCTCAGACACCATGTATTGGATGTTTTGCACTAAACGACTGCTCACCTGACAACTGCAGCTGATAGCGTCAGCCTGTAATCTGAGCCAAAGTGGTGAAAAGGCTCTCCTGCATCATCTATACAAGCGACACATTTTGTAACGGAGTCAGCTGCAGCAACAGCAGGACTGAATGGTGAAAGGATCACAGAGAATAATGTGAAACGCTGCATATATCTGTATCTGTCTATATGTATATTTCTTCATCTTGCATATCTTTTTTTTAATCTTCTACCAAATGTTAGAAATAAAGATAAATCAACCAAGCACAAATACTTGAACATCTTTATTAATGTATGGAAACGACTGGATTTAAATCCAGTTGAACTCAAAGTTAATATATAGTAAAAATAAAAACAGCTACAACCATAAATCTTATGTCCACATAAATATGAGTTAATATGCTCTCGTGACTGCAGATAAAACCCCATTTGTCCTGTGCCTTACACAGATTTCCTCCTAAAATGAATCACAGCGATTTGCATGTTGACTTTTAGGTCACTAATGTAAAACCAATTATCTGAAAATGTGTGTGTAATTATGTTAATTTTGAAAATGTAAAACATAACTCAGCAGTTTTGCTGGCATTTTTGACTCAAAGTAAAAAGCAACATATCAAAGTGAAAGAAGTATTTAAGTACAGTTGATTACTATTGACATTATGAATATTGACCTGTTAAATAATGAACTATTAAGTCGTAAAAAAATTTTATGTTTATGTTTGAGACAGTCCTCCAAAAAAAAACATTGGTCTTTTGCGCATGCAGTTTAATTACGACACGCAGCTACGTTTTAAAATTAAGCGAACTCTAGAAGTCATATATGTAACGACAATCTGGTGTCTTGTAGAAGTGCCACAGTTCGGACAACGTCTTTATAATGTGAGTTTTTCCTTGTTAGGCGGAGGCTTCAGGGTTTTAAAAACATTTTTACTGTTGCCATGACAATGAAGGTTGCATTGCTTTAGGGAGGAAGTAACTTTAAACTAAAACAGGTTTGAAGTTATTTTAACCCAAACCATTATCTTCTCCCCAACCAAGAGTGGTTTTTGTCACCAGAACGTAAAAGAGAGGAAAGATTAAGAGTCAAGATTGGATGATTGAGCATCAAATATAAAGGCCTTTGTGCCAGTCAGTGCACCGGAGGTGATCAAAATGTCCATAAACCAGGCTTTCTACCGGGGTTTCAATCTCTTCTCAACATCAGCTCTAATCAGCCACGGCACACAATGACGTGTTGACACATCTGTCAAAACGAGATGAGGTGATGGCAGCGCTTCCTTTCAACGCTGGAGCAAAATACTGTCAGGGAACGTGTGCTTGTGTGTCACATCTGACACATGTTTATCAAACCACAGTGCATGACATACACGTGGACAAGGCTGGGGGGAAAAAAAAAATCGGTATATCGAAGTGAAAGATAGACAGATAGACAGACAGACAGACAGACAGACAGACAGACAGACAGACAGACAGACAGACAGACAGACAGACAGATAGATAGATAGATAGATAGATAGATAGATAGATAGATAGATAGATAGATAGATAGATAGATAGATAGATAGATAGATAGTTACTTTATTAATCCCACAAGGGCCATTTTTTTTCCGCTACAGCAGCATTATAGTCACAGGTCAAGAAATAAAAATAACAGAGTAAAAAAATATTAAATATGAAAATGCACAATATATACAATAAAATAGAATAATATTAAGTTAAACTAACTAAACAATAGTGCAAAGATTTAAGCAGCAAACATGCAACCAACGGTATTATCGTTAGGTGATGGATTTAACCAGAGGTGATTTATTGTACAGTCTTATTGCAGTGGGCAGGAATGATCTGCTGTATCTGTCCTTGTGGCAGCGCAGCTGGAGGAGTCTATTGGGAAAAAGTGCTCCGCTGTCCCTGCAGCAGACGAAAAGAGCTTGGGAAATGGTGGAATGTTGTTGCCATGGATACGCAAACATAACATTCAAAGGGCTGCTGTCATGTATGTGGTCAGATGTGACCATGTGTTCGGCCACAAGAGACAACCGTTTTACTGCTCAGCATCAAACAAGTTAGTGAATGTAGTTACAGGAGACCAAAACAGCTGAAAGGGGCGAAATACTGGACCTGAATTCATCAGGTAGACAGAGACCATAGACTGTAATATAGGAGAAACTTCTGGGTCCAGTACGTTAGTTTCTGGTGGTCCGTATGAAAATAATCATTAATTTGATATTAGGCCCAGAAAAGCTGTATTTTTGGGGATGTGTCAAGTTCCCAATCAGAAGCGACGCAAACAGCTGTAATAAATATCAAGGAATTGAAGCGTGAGCAAGAGCAATGCCAAATTATTTTTATTTATTTATTGTCTTTAATGTACACTCTGCTCACATTGGGGGATGCTCTCTGTTGTTTACAGCTTAGTGAGTTTTGGTAACAACATTCATCATATGGTGGTCAATACGCATTGGCTAAAGGCTGTTTGAATAGTTTTAAAAATGAACCCGAGGTTGACGCCCATCAGGATGCGACACCTGAAAACAAACATTAATGGACTGTGGAAAGACCCTACTGATTCCCTAAGTGAATGTAGGTCTGATAATGTCAGGCTAATACACTGCAAAACAGAAAATAATATGTGCAAAATATGTAAAAAATTATGAGTTTGTACTCTTTCTTTCCTGCCCTCTGCTGCAGTATTGATCTGTCTTTTCCTGGGGAGGCTCATTATCCACAAATGTTTATTGCGGTGCAACAGAAAAAAGCACTTCAAGTTCAATTAGTTTAAGGAAATACACATTTTGGCACAGCTGAATGGTTTATTGTGACCTTGCTTAAAGGCACCTTAAAAAAAAAAACATTATTCTTTTTGGAGAAGGAAAACGCTGTCCATTCCACTTCCCTCTGCTTTTATGAAATGAACAGAGATATAATGTTCAATTTACGATTTAATGGCATCATAAATTAGACAATAAGGTGTTTACCAGTGAACTGTGCTGCTAAATAAATAAATGATATGCACAGTTAAATCTTCCTCCCTTGTTTATTGTCGCAGAAGAAATATGTTTCTGTCCTTAAGCAGAAGAGACAAAGAGTCAAACTCAAATATGTGACAAAACAACCTTTGATCTGAGTTTATCTATGATTTCTATACATCCCACATGTTATGGGAGGCTGTGGCTCAGACGGTAGAGTGGGTTGCATACTAATCAGAAGGTTGGTGGTTCGCTCCTCCTGTCCACATGCCTAAGTGTCCTTGAGCAAGACACTGAACCCTAAGTTGCTCCCGACGGTGTACCATCGGTGTGTGAATGTGCTCCTGATGGCAGCACCTTGCATGGTGATCTGTCTCATTAGTGTGAATGGGAAAACCATGTTAAAGCGCTTTAAGACTGAAAGGTGATAAAGCGCTATACAAGTACAGACTATTTATAGGACTGCGTTTATATTTTTCTTTATGCATATTACAAACTTGTTCTATTGAAACTTGCTCAAGGCTTTTACCTCAGCTTTTATTCCATTGTAGTTTTCAAGACCAAAATATTCACACGTAGTATTTCACATTGTAGCACAGCCAACAAAGTGTGACAAATGACTGTAATATCACACTGAAGAAATTTGCGGAGATTAGCAGCCTTGGTGTTTACCTTCAAGCACATTATTCATTTCTTTACACATTTTACTTACATACCGATGACCTTTCCAGGGTTTCCTTCTCTTTTATCCAAAATCAGCTGGGATAGACTCCAACGTCCCCGTGACCCTGCACAGAATACAGCAGGTAAGGATGACAGATGAAGGCATTTTATTTACATATAATACCATCAGAGGGGGCTGGATTCAGTGTTCAAGTGTAAAAGATGGCTCATTAAAACAACATCATTGAGGAAGACAGAATGCGATCTTTTTTTTCTGTTTGGGTGCTCTCGGTATTCCACCTGATTTTATAAATATAACCAGTCTGTTTTAGTTATTGACCAGCGAAAATTGCTCGAAAAACATTTGTGTTTCGAGCTAAAGATATTTGAATGTTTCTTTTAGTTTAAACATCATCACCAGGATATCACATTGTCAGAAACACACCCACACAGGCTACTCTTCAAACAAGGAGGAATTCGCTGCATACACAAATTTACACAAAACACACAGAGCGTTTGAACCCATTTGTTTTTCACACTAATGCAGCATATTCACTGGCATTTTTTTTTTTTTTTTACCAGAGACTCACTTATACGTTGCAGGCTCTGTATAACCATTACACCTACACAGGTGGTTTCACTGGATGAGGACTGTGTGGGCATGTGCAGACTGTAATTTACCAGCTCTACTCACTCTTCTGTCAGCTTTGTTGTTGGTGGAGACACACCGGTATCGGTTCCCAGGTTATGTCATTATGTGACACACACGCAGGTGGAGGGTAAACAAACCAGAGTAACTACTAGCTGATGAAAACCACGCTGCCAGAAGTTGTATTCATCTAATTATGTTATCAGAGCTTCTGTGCTCTTAACCTGTGCAATGTTTAATATCTATTGAATGTTAAGCTAATTTTAGTCATAATAATAATTATAAGTCTATAAAAAATGTTGACGTTCAAACAACCTCATTTTCCCCCTTTGTCTTTATGTCTTTGCATTTCCTGCATACCCGCCTTCTAGTTTGCTAAACTGTTAGCTGTGGCTTCTAGACGCTGTCCATGTGTTCTCATGACTCTTGCACGACAATCATACAGTGAGCACAACTTCCTATGTTGTAACCAATGAGCTCAAAGGTTTCACTTCAACGCAGCATAATAGTGACTCTGTGTTCCAGTGTGACAATGAGCCATCATGAACAACAACTAGGGACGGAAACTGTAGCACCTAAATTATTTTGATGATTTATAGGTGTAATTTTCCTGCTGTCACATGTCAACATGTCTTCTGTGACAGAGGCCTCTTGTGACACAGCTGATGAAAATGACCACCCAACTTGAGTTTAGAAGGAGTTTAATCAGGCAAAATAACTGAAAATGAAATTTAATGGTTAACCTTATGGTGACTGGCTTTTCATCCTTACATACACTGTAAACTTTGGGTTTCATTAATATTCAACTTGAGGTTTGATTGAAGAATTTATTTTTCTTCATTGTCTGTTTGCATTTCATTCACATCGCAGGAAGCAGTTGTAATGCTGCCGTCAGTGCCTGACATTTGTCTTTGTCCATGACTTAAATGTACAGAGTGCAGGACGAGCACTGTGTACAGCCGGCCTGCTCCGGTGTGAGAAGTGAAATTCACATGGGAGTCGTTTCTGTCTGGGTTATTCCAGCGTAATTGTTTATGAAGTGAAGGCCGAAGCAGAGGTCCTCCTAAAACGTCTCAAGACGACTGCAAATTAAGTGTAAGACACACCGGAGACCAACGACTAAAAGAGAAAACTGCCATCCTGGTGAAAATTAGCTTGCATAATGCAAAGGTAAGTGCATTAATTTGTCTATAGCTTAATGCAAAAGCTCTGTGGGAAAATGGAAACATTCTTATATAATTGAATGGTGTCGGTCCATTTAAGCTTTGCAGTTGCCAATATTGGGGAAGAAAAGTTTGCTCTGACACAAAGAAACATCATTAGGATGAATCTGGGTCGACCAAATAAATGTTAGAGGACACTGACTGTCATTTCTGTTTACCTTTTGATTGCCTATACAAAAGATATAGTTGCTGGTAAATTTCCAGAGTTGTAATCCTGATTGTCAGTATTACAAATAACTGTACTGTATTCTGTTAGACCTTTAAATGCTCTCTCACTAGTAGGCCTGTCACAATTATTACACAGTCGCCTGATTAATTATTTGTGTCGACCGCAATCACTTGGCATAATCGTTAGATAATTGTCCTATCCATTCGTCTGTCTAAAAATAGCTGCGGGAAACTAATTTTCAAAATCTTTCTTTGTTTAAGTGGCACTCCTTTAATGATGTCATCTTGCTTAATATGTCACAAGACTTAGTTACATCCAAGTACATGATTTGATTATTGGTACCTCTCATTGTCTGTGATTTCTTTGTATATTCCAGTGATAGGCTTTGAATTTGTAAGCTATTATTCATGCCATATCTGTGCTGCAAAATGTTTGTTTACAAAAACTAAAAGTCAAACAGAAATATAATAATATTTCATTCACTTGTTCCAATGTTTAATGCCTATAAATGGGTTTTTATTCCTTATTAGGTACATGTGTAATGTTAAACTGTGATTGGGCTTATACTATAATAATGACATAAAACAATTAATTAATTCGTTAATCGCAGTAATTTGTATGATAATGAATCATTAACTAAAAATCAACAGCCCTACTCACAGGTGCCTCACACAACATGACCCATTGTTTCAATGACAAGCTGTCTTTGGTCAATGCAACATACGACAACAAGTGCACACTTTAAACTGTATCTATCCAAATAATGTTATTTTTAAACAGCTAAAATATTAAAGGTATATTAACAAGTGCTTTATTGTGCAGGTGTTTTATTGTTGTCTATTTCTAGCGTCTTCTTCTCTGATTGAAGCCAAAGTGGATTGCTCTTCAAGGTTTTGATAATACTATCTGTGCAGCTTCTGAGAAGTTGCACTGCAGTTAAATGTTAATAAATGGTACGTTCTTGGATCACATAGTGGTTTAAATTAACATTATCTCGCCATTCTGTGGCCGAGAGCAGAATTTCAGACCTTTTATCCACATCATCTGGGCTAATTGTTTATACCACCTGACAATAGATTTCTTCTTATCTCCTCCACTCACCAGTAAATGCTACTGTTTTGCTGTTCAACAAAGGTGCTTTTTAATCTCTGAAAGCAAAGTAGATGTGATTGTAATTGAACACAAATTAATCAAAATGGGTGTGCCAGAGTGCCTCTTGGGGACACACTCATAAACACCATCTTAAAAGGAAAGGATAACTGATTATCCTTTGTTAACCTTGGTAAAAGAAAGGAGACACCGGTGTGATTCACAAGGAAATTGAATTTGCAGATGCGGAGGAGTGGAAAAAAAAAGGTCTTACAAAAGGACATTAGTAACCGTGAAAGTTAAAAGAGCGGCAATGCAAAAAACATAAACAGTTGACAGAGCATTAATTCAGGAAAAGATGTTTACAGGATGTTTTTATTTGCCTGCATTAAGAATGAATCAAATGAATATTCAATTTACTGAAAATGGAATTCAGTGTTTACCTGCTGCTTTCTATCAAATAGGCTTGGTGGGAGTAAAGTGGCAATTATAGTACAAATGGAACCTTGATGTACTGAACCGAAATGATCTAGAATACATGTCAGTCCACTCTCTAGTAATCTCTGCAGTGACTAAAGGAAAGAATACACTCTGTGTAGTACTGTGCAGAAAGATTAACGCACTTAATACTTTAACTCATAGCATAAAGAAATAGAAAACAGCAAGGACTGTCCAAAGGTAACAAAAATGCACCTCACTCCGGTGACAACGTCTCATAACAGAAGCGCAATTAACCCTCACAGTTTAGCCCACAAACGTTTTATCACACCAGTGAGTGTTTTAGTGGCCAAACCCTGATGTTACAATCACCATGTCTTTACTTTTCTAAACCACATTTATTTCTCTAACTTAACCAGACTGTAGCTGCCATGCAAAGATAGAGAACAAGAATGTTAAAAACTCTGGTTTAGATTGTTTAACAAAACTGAAAAAAACACTGCAATTTATACAATAAATATTTTTAAAACCATGACATCTGCTGGTTGAGATGGCCTTCGTTAAAAAAAACCCACACTTGTCTGTTGTTGTAGAAAATAATCGGATTTCTGTCTGTGTGGAAATGGCTGTTAAGCTGCTACTCAGCTTCATTATTTTATTGGTCCAGATGTGTAACAGCTGGCTGATTATAAATGAGCTAAAAATGCCTTCCGGTATTTTCCCCTTTGTGCCATCTCGTCATCTGTCATGTTATTTTTTTTGTTGTTGTTCAAATGTGAACCAATTTTTTAAAGAGGAAGAAAATAACTTTGGAAGGACTTTTGGAAAGCTGTTGTAATTGTAATTATAAATTAACTGATCGGACCAGATCTCGACTAAAACCATTTTAAAAAGCATCTCCTAACGATACGCCTGTTTGTCCCCACCTGACCCTGCTGTTATATCATAAAAACCCTCTGTGAGCTGTGTGTTGTGCAGTCACTGTCCACCAATGCCTGATGACAACCCAACCTTAAACTGACCTAATGAAATGATGAGTTCACAATAAGCTGATGTTAAAATTAACAGCGCTTTTCCTGCTCTGCGGACAGCGAGTGTCTCATCGGGTAGGAAGAAGCAAACTCTCCTAAAGGTTATTCATTAAAACTCATTCCGGTGGCATTAAACAGTAAAAACTGATGAGTTACCGGATGCACGTGGAGCAAAGTTTGCATGAGAGTCTGTGGGTGTGTCTGGAGTTAAGGAAAATTTGTTTGGGATACTAAGAACTGACAAGTTATAAGTGTGATAAAATGAACATGGACACCATGTCTCAGTTATTCTGATTCTAACCAGAGATTTTCCATTTCAAAGAAAACTGAAATTTATCATGATAATAGCAATGAGACGACAAGAACAGTGCGTCAGTATGGAGGATAATAGAATACATTCAGAGGACTGGATGTGTGTGTGTGTGTGTGTGTGTGTGTGTGTGTGTGTGTGTGTGTGTGTGTGTGTGTGTGTGTGTGTGTGTGTGTGTGTGTGTGTGTGTGTGTGTGTGTGTTTGTAGGAGGGAAGGTAAGTAGGTACTTGCTGGAGATGCTGTTTGAAACTCTATCATCAAGTTCACCGCTGTAAGCGAATTACAAACTGAAATCAAAGACAAAGCGGTTGTGAATAACGAGAGAAACTGAAAGAATGAGGGGAGAATATGACGGGATGAAGGTCAGACTGGAGATGACGAACGCCTCAGAGGAGGTGAAGTTGAATTTGAAGCCTGGAAGAAAAACAAATCCCATGTCCTAAGTTTTTTTCAATTTGAATTAAATTTTATATATATGGTGCCAAAGATTATTCAAGGCACCTGACATATTAAAGTCCTTATAAAAGAACCTTTCAACAATATAGAGAGGAACCCAACAATTCCCACATGAGCAATAGCCAGAAGGTAAAAAAAAAAAATCCTCTTTAGCAGAAAGAAAACTCTCCGACAGAACCGGGAGAGGTGGACAGCCTTCTGCCTCGACAGGTTGAGGAGAGGAAGAGAGAAAAAGGCAGCATAGAGATGCCAAACAATAAACTGTTGGTGGGTCCTAAACACATCACTGTGCGCTCCTTACAAAATTTAATGGCAGTTTAAATTGCTAAACAGTCATACAAATTCCATTTAAATTTAAAAATAAACATTTATAAGCAAACTGATCTGGTGTGTCTCGATTATGTTGACACAATTACAATCATCTTGTGTTTGTAATTTCTGATTTGAATGTTTCTATTTAGTATTTACATCCAAACATGATAATCATGAATAGTCAGTATGCTAGTCTGCAGAGCAGAATGCGCCTTCGACCCTACTTATGCACTATTATTGATTCAGGTTGTCAGGAAAATGAAAGGCCGATTTTCTCTACGTTTTTAAAATAATAATTTCAATCTTTGGTTTTGGGTCAAGTCATTCCAATTAAAAAAAGTCCAAGTGAATCAATATTAAAGTCGAGTTGAAGAAAGAGGGAAATGAGGACCCAAATACACAACAAACAAGAGGTGAAAGTAAATAAAAAGGTTTTACCTAAACTAAACAAATCCAAGAAAAAAACGGAAACAGGCAGGACGACGGGCCTAACAGAGGCCACAGTAAAGAACGAACCATGACATTTCTAATTAATCCAAACGTTTTCTCTAATTTTAGAGCTTTGACTCCCAGTTCACACAAAGTTAATGCTTTTGTTGATGCTGGATAAGTTAGGGTAATATTAGGTTTTATATTGATTTATGTCAAATTTACACCTCTTATGAGCAAAATATACATTTGAGCAAACCATATCAGCAATAGACCCTTTAAAGAATATATGTGCAAAATATGACAGTTTTATCAAAATCGAATTAAAAATCATTCTGTAACAACAACATATAATTAATTACCTGCCGTTTGTGATGTATTTACAGTTGCAGTTTATAAGAATGTAATCTCTAGGAGACTGGGTTGAAAAACTGTGTTAAAATCAAGAGGAGAAAAATGACTGAGATTACACTATAGCAACCACAGACCTCCATATATTAAATATATATTGTTATTTTTTATGTAAAGTTTATAAGGAAAAAGTATCGCCACTGAATATGAATGAGGGAATGTGGGGATTTGCATTGCTTAACTTATCTATGCAGGAATCAAACTGGCAAAATAAGCTCCATGGTTGACTGCTTGGTTCATGTCAGGAATCATTTACCATTCAAGCAGTCATTTGGGGCAACAACGTATTTTTATATTAAGTAAATGAGATCAAGTGGAAGATACCTATAAAACGCTTAAAACTTGAATTAATCAATATGTTGGTTCAAACAAAATTTACAAAAAAAGGTGCTTTCTGGAAGTGAAATATATTTAGTTTAATTTGTTTGTGTGTGAGGAGCGGAACGACTCAATTCTAAACGAAAACAACACAGCACCATCTTGGAGCACTGTGTTGATTTCTATTTTGGAGCTTTTCGTGTGGGCAGGAAAAAGTTTAAAAACAGATGAAGATCAGTTTCTCAATTTTGCAAAACTTTATTTTGAAGTGTGAATTTTCCTTCAGCAGCTTTACTTGTCATTAGAGAAGTTCAACGATGGCTTCAATCCTGTTTGACTGAAAGAAGCAGAATGGAACAATGCTTGTCACGCTGCCTAACAAATGTTGAGTCAGACAGGGTGTCCTCTAATAGGGAACAGTGAGTGACGTCCGCTCACACTTGCCTCTCGGTGTTCCCTTTTACTGTACATGGAGCTATTACTCATCCTTTCCCTTTGCCTGTTTGGCATCACTCAAGAGTCGGGGCATAAAATAGTATGTGGTGCACGGCTGAGGTGACGCAGAGAATACTGAACGGCACAAAAGTGCCTTCACACAGTGAAGGGTTGAATACAAAGAAGGATAAATGAGGTTCAAGAGACAATCCTTGACGATGCTGGTGACGTGAAGATGAATGGACTGAGGGCCAGAGAGATGGTGTAACAATGTGCAACAGTGTTGAGAGAAAAAGTCTCGCTCGTTTTCTCTCATCAACGGATAGTACTTCTCCCTTCTATCGATTTCTGGCTCCCGCCATCCATCCATCAGTCTGGCTCACTTGTTTTCCTAAATAGACATTAGGTCGTTAAGGATATCCACTTACAAACGTGATCTGCAATCCTTGCTGTGATTTGTGTTTTTCTTCTAAAACATAAGTGTCATTCAGGGACTGAAAAATGAGGAAGGAAGCAAATAAGACAATGCTCCTAAAACGCTTAAAACTTGAATTAAACAAACACTAACAGAGACAGAAAAGCCCGAACTATTACAAATGTACTGGTTACTTTCTTGGATTTGCATGCATTTTGAAGAAATGTAATTTAAACTGCACCAACATAAATGCAACCCAATACTTTGAGTTGCTGAACCTGTGAGGCTGTATTGTGTTTTTTTTTTCAAGGATTTTAAATGGAAATATAAATGACCATAAATACAAAACATAGAAGAGGAAGAAGTGTTCTTCTATTTTTTTCAACCTAGTTTTTAAAAGGACAGGATATTCAAATATCCTCGATCTCTCACTACGTATTAATAGCCCAAACTAATGTCAAAGTCGCTCTGCAGCTGACCTTAAAACATCCATCCTTTCACAAAACCTCCAAAGGGTTAATGAAACAAAGAAATTCCTGCTGTTACTGAACAAAATAAAACCAATAGGAGTCTACAAACAGGCACAAATGTTTGGTGAATAAAACATGCTTTAGCTGCCTGGATCAGTAAAATAAATGCCAACAGTAAACACTTTGAAGTTAAGTTCAGTGTTCACGAATGCAAATTGGTTGTATGTAAACATTTAAGGAGATGTGTTTGGGTCTTTGTCATTTTTTGTCTGCAATCCACAAACGTGTCTATTATAAATTATTATAAATAACAACAGTGAGTCCTCATCTTAACCTACAATCTGCATATTAAATCAAGACTCCCACTGCTATGTTGCTGGTAGGGGCACTCTTCTGTTTTTGCTTCTGGAGTGCAGTAAGAAATGAGATGATGCCAAGAATTGATTGCTAGATTGTTCATTGTTATGCAGACTATTAATTGGAAAGACTGACAGATGTGGGCCACCAGCCAACAGCAGGGCTTCTGTTGCTCGCTCAGTGCTTCTAACTCAAGTCACAGATAGTGTTGAAGGCTACTTTGATATCTGAAATAATTAAAACTGAACAATCCCCAGCAGCCGCTGTCAAACTTTATTAAAAAAAAATGACTCCGTCTGTCTCCGTCTCCAAAAACAGACTGACAGTTTTGAAAGAATAACATGTTGCTGTAAAAATGACAGAAGGTCACAAAGTAATTACAGCAGCAAAGGGATTCACCCAATGAGTCCCTTTGGCGTGAGCAATGAATTTGACTTGATCTGACTGAGAGCCTGAGGACACTACGCCCCGCCCACCAACACCAGAAACCTGACTGCATCCCAGGCATGTCAATCAAAACAGAAACGCCCACAAACCATACCTATTTTTGAGGCCTAATATCTAATTAGCTATTGAATTATTTTCGGAAAGACCACCAGAGCAATGATCAGAAGAAGTGACTTTAGGTAATATGACATCTGAGGAAAAAAATTGTTGACTTTGTATTTAATGAGAGAAGTTGATGTTATTTGAATGGGAGTCTACTGTAGCCAGAGGTTTTTTTTGGAGCTGGCAATCTTGTGGAGACATTGACCAATAGGAGTGCAAAGCAAGGCTACAGTTCAGACAACCCATCCTGTCCTCTTCGTTTGACCCACCCTCACTCCTCTGAGCACAAGACAGCCGGTCTCAATAACTGCTGTGCCCCCTGGCTCGTCATAAGCCTCGTTTTCACCCGTCTAACGTAAGTTTTTGCTGTTACTGTAGTCTGGAAACCTTGTTCGCATAAAAGTTTGCTCAGCCACTCTGAAGGGGGATCAATCAGCAACCAATAAGGATGGCTAAGAGGGATTATGTTGACCTTCCTTTCAAAATATAGTTCCAACAATGGCAGTGATGGTAGAGCTACAGTAAATCAACCGATATGAATAGTTGTGGTAACGCAAGCAAATATCGAGGAACTGAAGCCAGGGCAAAAACAATCCTGGAAATACTTTTTTTTTTTTTTTTTACTGTTTACCGTTTTGTGAGATTAAGCGCACAACATATGTCACATGGTGGTCAATGCCGACTGATTCAGGGCTGCTCCGCGCGGTCTTCACCCATTAGGATGAAACGACTGGAAACACTCCTCAACTGAGTGTATCCAGACCAATATATTTACACAGGGAATGTGGGTCTGGAAAAATGAGGCTGGCAGGTTGCTGCCTATAGCTAAAATACTGTGCCTTTCATTCACTGCACATTTGCATTACCACCTTCAAAGTTTCTGTAAGTGTGTCAGTGAGTTTGCTTGTAGTGCACGATTGCGCAAGATTCAAACAAACCAGACACTCACTAAAACAGTGCTCCATAGCGCCTCCAGTGGTCAACACCTCTGTCAGACACCTTTAAAGGAGCAATCTGTGAGTCATATTTAAACAAAGTATCCCTATTATGGGGAAACAGAATGAAAATAGAAGTTTTGTGGCTCATCTCTTCAACAGTTAAACAAGTTATTTTTAATGAAATTAATTAGCCCGCTATATTGTTATTATGTCATAGATTTGGCCAGTTTGGTTTAGTAGAAAAAGCTGCAAACACAACATGTGGTTTGTCAGTGTGTAAGCCAACAGTTGCCTTAAAGTGAGCTGAATTTAAGCCAACTCAATTTTAATTATATAGCCCAACATCACAAGTCATAAATTCTCCTTAAAGGCTTTTACAGTCCTGAGGATACACCCTCTGCCCTCAGAACTCGGATTTAAATGAGGAAAGAAATCGTGAAGTTGAACGGAAGAGAATTAAACTCTGGTCGAGTGAACAATACCGCATTCAAATGAGGAGAACTGAAATGAACTGAATTGAATGGCAAATTAATGGGATTGTATTAAAGTGAGTTTAGGTAAATGCAGTTACACTCTTTTGAACAAAGCATGAAAGCAGTGAACAGGAAAGAAGAAAAAATAAGTCTGTCTTGCTTTCATTTTACTGAAAGAAGTACGCTGATGTAAAGAGGAGGAAGAGGAAGGTGTTACCCCCCCCTAACCCGGTTGTCCCTCCGGCAATCCTCGCTTTGTTTGACAATATTTACACTACAGAAAGACAAACTGTACACAGGCTGATGTAGGCGGCTTCCTCTGCAGTACAAATAAGTACCTGCATGTCATTTGTTTACACTTGTTAGAATGATTTTAGGGGTGGTAAATTAATCAAATGTTATCACAGGAAACCAGAAAAAGTAGTATTATGACAATGCTTAGTTTTATGTTTAAAATAAAAATTATGCTGATGACAGAGGTGATGCAGAAACTGATGGTGTTACATGTAAACGATTACAATTATTAGCATTAATATGCGTATTTGCGTGCACTTATTATCCATGCTAGAGGCATGATGGCAAAATCAGCTGCTCGGTAAGTCGATCCACTTTGATCTGGACTGAAATATCTCAAACACTATTGCTGTAAGGCTCATGGGTTTCCCTCCAGCAGCAGGCCAGAAACATGTCTCAACATCAACTCAATTGATTGGTACAAACTGTTTTTGAGACATTCAAGTTCCCCGCAGGATTAATCTTAGTAACCTTGGAAAGTCATCTCATATAGAGGCACAGACAGACATTGCTGATTAAAACCTTTAATCTTATCACTGCATTTCAGTAAGTTCTATGGCTTTTATTTCCAGAAGCCATTCAGATGAAATGTAACTTCCTGTAATTTGTAATTTAATTTTAGCAGCCGACATTCCTTCCTCCAACATTCACATTCTTTTATCAAAGCATTATTCATTGTGCTTGCCAAATGTGCCGTCATCAGCGACTATCAATGTCAAAATGTTTTGTCGCCCTCACTTTAAAGAGTGTAATATATTCCATCAAAGTGACAATCTGTAAATCTGTGGAAGTATGGAGGGTAAGAGCTGCGTGAAGCAAAGAGACAGAGGGACCTTCCAAAAACGACTTTAAGTGCAGGAGAATCACACAGTTTAACAAATGTCCTCATCGTCACGACAGACATACTTTATTAGAGTATAGAAGGTCAACAATACTGCACTGCTCGCTATTACTTACAACAATGGAATCAGCTGAAATCAACCATTTGTAGAAAATATACTTTTCAGGGAAAATAGAAAATAACTCTTTATGAGAACAATGAACTTTTTAAACTATCAAGACAGCGTCACTGGAACTAAGAAATTACCTGATGATGAGCACATAAATAGTTTATATTTAAAACAGCGAGCCTCCTCTTTTCACAATCTTTACTTTGAGAAGTGTTGAACGTGTCTATAGATGCTGTTCAAGGTGAGTCAACAGCTGTTGGTTTAGTTCAACCCTCTTTGGAAAATGATTTAGAAATATCTCATGTAAGATGCAGCCAAAAGATTGTCTGTGACTGTTTAGGCTCAGTAGAGTTAGATTTTCTGTGAACTGCGACGTTTGAATGACGGGTGGAACTGTATATATTGAAATGACACACATTGACCTCAAGGTGGCGCTGCCAGAATCAACTTTACGGTTTTGTGATTATCTCGAAACCTGCTTGGACAAAATAAAAAATTCGTTCACTTTTGTAATCTCTGAATGTATCTGCATCTGCCAATATCACCCTTAATAACTATTAAGTAAGGCATGAATTGATACCCTAATTAACGTGAACTAAATGATTATTAAAGCCAACATATCTCCCCAGTGGAGCAGTCTGTAAGTCACCTTCTCCGGAGACCCAAAGATCCACGGTTAAAATCCACTACCCACTGTGTTGCAATGTGTGCATGCGATTTACTATCATGTGCTTCTTGTCTTCTACTGCCTGCAATTTCCTTGGACCCCGATCATTGCCGCTTGGAGCTATATTTATGTTTTGCTTTCCTTTCTTTTCTTTCCCTTATTACTTTTCTTCACTTTAATTCATTTTCATCTTCTGTGTGAAATTTTATCCCCCCCCCCAAAAAAAAGACACTTCATTAAAAATTTGCAGACAAAACTACAAAGATGGTTTATAATTTGCAGTTGTGCATATTGGTCCAACATCTTGTACGCAGTTAGATAGCGTTCACTGCAGTGCAGGGGTACAAGTCTCCCTTATTTTGTCAAACTTTCACAGTTTGAGTGGCTCAAAGGCAAAAAGCTGAGGTGTTGTCTAATTGACCAGCTTTCATTGAAGAAAAGAGGACCTGATTAAAAAAAATAAAAAAAAAAATGCTGAAACTGATTGCCTTCGGTTGTTGCTGTACACTCACAGCTGCCCGCGCTTTCTGTCTTTCCTTGACCTTGTTTTTTTTTCATACAAAGCCGACTATTTGGTGGAGCTGACTGAGGAAAATATGCAGACACTACTCAGTGTTTAAAAAAACCCAATGAATGTCATCTCCTCTGGCAGCCCAGTTATTGTATTTACCATTAACATGATCTGTGCCTATAATTCCAGTTACCAGATACCAGAGAAAGTGAGAAATGTGAAAATGCTGGCATTAATGCAGGGTCATGCACGAGGATTGTGAAAAATTTTATGTTTTTGTCTTGTTAGTGTTTCCTCTTTCCTCCTTTTCATTCTTAAGTCATTAAAATGATAATGATAAGGCAGTAAAGATTGCTTTCACATGTAACACCACTTGTTATATTGTTGTGCATCAAAGAATCTGGCTTCATCACTGTCTATTGAACCAAATATGATTTCAAACGGAGTTATCATATAACAAACATTTATTTAGTTATACTAATGTGTAGTCTTATAAATGCATTCACATGCGTTCCTAGATTTTAGATCAGTTGTGTTTATTACTTAAATTATGACAATAGTTCTTCTTTGTCAGTGCTCTTTGTCGGTCAGATGAAATCATGATTTTCCTCTTGACCCACTAAATCAATGAGTGGTTGTTGACCCCCCAGTTTGGGTACAAATCAGAGCTCTGTTGTTGTTGTTTTTATGTCTAATTCCAGACCTTTTTAAATAGCTGAAAGATCATATTTAGGGTTGAATTCCTTTTTTATGAAACATTATTATTTTTTTCTTCTAAACTGCTTCTTTCTGCCTGCTGCTGTCGTCTTTCTTGTTCCTGACATAAAAGGAACATCTTCCACAGTATAAACAACCACTGTGATGCTTTATAGTTTCTCAGAACAAACATGCTTTAATTTGAGCCTTTGTTCTGAATACTAAATGCCACTCACTTGAGATAACATCAGGATAATCATGCATGCAGTCTGAAGACTCACATGCCCAATGCCTGAAGTTGGTTACATAAACATCCCTAGATGAAGCCTATTTCATCAAATTCAGTGTGACAAATACATGTAGCTAGCTACAATGAATAAATATTTAGCTTGTATAAATACATGAGTCTGAGTATTATAAGGAGATGTCTGACAAAACAGTGGAGGCTGGTAGAATAATACTTCTGGCATACTGGTGATGCATGTGTCTGTGTTTGTATTAAGTAACAGACACCAGTTAGAGGTCAGCTGCTTTGTGACAAAGACTTTTTTTTTTTTTGCTACTTTAAGGTATTTGGGGCTAGTTGTAAAACTGCTTAAATATATTTTATATCTGACATTGAAATGTTCTGTAATTATCTACATATAAAAAGATAATTTGATTCTACAGGGCAATTAAGAACTTGGAAAAGTGTAAAGGTTTTCTGACAGCTCTGGAAGTATTTCCTACTGAATGTGTATTAAATCTATTTTGTACATTGACTATATCCTTTATTTGAACAACTTTAAAAGTCACACCACATGCTTAGTGTTTTCATAAGGAAATGCCATCAGACAGAAGAGATGTCCCGGGGTTCACTGGCTGGATTTACACAACCTTACTAAAGGTTTAAAAGTGCTTTCGCCATCGGCCCGAACCAGAGCCTGCTTTGCAAGAGTCTAATACCTCTTTCAAACCTCTTTTCAAACCAATCACCAGGGTTAGATCAGGGATCATGACACCCTTGGAGAGAGGGCGGAAAAGATGGTAGCCCCACGTAATAACATTCCTATTGAAAATGACTATTATCCTAAGCTGTCATGACCCACTGCGAAGCCAAGTTGGAAAGCGCGGGTAGGCCCTTTGAATGATCAACTATGGCCCTGGTCTATGGTTGAAAGTGTGACATCCAAGTGGATCATCGTGTAAAAAAATCATTGTGGCAGAAAATGTGATTTTTGTGGTGTCAACTGTGAAGTGCAGGAAAAAGATATGACTACTACTTCCTCACTGTGCTTGCTCAATGAAGTGCAGCTAAATTTTAGATTTGGCACAAAAATTAAACCAAATTTACCAAAAAAATATTCAAAAAAACTTAAAAATCCATTACAGTACTGCAAATATTAGGATCTGGTTGACTGAGATAAATAGCTGGTGGTGGTGGTAACTCTCCAGTGAAATGCCAATAACCCACTGCAGAAAAGGATTGCATGATGAGATAAGTTCAAAGAGCACCAGTCTAACTTCAAATAAAGAGAACCACAATATTTATGTTTGTTTAATGCATCAATCTGAGGAACGCTGCCGTCTCATTGTTGCGCCTCACAGATCTGATATTGAAGTCACATTCTTCAAGTTTTTTACGATCTATTCAGTAAGTCGGTCTCCATTGTACTTCGTCACATTTGTTTTTTTCGGGACAAACTTTTCCATCTCAGCAAAATGTAGGTTGTAAAAGGTGTACAATTTTAAGAATGTCTTTGAGTTTTATGTGGTTTTTGACTCCTGGAATTTACCTTTAGATTAGCACAAATTGAAAATATGGATAAAAGCTGGTGGATGGAAAGACTTCTGGTGATGGTGTTGGATTTGGTGTTTATTCATCCTCAGGTGTACTTCAGGCTTCTTTTGAATTTGGTCTTTTTTTCTTATATTTAAAAAAAATGTTTTAATGCAGATTGTAGTTGCAGTTTCATGTGTCCTTTTCAGGATGGGTCTAAAATTTTTGACATGTGAAGACCCCTTTAGTCTGTTCTTGTTCACTTATTTACTTATTTTATTATGTACTTGTTTAATTCTGTAGAATGCAAAATGTTCCTTTCAGTAACTGTACATGTTAAATTCACTGCACTTCACCTGCCTGCACAGGTGACCTATTCATTGTTTTGTTTTGTTAAATCTTTACAACTACAACCAACTGCAAGCTTCCAGCTTCTTTTTCATTTATTTATTTCACTTATGTAATATATGCCTGCTTTTCTTAAGGGGTGGTAATGCTGAATCAAAGCAGCGATGTATTCTAAGAAACCAGAAACACACAAACAGGAGCACTTTGCAGGCAATTTGAGGCAATTTGAATTGCAGCTCTTTGTCAGTTATAAGGTAGGTAGGTATATACTTTATTAATCCCCGAGGGGAAATTAAAAAAAAAAAAATAATAATTCCCCTCGGGGATTAATAAAGTATATACCTACCTACCTACCTTCGTGTAAGTTTGTCCCCTGCTCACATTGTGTAACATCATTAGTTGAGGCAGAAGAGATGGCATTCAAACAAGTAAAGATTGGTTTAAAACAACATTAAGTTAGCATGCTCACAGAGAACTGCATGTCAAACACTGGAAAAATTTGATTGAATTGCAGCTCTTTGTCAGTTATAAGGTAGATAGGTAGGTATATACTTTATTAATCCCCGAGGGGAATTATTATTATTTTTTTTTTAATTTCCCCTCGGGGATTAATAAAGTATATACCTACCTACCTACCTTATAACTGACAAAGAGCTGCAATTCAAATTGCCTCAAATTGCCTGCAAAGTGCTCCTGTTTGTGTGTTTCTGGTTTCTTAGAATACATCGCTGCTTTGATTCAGCATTACCACCCCTTAAGAAAAGCAGGCATATATTACATAAGTGAAATAAATAAATGAAAAAGAAGCTGGAAGCTTGCAGTTGGTTGTAGTTGTAAAGATTTAACAAAACAAAACAATGAATAGGTCACCTGTGCAGGCAGGTGAAGTGCAGTGAATTTAACATGTACAGTTACTGAAAGGAACATTTTGCATTCTACAGAACTAACATCCACCCGCAGAGCTGCAGAAGTGTTTTCTCTGGGAGCTCTAATGTTCATCCTTCACCATGGCAACAGGGTGAAGCCCCGACCTCCAACCACTTCCCTCGAGATACACAAATGAGGCGGCAATGCTTTGGTGGAATTACACAGTGAAGATTTTACAAACCCATCCAACGCCAACAGCTTCTCTCTTTGGTGCATTTACTGGAGTCACGTATATGAAGTCACAACTCAACAACAACCTAAATAACCGGTAATGTGTGATGCTAAACAGCAGAAGAGGAGCAAAGATTCAAAAGTTGATCTTATTCTCACTTTTAACAGGCAGAAAATGAATACATCTTTTTTTTTTTTTTTTTTTTTTGGCAATGGGATAATATATATATTAAAATGTTTTCATCAGTTTATCATCACCTGAAACTAAGAATTATTGTTGTTGTTGTTTTCTTCTTTTACTTTAGAATGAGCTCTTCATATCTATATAGGTAGTTTGTCCTCTTCCACAAAGCCCACAGTGTTTCACTGCCAATTTTTCACATTAGCCCAGAAGGGATAAACTAATAACTGAATCTAGAGAGGCTCTTTTGCACTTTTGCAGAGTTTCAGGGTCACAGTTGCTTTTCTTACAGACTTGGAAAGGGAGGCAGAGGAGAGGGGTCTTCAGTTCACAGCTACGTCACTAAAGTCCTACAGACTGCTCCTTTAAATGAAGTGGTTATGTGTGAATTTCAAAAATGTACACAACACACTTGTAAAATCAGCACAAGTATACCCTGACCAAAATACACTGAAAATATGCACTTAAGCATTTCAATATTGAATAATAAGTCTTTTTTTTTTTTAACTTTTTTTTAAATACTATGCCTTTTATTCATTGGTTCTAAACCTTATTCCTGCTTGTTGTTATTAAATATGCCTTTTAAGACATTCTCTTGATTATGCCACTCCATAAAAAAGACTTCAATACACACTACTTTCAGGTATTTTTTCACAAAATTGAATGGGAAATGACAAAATTTTCATACGGATTATCCCTCAACATAAAGGTCCACTGCATCCTGGTGGAAAATACTTATCCTAAAACGTGAAAAATGTGAATTCATAACTGAGACGTTAACTCCCCCCAGGTTGCGAAAACCCCCAAATTCCCCGAGACAATACTGAAGACATGACCTCATGTTTCCTCAAAAGTAATCGCAGCTCTACTAGATCCTAAAATGACTCCAATATTATTGACAGAACTTTCAGTGTTGCAGTCTTTTTCTTTCTTCTATTAAGATTGACATGACCAATTTGTACATATCTGTAAAGTCTAGCTACCATCTTTGACATGTTTATGTTAACAGGAACCGTAGCACCTCTTAGTGCAACACTAGTCAGTCTGCCACCACAGAATCATGATGTACCTATTAGCACAAAACACACCCAGGAAGGAAGTTGACCTTATTAAAATAAAAAGGTGCTCAGCTTTAAGCTTTTTAAAAAAGCCTTTTGGCCACAGAAGTAAATATTCACGATCAAAGTCAGAAGTGAAAGGCAGCATTTCTTATCTGAAACCAATCAGTGGGGCAGCAGGAGCAAAGTGATGCAACACCATCTCCTGGAAATGATGTTTATATCAACAACTAATCAGCAGCAGCAGATCCAAATACATATTCTGTTGACATAATGAGGAAATGCTGCTGATTGACGTGTCTGAAATTGCTAAAATGTTGATACTGAATGAACCAGGAATTATTTGTTTGCTGCCTAAATATCTGATCTTCTATCTGGCTGGCACCGGTGTAAATATTTTTTCTTGGGCCTGTTATCTCGCCCCAAACACGAGCACACATGCGCGTACGCACAAACATGCAAACATGGAGCCCATGCTTCTGACTTCTTGTCCATTGGAAGAAGAGAAGTCACTGTGCCAACGCAAGTTATTACAAATGACAAGGTATTACAAAACACAAGGTTTTTGTTGAATTTAATAACAAACAGGATTCAGGATCTGAACCCTGGTGCCAACAACGACAGTGTGACACATTAATGCAGCACTTCAATCATGAAGAGGTCAAAACTGCAGCAACACTCATTTTATCAAGGCTTTTTCTCCTTCTGTGCACTTCAGATGAAGTTAGCCAAAAATACCCACTCTGCTTTAGAACATAATCCAACCAGAAATTAAAATTTTCATTACAACATAATGAGGAAAACAATTTAGTGACTGGATTGAGTTTGTCAAATCACTGCTGAGTGAGATTTAAATTCTTCCTCCTGTAAAGCAGCCACAAAGCCCTCTCCAATTTAACAGCTAAATCACTGATGCAATTAGCTGATGTGTTTTATTATGTGGACATTATGGATTAAAGCAACTGTTAAAAACAAAATTACAACAATGACTTTGAGTACTAGTAATGCTAGTGTTGCGAAGTTTTACTCCAAACCGGCCTCCAGCACGTTCAGTAAATGATCTTTGCCCATTTTGTGCCTCTCTGAAACAGTAATGAGAGAAGCAGGGACATTATCTTGATTAAAATCAATCCCTATTGGATTACACCGTGTGCTACAGTCCCTCGCTTGGCTCCACTCATTAGAGTGCAGCATAGAAAACAGAAATCAGAAGTGAGAAGTCTCATCAAAGTGGTACATGTGCATGCAGAGGCCACTTGACAGATAATCCCTGGACTCCGCCTTTACTGTCATTAAATCTCACTCAGACAACGTGTTTCTGTCATGGCGTTTTTACAGGTTTTGCGTGACTATTACTGTATTGTTGGTTGTTTCACTGAATAGTGCAGTATATTAACGACACACTGAGATGAAGGTATTTTAAAATCATTTTCACTTTCCTTGGGTCTGAATGAGAAACGAAACAACAAAAAACATCAATCTTAATTAAGAATGGGAAAAAAAAAAAGTACCAAGAAAAGAAGGAAGGAGAGGAACAAGAAAAAAAGGGAATGAAGGTGGTAGGAGGAAAGAAGGAATGAAGGAAAGAAGAGGATGGGCAAAGATGAGCAAAAAGAGAAAAGTACAAGAGAGGAGAAAAAGGAAGAAAAGGTGGGAAAAAAACATGAAAGGAAGCAAATAAGGGACAAAAGAAAGGAAGAAGGGTGAACAAAAGCAATGAGGAGGAGAGCAAGCAAGGAATGGATGATAGGAAAGAAGTGGAGAAGAGAAAAAGAAGGAAAGAATGAAGGAATGGAGATAGAAGAGAAAAAAAGGGAGGTGAAAGAACAGAAAAGAAGCAATGAAGAAAGGAAAGAAGCAAGAAAGGATGAAAAGAGATGCAAAGAAGGATAGAAAGTACGGAAAGATAAGAAGAAGAAAGTAAGTAAAAGAAAGAAAAGAAGACGGGATGGAAGAAAAGAAAGATGAAGCAAAGAGGAAGAAAGAATGAATGGAATGAACAAAGATGAAGGAAAACAGAGAATGGAAGTGGGAGGAAGGAAGCAAGGATGGAAGCAAGGGAGGAGGTAGAGTAGCACGGATAGGGAAGGAAAGAATAAAGGAGTAAACACATGTGAGCAAAACGAGGGAAGGAAGGAGAGAAGAAAGAAAGGACTGAAGGGTGGAAGGAAGAAAGGAAGCAAACTGATTCATTTTCACGCCGTCGCTTCTGTCCCGTGCAGGCTCGCTGTGCCGCGCGAGGGTCGTCAGTAAAGTCGCGCAGGCTGCCGTCCACCCTCACCACATATACACCACATATACACCACGCCGCATTCTTCAACACACTGAGGTTCAACGTGACCGGCGGTCCGTCCCGCGCCTGTAAAACGCAGCGCTTCTCCGAGCCAATCGAGAGACAAGCACCCAGCGGGGCGACGCAGACACCGAGTCCGCCAACAGACACCTGAGAGGTGACAAAACGCGCGCAGCACCGACCGCTGATACCAAGAGAGGACCATGGAGAGCGCCATCAACGGCTCGGACCCGGAGTACCGGAGCGAGCTCCCCTTGTTTAACAACAGCTTCTGTCGAAACTTCACCGACAGCACGAGCTTCCCACTGGCGCCGTGCGAAGAGGACCGCGTCCGGACCGGCAGCCCGGACGACGACACCAACCCGGTTATCATAGCGATTGTTATCACCGCTCTCTACTCCATAGTGTGCGTGGTGGGGCTGGTTGGAAACGTGCTGGTCATGTATATCATCGTCAGGTAAGACAGAGAAAAAAAAAAAAAAAAAAACCTCGCCAAAACACTGACATGAGTGGTGTTCTCAGCCTGACACGTAAATTAGGCCGTTTACACTTTATAAACAAACTAGTGTTCTTTTCTCTCGACTTCTAACCTGTTGCTGTATTGGACATGTTGGACGTAGAGGTGTGTGTTTAAGCGTGTGTGTTTTGTGTGCCCATGTGAATGCACTGTTGACAGCGCTTCCAGCACAGCTGCCGTTCGTGCGTAAAATAACTCCAACCCGGGGGGAGGGGGGACGGGGGACAAATTGCTCCAGTGCGCAGAACGCATGCAGAGCGATGGGGCGCAGGGAAGAAAAGCTGCTGCACAAAAATACCTCTTTTCACTGTCAAACAAAAACAGCCAATATCTCTTCCATCTGCCTGTTTTCCCCCACACCATCCTGTACCAAAAGTGAAAAATCACGCTGATGCAGCCATTTTCCTCCCATGTGAGTGCTGAACAAAAACAATATGCACCACGAAGCGCGTTAGATGCAGCTGTCTTCATTTGCACAGTGGGTTCAGTGTTGTCATGCAAATTAGATGAGTCCATAAATGTTCTAAAATGCTGTTAAAACAAACAACTGGCAGACAGCCGATAAGTGCTGGAAGTTGCTCTCAGATGAGACGATTTGTGACTCTTCGGGCTGTAAAACAAAAAACAATTTTTTTTTAAAAGGGACAAACTCTTCCAACATGTCCTCCATGGCTTCCTCCTACTAAATCTAGGCCAAATAAACGCCACTTAGTTCACATCTCATTAATTAGAATTTGAAACTTTTTCAAACAAATGTCACACTTTCAAGATCCCCATCACACAGGAAGCTTTTATCCTCTTTAATCACCTGTCACAAGGAGTAAAGGGTAATAATACATGATGAGTGGTAGATAGGCCAAAATGAGAAAATGTCAAGGCCACTTCCTCTTTGTACAGACGAGGTGAGACTTCTGATTTCTTTGTCCGTTCACACTGTAAATAAGCTTATGTCAACTTATTTGGGTGAGGCTTCTAGCAGGCAGAAATAACTCAGTATTAAATGTCTACTGAGTCTCACACAAGCTGGACATTTCCTGTTTTCACACACTAATGCAATAAACAAATCAAATTGATAATCATTGAGGGAATCGAGCAGAATCCACTTTCATGGCAAGCTGCAGTACATTTACATAAAAAAAAATGTAAAATTTTTTTTTTTTAAATCATCCACTGTGTTAATTGCAGTATATCTGCTCAGTGAGGTGGATTAGATTGTGAAAAGCAGGGTTTTGCTGGTCTTTAATTAAACATGAATACCTGACATTTGTAATTAAATGCCCCCTAGCTGATGCTACGTCAGTCCAGATGAAGGTCCTTGAGATTATAAAAGCCACTATTTTTGTGGAGAGGATTGAAAGGTGGAGCAGGAAAATAAGGGGCAAAACAAGTGCACTTGAAAAAGAGCTGGGCATGAGTGGAAGTGCTGAGGAGAGGAAGATTGATGGAGAAAGCTTGTGTGTGAGGAGCACAGCGATAAAGGTGAGGTCGGTCAGCCTTCATTCTTTCCACCAGGTGATTAACCACTTTATTGCTCCGATAGTCAGTAAGTAGTGGCGGAGCGGTGGCTCTGCTGGGCTGAACTCGTCAGGTGACAGGTGCTTCAATAGCTTGGAAATTGCAATCCCACCCCTTTATAGGAGAGTTTCAGTGTGGGTGTCTATTATAGCGTGATTAGTTTGTTACACCTTCGCCTCTCCTCACTTGTCCACAGTTTTAGTGCAGATGAATGCTTACTTGCCAGACTGCACACATCAATCCACTTTCATGTCAATCTGAGTGCATCCTGAAATGCATCTGTTTCGGTAAAGAATCTACTGCATGCTGAATGCTTTCTAACCCAAATTACTTGCGGCAGATCTGCTCCCTGGTGACTCCATAGCAACAAAATGAACAAAGAGACAGCATCTTTCCAAAAATAAGTGATGCACCAGTATTGTTTTAATGAGGAGATATATGCCTGCACCTGTCTGTGTTTAAGATGTACGAGTTGATGAACTGGCTCGCATTGTGTATTTTTAAGTGGTTTGTCAGCAAAGGACATGATAGATGGTGAAGGGCATTACTTGAACTTTTACCCTTGTCATCATTTATGTTTGAACACATTTAGGATGACCCTCCCATTCCTTTGCCTTCTGCCAACCGTAATGAAAGGGGTATCAGCACTGATCCTGACATAGAACCGGGAGTCGGTGCAGCTGTTTTTGTAACCAAGAAACGTTTTGTCAGAATTTTGTCTGTGAATTTTTCAGCTAGAGACTTCAAGAGATTTGCGAGGAAAGTTAAGGATTTGTCTCATTCCTCTGAAAAGCAAAATCCATCAGGGTCATCCGTCTCTTTGTCTTTCTCTCTGTCTCCTACCTGTCTCTTGGTCTTTCCTCTCCGTTTGCTGACTGAGAGTGAACTGTCATTTAGCCAATGACACACCGTGGATATTTACTGGTTAATGGAGATGCAGTCTTGAAGCCTCTCTCCTCCGTTTTATAGTCATGGCCTTGAACGCGGTGTGGCTCGATTAAATAGCGACAGCAGTTGGATGAGAGATGGTTTATCTCCCTTACAGTCGGGTAATGATGACCTCAAAGCCATAAAACATTTCTCTCTCTCTCTCTCTGCCCTTTTGATACCTCTCTTTGTGCCCCTCCGCAAAACTCTGCAAACATCCGCAAACTTCTTGTGAGCAAACAAACATGACCAGAGAACTGCACGTTCAATTGGAAAAATCAATCCCAGTTGAACAGAAACCGCAGGGCTCCACGAGCGAATCGCCATCAGTTCAGAGTACTTCCTGTTACCATGGAAACACTGGGAGGTGTTTGGAGCTTGATGACTGCGAAGGGACTCCACCACCTCCCCAAACCCCTGCCTTTCCCATCCTATTTCCCATCCTACTCTTACCCCTCCTTTGTACTACATGTACCTGTGCAACACGCGTGTTGTATAATTCTGCAGCTTAAATTGTTTATGACTCTGCTCTCTGAAAGTCAAAGTAACTTCTAACCATCCCCGTTGTTCATATGAGAGTTTGAACCCAGTCACATGAAATTCGAAGTTACGACGACAATCTGGTTCAAAAGACTAATAGTTTAGATCCACGCTAATGCACATAAATAACTTTTAGTCACCTGGCAGCCAGGTTAATGCTCAGCAACGACCTCGACAGCTCAAAGCATTTCTTAAAACAATTTCCAATGAATGTTTTTTTTCGTTTTTTCAGTGCAAGCGACAGGGCTAGAAAAATCCTCATTTCATGTATAACTTACTTGTAAAGGTCCTTTAAAGTTAATGTGACTTTTCAGTGGGTTAGACAATCAAGTGGGTGTCTTTTTAGTAGCAAATTTCCTCTTTATGTGTTATCATCCCCCAGGAGGCAAACACTGCAGGGGAGACGCACACTAAAACGACTGTAACTTTTGAAGATTAACACCTGATTGGTTTATTTCAGACAGACTGCAGAAGCCTCATATTAAACTTCGCAATGCATGATGGCACATTAGTACATTGGGATGATTTCTTAAATGAACAGGTGGAATAATTAAAGCAAACAATCAGCTTTTACTGTGACATGGGCCAGTCCGTTTTAAGATAGACCTGGAAAATGTGAGCCTCTCCTTTAAAACCTTATGCAGAACAAAAATTTTGCATTTTTGGAGTTAGTCGTGCTCTGTAATTTTCCACACTGGTGTTGTTGCCTTGACTTTGATGCCAGTTCCTGATCAATACCTATTTTGTGAGTGTAAGCCGGGTTGTTTTCTGTGGCTACAATTTACACGTTCCCTAAACTCTTTACATGCAAGTTACAGCAAAACACAACAATTTACAGATGTCATGTGTTCAAGTTCTCGCTAGATGCTACAATTTAACAATGTTCCCTAAACATCTCATGCTATTTGTAGAAGCGAACTGTCAGGATGCACACAGAGACGCCTTAAGTCACTGCAGCACAGACATATGGCCAAAAATCTATTTCAGTCAGTGCCATAAAAGTATCAGAGTTTAGGACCCAAAACTAGGAAGTACTGCAATTAAATGCTTAAAATTGTTTTACAGATGACAGTAAACAACTGCAATTAACAGGAGCTCGGTTGTGTGGGATAAAAGAGAATGACTTCTCCCTCATTAACACAAATTAGTCACTGGGTTCACAATGCAAAAAAAAAACAAAACAAAAAAAGAAGTGTCCCCCAGCATCACTGACTTTCCTCTCTTGAACTCCCCTCTCTGTGTGTGTAGGTCTTTGGCTGCCCATATAGCTTTCATGTGAATTCATGAACATCCTCATGCATTATAAATGTGAGTTCTGCTTATGTGGGCGTTCACACGTAGACAGTGATGGAGGCATCCAGGAGGAGAGTTCAGAATATGCAGTCTTTTTTCAGGCGTACGCAAAAGAAGGTAGACCGACTGAAACAAGAGCAGACGTTTGCGTATCAACTCCTCTCCGAGTTGCATGCAGCACACCTTACTGGGGGCACGTACAACTCTTACTTCCTCACAGCCGACATCTGAGACACGATGCTCTGACCTCACTTTTGTAACAGCTGCGCAGCACGAGACATTCAGCCATTGTGTACCCTGGACTCGATCACCAGCGGACAGCTTGATAATTACCGCTCGCACGTCAATTTTATACGCCAATTACCGTGTTTGCTTTAAAGTACTGACAAGCCCACCTGGAATAAAATGCGACAAATGTAATCAGGGACTAAAGTCAGACCTCGGCAACAATAAAAACCATCAGCTGCTAATGAAGATTCATTATTTGACTGGTGCGTTTACCCGAAGCTGCCTGAGTTTCAGCGATCGTAATTATTATCAGTTTGGTAGTTTGACAGCACACTGTGAGACTCGGAGAAAAGGGAACTCTGCATGCTGCTCTTACCAAATTTGCGTATCTGCTCACAACGGGGTGGTACGGAGTGTAATGTCTTACTAAGGAGACAATTATGTGTAACGAGTGCAGAGAGCTAATTAGACTTGCCCTTCTTACATGTGTGTGTCTGTGAGTAATGAGCCCCGTAACACCACTGGACACTGCTGGGGAATTAAAGTGCTTGTCAGTCTGGTTTGAAAAGACAGGAAGACAACAAAGACAGACAGACAAAGACATTAAGGGAAAGTTTAACTAGGATGTGCCGACAAAAGGGACCTCAGGGGGAAAAAAATAAATAAATAAAAAGGTAATTTTTGGAGGACTGTTGCTGTCATTGTTGCTGTACGAACTGAAAAAAGGGAGCACCAGTACAGACCAACGATTAACGACGAGATGGTTTGAAACTTGCAACAACTTCTGCAACATTCTGAAACCAGCGGTTTACACCAACGCATCCGAGATGAGTACTTTCGTTTCAACGGCCAAGCTTTTCAGGCTTTCCAGTAGCTGGATATAATTTTAAAAACATTGATGAATATAGTGACAGTGAGTTACAACAGTTTGCTTTGTTGTTGTTTTTTGTGACGAAACAGTGAAAACATAATTTTTTTTTAATAAAATAAAGGAGAGGGTAGAAAATTTGAAGCCATTCACGGGTGTCTAAGCGGAGGTAGCTAATGCAAATCCATACCGTTTTGTCCATTTCTCTCATCTTTTTCTGGAGCCGTTTCGTCATTTCGAGAAGGTGGTGTCTCTTTTCCAATGAGCAGAAAAAACACAAACTATCATGCCTTACATTTTTAAAACTGCGAATGGACGACAAGTGACAACATCAGCCAGCCTTAGTCTGGCCACTGCTGCAACTTTACCCTGCAACGTTTTATCTCCCCACGGGTCTCTGGTCTGAACTGGGCTTTAGAAGGAGAGCAAAGAAATGATGATCAATTAAACACAAGACAGATTAAATCCTTTTTTTTTTTTTTTTTTTTTTAATCGCTGATTGATGGGAGCTCTTGGCTCTTTTATCCATCTGTCATTTCCAAAGTGACTCACTCACTCACCCAGATTGTGGTGCAGTGTCTTTCTGTCTTTTCTTCATCAAAGCTGACATTTCAAGTATCAGCAGCTTTTGTTCTTCTGTAGGTGTTTTTGTTCTTAATTATCAAAAGCGTGATTTTTTTCACAAGAATACTTTATTGTCGTAAAGTCCCAAAGATGAGCAAACACAACATACGAAAAAGGTCAACCGATAACCTCATGCATAGAGAAATTCATTACAGTTTGACAGCCGCCAAACCTTTCCATTGCTGTGCGCAACAGTTGCACTTCCTGACATGGTTCGGGGGCACAAAGAGATCCTTTCGAAAAATGTCTTTTGCACATTAAAAACAGTGTTCCTAAGCAACAAACTGCAGATCTGGATTTGAACCTTGGTTGGTTCTCTATTTCCATTCGTCATATTTGCGGAGATGGAAAACCATTAGGGGAATAAATCAGTGAAGTGGACAGAGATGGTCTAACCCACATACAGAACACATTGCAGTGGTTTGTTGAATACATGCAATGTGTTCGATTTGTCATTGCAATTTAGAGGTTTTTCGAAATGTTTTGCAAACTAAATTTGAGCTTCTCTTCAACTGGGCCAACTTTCAATTGAAGTAGTTTTCATTGCAAGATGGACAATTGAGTAATAAAATACTCATTTATAGGTGCACATTCTTTGAAAGTTTTTATTTTTTAACGTAAATCCTACGAATAGTTGTCAAAATATTAACATCCCATAGCAATTTGCATATCAACCACAATTTCAGCTTTCTTAATTGTCTATATTCCATGATTTTGACAGTTACATCCAAATCTCTCGTGACTGCTGTCACTTCCTACAGATTCTTTCATCCGTGGTTGAAATGAATGTGACAATCAGCTCTCAGGGACATGAAGCTTCTGCCCTCAAAGTCGGATGAAAATACGTGTGCTACTAAAACACACTGCTGAGTTTCTATCCCCACTAGGGTCCATCTTTGTGTGTTCATGGATATTGATCTCCTTCCATCGCTCTCAGTCCGGCCTACCAGGAACATTCCAATGCAGAATGTCACCTCTCGCCGCTGATGGAAGCTTTTATCACATTTTTCCATCACCGAGCACATGATTGGTCATGCAGAGGCGGGAGAGAGGAGGAAATATTCTCATCAACTTGGTGTGTGTTTGCTTTGGTAAGGCAACAATTTATGCGCTATACATCATAAAAAAGGGAAAGGCAGAATTAAACCTTCCGAAAGATTAAAAGCAACCTCATTGCTCGTTCTCGCCGTCCCTCTACTGGTTTCCCACTGCCTACACTGGCAAGGGAGGTATGTTAGATGTAGCCAGAAACACCAGCTGTGTGGGACTAAGACGAGGTACGAGTTTATTAACTAAGCTGGGAATGCATTTGAATTACTGATTTAAATGTTAACTGGGCTGGGCAGCATTTTAACACATTGAGAGAAATGTTTTAAAAAAAAAACGCAGACAAACCTTTAGGCCATTACACACCGCGGGCCAGGAGGAATAAACCCCAAAATGCAAAACACTCACCTGCAAATATTTTCCATCAAAACTATTCATACCGGAAGCAAAGCGAAATCATGTCAGATGTTCAAAAAAAGGTTTGAATAGATTCTCATCAGCTTCTCGTTTCCAAAAATGATGGTTTCAACATCATCCAGTTTGAAGATTTTGTCCTGCTCCTCCTCATTTGGTTTGTTAACCAAACCTGCTGTGACACTGTTTCCCACTCACGACCAACTCTACTACCTCCAAAAGTAAAGTACATAAACTGCTAACTTTTTCGACAGGTAATATCCGCGCTCTTTGTGAAAGTACTCGTGACAACAAAAACGGTTCGAAAAAATATTTGGACGCCTGTAAATACCTTTAAAGGAAGGTTTTAGCTCATAGACAGCAATATTCAATTGAATCAGATAGAATTCAATACAGTGGGAAATAGACAGAAATGCCTTAATTGGGTTGTTTTTGTCCTTGAAAAATCATACCGAGCCTCTGCAAAGAGTATAAACAGGGTTTTTACTTGAGTGGGGTCTTGTGTGTTTGCATCACCTCGACCTTTAACCTGAGGAGCACATCTGTCACAACACTGTCCATCTGTCTCACTGAGCGGTAGTCTTATGGATTTACAATCCCTTCTGTTTCTCTGGCAGTTTTGTGTGTGTGCATGTGTGTTTACACATCTGTTTCTCAGTGTGTATGTGAGTCACAGCAGATGCTCTGTGACAGCTCGGGAAATGTGTGTTGTCAAGACGAATACAGGCTCCTTCCGTCAATTTCAGAGACGACTGCTACGGTATACCGAGACACACATGCACAGAAAGCGTCTATGCAAACACACAATCCTCTGTACTTTTGATCAGTTAGGTTTATGAGTTTATTCAGCGGGTTTGTCTGTCTGCTCTCTGCGTTAATGTAATAACGCAAGTAAGTTAGCTTAAATAAAGGATTTAGGTCGAGACACTGCTGGTCAATTTGAGATATTGGGTTACTTTGTTTTGACAAGATCTCTTTCAGACTGGTGGAAATAAAACATTTAAAGTATACAGTTAGGTCTTTTTTGTAGTACATGTTGTGCAATTGGTTCTCTAGATTTCTTCTAAATTCACCAAAGTTCATTTTACAATACACATCTTTACAGGTCGTTTTTCCGGAGGCTCCAAGCTTTAAATCTTAATTGCAGTGGCACTTGCAAACTTTCTCGTTTTATGCACATTTATACCTTGAACGTTTTTCCGAGGGGTTTGTCTATATATCATCTTTGCCGGATTTCATTTTATTCGTAAAAACATGGCAAAATCTTTTCTATGGCTTTTTAAAGTATTTTCAGATTTATGGATTGATAAAGAGGCATATTCATAATCCCCTCTGTGAAAACCATTGACTTTAATGTGTCAACAAGGATTTTGAACCTGGCTTCATCCAGGGTTCAGATTTCTACTTTGGAAATGTATGCAAATTAGCAAATATTTCATAAGACAATAAATATATTACACATTCAAATCTAACATTTCAGAAAACTTGCACTGCCTTGAATAATTGTCTTAATACAAGTAATGAGTTGAGGAAGTTTAATGATCATATCTATTACTTAAAATGTGTGCTTGTTGTGTCTTGCTTAATAAAGAGGAGTGAAGTTTCCATACTAATGTAAGATTAAAGCAACCGGTGCATCATGTTGTCACTTTTTGCTCCTAAAACACACTTTACATGTTACCTTAGTATTTTAGGCTGAGAGAATGATGCATAAGCTCCACACCCTCCTATTTTGGCTCCACTCCACCCAGCCCTAATCCACATATGGCTGGTGCTTGACATCACTGTCACTGTTTGCACACATGGCCCGCTGCTTTGTGCTCTCCTTTTTGATTGCTCTGCAGAAACAGACTGTGATGAAGTTATCAATCTTTAAATGACGCCTTTTTCTCATTGTGACGCACTACAAATTTCCTCACCCATCGAGAGTTTCTATGACAACACAGTTTTTAAGGATAAAAAGGTGCATGAGTTTAATGAAGTGGTCAGATCAGACATGGTGCGGCATGGAAAACCCATGAATCTTTCTCTGCATGACTGTGTTGAATCCCACGTTTCTAAAACTGGATTCCAGACTGTGATGAGAGCCCATTATCAGCTACTCAACATTGTGCCTCGAGAACGCTTCCTGCCTGTTCCCAATTACTGCGTGCTTTTATTCCTTTCTTGGATTTTTGTTTCATTCAAGACTATTGACGACTGTCCAATTGTTGCACAGCAGTTAATTAAAAAAAAGAATAAAAGCATCCTCTTGACCCGCCTAAGCTTCTGCTAGAAGTTAAATATTAAGCCGTATACACACTGGTTGTACAGATGGAAAGGAAACCAGAAGAATTATCCTGCAGAAGAAATGTAAAAGTTCTTCGGATGATTTTTCTAATACTTTTTCTTACTTTGATCATATCTATCTTCCCTGTCAGTAACATCAGTGTGTTCCTGCCACCTGCATCATCTGACCTCCTGCACAACTGCTGCTCATTCCCTCATTACTGCTCTAGTATACATGTACCAACCTTTTCATGCCTGTCAGATGCCAGACCGTCTTGGTACTGATAGTTCTAGCGCTCTATCTTTTTTCTGACCTTTCTTGAACCTGATTTTTGCCCCTTGACTTTTGTTCTCCTTTTCCGTTTTGTCTGTAGCTGTCGATTGACCACCCGTCCCTGAAAGCTGTTTTAGTCAAGTAAAGAGCCGCTTTGACTTTTACCCATTCAAGTCTTGCTTTTGAGGTTTTTCTTAAATAGCATTACAGGGTGCCAGTAGCATCAATATTGGTATGAGAGACGACCTGTCTTGTACATAATAGTTAAAATCAATGTTGTTGGCTTGTGGACATGTTCAAGTAGACAATAATTCAACTAGACAATAATACAACTAGGCTGAAACACACAAATCTCTGTTGAAAAATTGTTTGGATTAGGTGTAACATGGCTTGACAAGGGAAAGATCATGGGTTGGGTTAAAATACGTTAAAGTTATAGAAACAACGTGTTTTGGATTCAAATGACAACTGTAGTGTCTTTAAATATAACTAAATCTGTGTTGAAGTTAAAGGTCTTTTGAACCATTTATCCATACTGGTGTCAATATATCCTAAGATTTATACATGCCAGGATTATTTTGGTTTGTCAGTTCCTAGTTAATAAACTGAAAGCTTTTTTTCTGGCTTTCAGTACTTGCTAGCCATTCACATCAATCCTGGTCAGAGAAGTTAAGCCAATGCAGAAGGAGCTTGAAGTGCAATACTACTGATGGCCACTAGGTGCTGGCTGCAAAAAAACTTTAAAAAAATAAAAAATAAAAATAAAACTATGCACTTGTGGCGACCAACAGTAATTTCAGATGTGTTTATGGACTTTATTTCCCAGTGAGCCAAACATTGTTGCTTCACAGTCAGTTTTGCCGCTTTACACACAAGTAATTTGAATACGGTGTTGCGTTAGCTCCGCCTACCCTCTCTGGTAGAACAACCACTGCCGGGTGAGAAGAAATGTGTCCGTCACTGTGCGCCGCTTGTGATTTTTCCCTGGAATGTCACCAGACACATGAGCCGTGTAATTCAGTAATACTGCAAAGACAAGAGCTTTCACCAGTGAGCCATAGGCTCAATCACTATTGTGTTACGTCATTCAATGATCGATTGTGACTTAACAGGACAACAAGACATTATTTAAATGAAGATTTTCTAGATTATTACTTTAAGTGTGTATTGGGATCTGTCTCTACTGTAGCGAGGTTCCTGCTCTGCCTGTCTAATGATTTCCATTTACTGAAATGATTTCCAAGAGAGTATAAAAAAAAAAATAATAATAATAATTTCAGTTTACTGCAATTCAGCTTCAACCACAAGGGAAATATGGTTTGCAAACAGGGTTAACGCTAATAGAGCATTAATTATCCACTGCCACGTAAACAGAAAGGCAATAGATAAATTGCCTCTACCAGTTAAAGCCTGATATATATTTCAGTGTTTTCCGACACAAGGCTGCGACATGGAACAAATATATTTATACTGTATTATTTACATTTTCTCTCCTTTTCAATTCCATATCTAGTGTATCACTCTCAGGCTCTTCCATACCGCTCACTTAAGAGTGAGGGGATTTTTAACATCTACACATGCCTTGTGGTTGTTAAGATGAATAATTCAATGATAAAACACAGTATAGGTTTTGCAATCAAGAGTTGCAAGTTTTCTTTTTTTTAAAGCGTTCTATTACTTCACGTGCTACATAGAGCATAATTTACTTCATCTTTAATAAAATACCTTACAAGTCATTGCCACCTTTTTATAGCAGAATTAAATTAAACTTGAATAATCCTTTGTGGAGGCAAACTTTATGGAATACTGAAACTCTCAATCCCTGAAGTAATGTTAGCTCCAGAGACTTTGCAGTTTCACAAAGGACCACAGCTGTGACTCACATCAGATACTAATGACGACCCCATTAAATACACGCAAAACAAAAACAGAACAAATTTATTTTGTGCCGTCATGTGTTAACTCGAGGACGTGGCGGAAAAAAGACGCCTCACACAACATTATTTAAGACGGCAGATGGAAGCTAGCGAAATAAGCGGCTCTAGCAGTGGGCCTTGTCGGGTCGACCCCGAAACATACAAAATACAGCATGTTGAAATGAACATGTTTAATTAACTGATTCAGTCCCACAAATTCCGTCTGGTTACTTTCCAGATTTTCCAATGAACTATATCATGACACTGGATATACTCAATGGATTTCTTGGTAAACAGAATTTCTCCTGACACAAGACACATGCTAAAAGCATGGACAATTCTCAACATCCCATCACTGCTCGCCACAGAAACACATGCCCAGCAGTGAGCCATGCACACAGTTACACCCTGAGCATCCCCATCCATCACGCTCCTCACAGTGTGCATCGACAGTGTTACTGGTCGGAGCCAGAGGCATACAGCTGTGTGTTCACATGAGCAGCCTCTGTTTCTGCAGCCGGGACTTAATGGTTTATCTGAAGCCAGCAGCAGCTCATCAATCAAACACGAGGCTGCAAACACACTGGCCTGCTTCTGCGACTAATGATGAATTATGTTTTGGTTAAAAGCCATCAAATGTAATCAGTTTCTGTTCCAAACTGTTGACCACAAGTGTGTGGGTTTGATTTTGACATTTGTCGAAATATGGGGACAAGACTGTCAATTCACGGCTGGCTTGCTCAAAATCAAAGCTAATACCGGTTCTTAGAGTGCAGCCTTAAATGTCTGCCAAGTTATTAGTCTCTTAATATCCGTTATCATTCCAAGATGATCAATTTGACACATCAATCACCAAAGCGGGCAACCAAAATTCTGAGGAAATGTTTACTTTAGAGCAAAGAACAGGGCATATAACCATAATGAATCTTTTTTCACTTGTAAATATTATAATACAATAAATAATTATTTTCTTATAATTTTTTCCTCATAGATTTAACACATTTTCAAAGGTTGGGGTGAGTTGAGGTTTATTTTTTGATCTATCAAGATGTAACCCTTCTGCGAATTATACAAGAGTGGAGGTGATATTGACTGTCTGATGTTGAAAACATTGAACAGCATCAGCTTGAAAAACACCAAATGTTCAACCAAAACTTCCAAACATAAATGCCAGGTGTCTGTCCTAGTTTGTAGATGACGCGGGTTTTCGCCAACAAAGAAATAAAAGGTTTCTCGTCGCTGCTGCATTAAAATTGAGATTTCTTTAATTGACACAGGAACATCAAAGCCTAAGAATGAATACAACAAACAGCAAGTTTAATGTTCTTATTTTGTCATGTTATGTTAATCGCGCCTGCTTTATGATTCTCGCTGGCCTGGTCACAGTTGTTGCCACAGTGAAACACGACACACACGCATGTGGCAACACAGTTAACAACTAATTTACATTCAGGACCATGTGAACGGCTCCACGCTGTGCACCATTTTCATGAACAGGGAACATGCTGTGAGGGCAGAATGCATTTTCAAGCGTTAACGTCAGTTACAGTCCATGTCAAAAGACACACTCAGTGTTTCTTTAATGAAAGCAGAAGGAAACGAGACTCAGACATGATCGGTAGCGAGGTATAATTGAGCCGGTGTTCATCCTTTGTTGTTGAACACCGGGGGTTAGCCTGATTCAGCACAATTATGCAGACAACACCTGCAACAATTACTGCCACCAATGGAGAGTCAGAGTATTTACACAAATTCATGCTTTGCACGTTTACATTGTTGGTTCCCTTCTTTTCCTTGTTTTTAGCCACATTATAGCAGTATAGCTCTAAAGAGATAGCAGCCACGGTGGGATGACTTTTCCGTGAAATTTGTACAGACATTACGGACAAAATCTAAATGTATAGCATGAAGGGTATCGTTCAAAAAGTTTTGATATCAGTGCCGATAGCTTGACTTTCATACCAGTTCCTGACTTTTACTCTTTTCGATTACTAATTTAATTAAATCCATTTTAAGAAAAAGAACATGACGTGTCACTTTCAAGTACAGATCTTTGGTTTTCATGCAGTTTAGAGGGGGAAAGTGTAAGTCTGGTTGTTTTCTGTAGCTACAATTAACAGATGTCCCCTAAACACCTCACATGCAGACTATTGGTAGATCATACAATTTACCGATGTCCCCTAAATGATTTGATCTACGTGGGCCCAAGTAAAGGCCATTTATGGTCAATTCAGTCACGCATTAACACTGATGAGATATACTCCTCTGTAAATGTAGCAAAAGTTATGCTTTTTAAAATTAAAATGTGAATTCAGTTATCAAAATTTGGGTTAGGTTATTCTTGAAGTTCAGTAGCCAGCTCAAACTGCCGGTGACATTTTAACATTACAAGGGCCCAAAACAGGAAACACTTCTTATTCAGAAGAATAGATCCATTAAATAGGTATTTCGTGTTTCTAAATTACAGTTTCAGGAACAAATGAGGCTCATTAGTAAGGCAGGCTGGAGGTTATTCTAATTTTCTTTTTATCAATTTGTCATGCTGTCATTAATCATTAAAACATTTTTTATTAAAGGGCCACATGAAGCTCTGCTCAATTTGTGTGTATCAAAATAACCAATTTTTAACTGCCAGCTGTTATAGAGCACTTTATGGAAAATTATGAAAATGAGGAAATTAATACAGTTTGACCACCTTGAAATGATTCAAATGTTTGAATAATGAATCCTAGAAGACGCCTTGTTTCTCTGTCAAGTGTGAGCAGGTGTGATGAGTTTGCATTTTATGAGAATTGTCTCGCAAATTTCCATTCATTATCAAATGTGTTTTTCTCATTTAAAAAGGAATAAGGATATTAAAGAAACAGGAGGGATGAGAGGGTGTCTGGACTTGATGGAAGGCTATGAATTATTCATTCTCACTGAAAGGACTGCTTTATATGATTTTAAGCTCAATTATGCACATCTGTCCGCTGCCTCTGTGATTTAGAGGTCCAGTAAGTTTCTGTTGATGAAGGTTGTTTATTCACAGAAGCTGCATAATGAAGGTTTACACTTGTCAGATAATTACTTCTGTCCGGTTTCTCTGTGGCTTCCTTATCACTGTCACTTCCTGTCAACAAGATGCTGAATATTTTCTGTAAACATTTTTACTTCTGTTTACTGAAATATAATGAAGAGTAATGAACATTAACCTTATCTTCTGTTTATGCGAGTTGTCAAAGTTATCTTGGAAAATGAGAAACCCTCTGTGGGAGATCTGTCTCCTCTTTATCAATGATACTTATCTATTATTGCTGCTGGTACGAAAATTATTAATTTTAAACTTTATCCAGTGATATTGTGTAATTTCCGCAGCAAATATAATTTTGTAACTCCGTGTTGCTAATTAATATAACAAGTCATTCAAGCACATCTGCTAAAAGTGTATTAAATTTGATGAAATCTCTGCGAGTGTGTCTCCCTGTATATTCTGCAAAAGTATGTATTCATTGAAATGTAATGCCAATTGAATGAATTTTTTAAATCCACACGATGAGGAAACATTTTAACAAACATATCTTCCAACACAACAAATTTCAAAACACTTTTTACCGATATCTGATCACAGCAATTTAAACATAATTAACAGTTTTTATGGTTATAGCAACTGAGTTTTACTTTTACTAAACAAAATACAGGCAGAAATTAACTGCATGTACCCCTTTAAATGTACCTGGCAAAAATAAATTAGTCCTACATAAAGGTAAATAGAAAGGATTGACAAAAGAGTGTTTTGTGTTTTAAATGGAAGAGAAATTGGGGAAGTCAGCAGCAAAACCATCAAAATACAGGCATGCTTGTTTATCTGTCAAATAACGAGGAAAAGAAGACTTTAGAATGAAAGGTTGAATTAATGGTTAGGTACACCCCTGATTTCTGCCAATCAACCAGTTCTTTGAAAAAGGTGACCGTCAGCTGTGCAGCGGCTTGGCAGCGCAGTATGTGACAAAGAGACAGATTGATAGTCAATCACACCTACAGGAACATGCGAGTTAAAAGCTAAAGCCGGTCCCTGTTTTTGAGTCATTATCGTGTTTTGATCCCTGAAGTAGCTAAAACATCACTCCACTTTTGGAGGCCATTGTTTTGTTATGAGCTGATGGCTGTTATTACACTCTCAGTGGAAAAGAGCAGATTAGAGTTCCACTTCACTGAACAAAGTACAGTCCCTCTCCGCTATTTTGTCAGCGTTAGCCTCGCATTTCTAAGTCTTGTCCTGGTTTTGATCGTTTGGGATACGTGTTTACATGGAATATGTAGTTATTCATATCCCAGTATACATGGTCATGTGTGAACAGTTGTGCGTCTGATTTCTCACCATCTCAGCCACTGTGATCCTAACCAGGAGAGAATAGTCCCAAACCTGGATCAGGTGTTTACATGTCACAGTATCCTGGTTTTATATTTATATTTATATTATCAAATTTCTCAAAACCAGAATGAGACCCTATCAAGGTCTCCGAAACCAGAATAAGATGTTTACATGTGCAACACAAGCAGATCAGCTCAAGCTTTCTACTCCACGGGGATTAATACAAACATCTGGGTAGCAAAAGCTGTTTTGTTTTTGAGATCCAAATTACAAATACTCAAAGCAATCTAGTCACTTTATGTAATAAAAAGTATATTGACTATAAACGGGTGATCAGTGTGACGAACCTCGAGGACAACGCATGAATTAAAACTGAAACCTCATTATTAAAAAAAATAAAAAATAAAAAAAAAAAAACATTCGGTTCATTTAGATGAGATGAGGCCTTTCACCGGCATATAATGCACATGGCTACGCCTCAGACACATACAGCACACAGGAGAAGCCCGAGCTATCATCCGCAAGTGGGCTCGTAGGGGTCACAATAACGGGATGTTGGAAATTACCTGAAGCTCCAGCACACCACTCAGAGTGCACTGCAGAGTGACAGCTTTTACTGCGGCGTACAGCGTCTCATCGGTCCCCGTGCAAATAAAGTCTGAAATAACAAACACACCGAGCTGTCAGTGTTAAAGGTAATCAGAATTTAATGAACTAACTGTCAGGTCTAGTTGCTAAGAGGATTTGGGATTATTGCGGAGAGTGCGAGAACAAAACAGACGTAAATTACCTCGATGGTGGACTGACGGCCGGGGTTTAATAAAGTGAAGGCCAGAGGGTGTAATGTCTTCATTGTCACTTTGTGTATTCAACTTAATTCAATAAGATCACAGCAGGGATGTGCATCTTTACGTGGAACAGTGTAGCGACGATACAATCCTAGTTGTGCTTTGGAGCTGAAGTTAAAGAGCAGTTGGACGTTTTGGGGAAACGTGTTTGTTCACTTTGTGAAAGGAAAGTTAGGCGGGGACGTTTCATGACTCTCATTGTCCGTCTGTTGCAGGCAGCAACAGATCTAGCGCAACTCTTCAGAGCTGAGAAACAGCCCAACAAATTTGATGCTCGTTACCTTTTAGCATTTTTGAAATGAAAAAGCGTAATGTTCCTTAATTGTTATTTTTATGCCAAGTTAAGCCAAGCTAAAACTTTAGGCCTGGTTTTCTGAAGTCTAGGGTTGACGTAAATTATTTAATGACCATTAATTAATTCTTTTTGGGCAATTATTGATCTTTTCTGTCATAACAAGTGGAGTTGTTGGCCTGAGCCTGTGCTTCGCTCCGCGTCTGCGGAGCTTCATGGGAACTGCAGGGGTGGCGACTCCCTGTGCGAAACACGTAGAGGACAAACAGAGGTCAGAGAACACGACCTTCAGTGAACCTCACTGTAGAATACAGACGCTTCCAGCCGCGCTAGTTGCTGGATAAACTGTAGACGTATGTCTGGCGGGTGCGCTGCCCATCTGTATGACGTCATTACTTCAGTAAGTCAGATTATTGCCATTATCACAATGTGATTTGTTTCTGTCTTATTGAAAAATACACCGGTTTTATTGTAAGCAATGTGATATGGCACATCCCTACTCGATAGCTTCATTATATGGGCTGATTATCTCTTTCCTCTATGATGCCACTCTGAGGAGCTCTGTAATAGCTAGCAGGTAAACAGGCCTCGTTGGGGAACACAACCGTAGGAACCCTTCTTATATGGAACATTACAGAAGACAAAAACAGCTCCAGTAAATGCCAGACTTCTCTTATAAAATGTTACAACGTGGTCTTAAACTGGTGTGGCTGAGCTTTTCCCATCATTATCGCTACATGTTAAACGTTTCCAATAAACACTGGATGCCATCGTGGGCATGTGGGTTATGAGATACCACGTAAATCATTTCAGATTTGTTTTTGACGGGATATAGCGTCACCCTTGCCTCATTGGGAGGACATCCAATATTTCTTTACTGACAAGAGCTCTAAACAGTCGAGCAGCTTCAGTCGTCTGCGTTCTGTCCTCTCCTCTCGCTGCTCACGGATCCAAACGATTTCATCTTGTTTTCTATAAACACTCCATAATCCTCCATTCTCTTTGAACTTCCTCTCCTCTTTGCTCAGTTTCCCACCATATTGATTGAAGGGACATTTGAAATACTATGAAAGAGACTGTCTTTAAAAATGCTTTGATCAATGACAAACCTACAAAGGAGCCGGTTTACTTAACCGTAATCTTCCTTTTTTTTTTTTCAGTCAATTTGGTGGAAATTAGGCTATTTGGGGTTTTCAATTTGGGGACTTTTAGGGGACGGCATGTCTTTTATGTAACGCTCCAAAAATGTCAATATGTCTATGCCCTAGTGGTTACTTTTGTTCCATCATATGAACACAAGATATTTAATAAAAATACAAGCACTTAATACATTTTTTTTCTGTAAGAAACTATTTACAGAATTTGTGATGATTTCCATTTCATCAAACATTCAGCGCACAATCCTCTGAACGGTCTGAGGGATTCTTGGGGTTTTACTCTTGTGCGCAGCTCCTTAACTTGAGCCACTCGAACCGATTCAACAAGAAGTCTGTTATCTTAAAATAGGCTGGTACACCTAAACCTTTTTACAAAACATTCCAGGGTACACTGTCCACATTTAGGACGTCACAAGAAGCGATACTTTGGTGCAGCTGTGGTAACAGGTTGTTTGTGTTTGAGGCCATGATCGTGGAAAAGTTGCAGATGACCAAAAGTTTCAAACAAACGGAGGATACAATTCAAATCTATCTAAGCACCTCACAAACAGGCATGCAGAGCTGTACAAGGAAATCAAGCTGAGCGTTTTAGATGTTAAATTTAAGTTAAGAACATGTCACAACGTTCGAAGCCTGAATGTTGCCTTTACTGTTCGTAAACTGTGACAGCTGTTTATGCAACGTTAGCTTGCTCAGGTTTGTTTGATATTAGGAGCAGCTACCGTACCGGCATTACCGTTCAGTTCTTTGTTTGTGCCTGGGTGTGGTGCATTTCTATGTAAACGTTAGGTGCCACTGCTCAACTTAAGGTTGACACTCGAAGGAGTCTTCTTATTTAATCAACCTGTTTGTCCTGACTGGTACCACAGTCCAAATGCTGCCACAAGTTCACAGACTTGTATTACATGGTATTGTTTGTTTTAAATGCTTGAAGGCTACATGCCACTCTTTTTATAAAGCTATTTTTTTATTTCCATTCTTTTTTCCTATTTCAGGCAGCTGGACTTTGCAGTACTGTAGAATTCTCCGCCAATAAATACAATAATTTTTTTCTTTAACTTAACTATTACTTGAAGGCTCCTTCATACTTATGTGCCTGGAATGTTCTTTCAAACTAAAGAGTTCACGTTGAAACTCACTCATTTCATTGGTTACGTTTTTTGCCGTGATACTAAAACTGGTATGGAGAGTCATTTCAGGTGATATTGGTAACAACTACGAAAACAATCTCAGCCCAGATCATACAGTTCCTACTGCTAGTATTGCAACCAGCTTTGAGTTGCAAGGAAACTGTCAACTGCTTATTCTGATTCTGCAAATGGTATTTAAAAGACCTTTACGCATGTCCTGGTGGTGCCGTCTTCTTTGTTATTTTTAAGATCCGTTTATGTTGCTGCTGTTTGGATGATTTGCATATTGTACAGCCAGTAGTCCTTCACAGATGCAAAAAGGCAACTTTTATAATGTTTCAAAAGGCCATTTCATTTAAGTGTACATTTTGCTGGAGTTGGTGTGTACAGTATCTTGTGGAATCAGAGAGGCACAGAGCTCTGAAATGAGCCCGAAGGTTTTACATTGAATTTGAAATGTCAAGCTTGAATTACTGAATGAGCCTACCAGATCCAAAAGGTCAGGGGATCCGGGGTCCTGACTGGTGATGCTGGAAAGTCACAAAGCTGAGTAAAAACGTACGAGCACCCTGATCATGTTTAGAAACAACTACAAACAGACCCACAATGCCCTGCTGCCATGGTGGAGCGCGGGGGTGTGGGGGTGGACCTTTCACATGTCCGTACCCAGGGGCCCATTATCTTATAATGAATCCACACTCTCCGTGCAGGTACACTAAAATGAAGACAGCCACCAACATCTACATCTTCAACCTCGCTCTGGCCGACGCCTTGGTCACCAGCACGCTACCGTTCCAGAGCGTCAACTACCTGATGGGGACCTGGCCGTTCGGGGACATGCTCTGCAAGATGGTGATGTCCATCGACTACTACAACATGTTCACCTCCATCTTCACACTCACCACCATGAGCATTGACCGCTACGTGGCCGTGTGCCACCCCGTCAAGGCGCTGGACTTCAGGACCCCACGCAACGCCAAGATTGTCAACGTCTGCAACTGGATTCTCTCCTCGGCCATCGGGTTGCCCGTCATGTTCATGGCTTCTACCACTCGTAAGCACGAGCGCGCAGGCGCGCACCATTAATCCTACGCTTCTGAGTAAAACTGTTGAATAATAATTTTACAAGGAATAGAACTTACACAAAATATCTCTAACCATTTAGGATGTTAAGTACAATTAGATACACTATCTATCCTTTCAGAAAACTACAATGAACAGATCAAATTAGCTCTTCTTGAAATATGTTAAAGGCAAGTAACATTTTTCTGGTAAATTCTGCGCATTTCATTCATCATCTTTCTTTTTAAAGAAACGAATAGAGAAAACTAAAACAATACAAAGTAGTATTAATGCAGCCATGCATAGGAAATTGTCGCAAAAAGGTTTCTTTTCGTCTCTGTCCTTGTAGAGTTCACCGAAAGTGCAGAAAGCACAAAACAGTAAGAAACAGTTCAGTTCAGTCTTTTCATTCCAGCTTTAAAGAGCAATTTGGCATCTAGCACAACTATTTCATGCTAAATGCTTTGAGTAGTAGAACTGTCCTGCCTGCAAGGACTGGCCTCTCTGACAAGATGTCTCCGTGTAACTGCAGTGGTAATGAAGAGAGAATTGCCACTGAAATTATGGAGATGCGATTCCATGCTGGTGAAAAGAAAGTAATATGAGATGTGTGAAGCCGTAAGCAAGGCAAGTTGCTTTAAGATATTTTTATTTCGGCTCCACACGAACATCGTTTTCAGTGAAGAGTTCAGTTCATCGCAGCACATTTATTAAAAAACTATTTTTGTGAGGCTGCAGAAGCAACACATTGACCTGTGTTGACCTCAACTGTGTTGCTTGATGATTAATGGATGTAATAATTCTGTTTCTATTAAAAAGTTAACTTTGACAAGTTGCAGCGCTTAAATACTAATATTACACTTACTAATCAGTTCACTGTTTGGTTGAAAACAGATTAAACATTTCAGAGATGTTTTTATGATTGCTGTGATCAAAAATGCTTGATTTTGCAGTGGCTTTTCTGCCAGTTATTAGTGAGGTTGTTTTTTGTTGTTTTTTTGTTTTTTTTAACTCCCAGATAAACAGTAATACATATTCACTTCCTCTCAGCATGCTGCACCTCAAAGAAAAATGTTACTTCAACTTAGAGAACCATTGGCTCAAAGTTAACATATAATACATAGGCTACGTCCGCAGTTAAAATAAGGGCATTAAATGCTTGAGTAAATAGAAAAATCACAGAAATATTGCAAAATTGAAAGTTCCTGCAAATATGCAGAGACTGTTTGAATTTGATATAAATATTGTGATCGTAGGATGGCAATTTCCTGGAGGGACTGTTGTAGGTTATCAAGTGAAAAGGAAATGAATAAAAAAAAAAGCTTGTGAGCACGTATGTAATAAATGTGTGTACATATATATATATATATGCACGTCTGTCTCCTCACTCTGCACAGCCTCCAGCATTGTTGACTGCAAGCTGATTTTCCCTCACCCCTCCTGGTACTGGGACACCCTGCTGAAGATCTGCGTGTTCATCTTTGCCTTCATCATGCCCGTCCTCATCATCACTGTCTGCTACGGCCTCATGATCCTGCGGCTCAAGAGCGTGCGCATGTTATCGGGCTCCCAGGTAAAGAAAAAATTGTGTTCCTTCACAAATGTGAGTCGCAGTTAGTGCGTGTATTCAGGTATTTTGCTACACGTTGTGCCAAAGAGATCAGTTTGTGGAATTTTAAAAGCTTTGGTCTACCATCTACATGACCTTTGCTATTTACCCAACAGCTAATTGATTTTATTTTTCAAACTAATGAAGCAAAATCCAAGAATGCCCAGAGCATGCTTTCAAATACGGTGTGCTCACTTCCCTCAAGACCAAGCAATTAGCGAAAAATCAACTAAAGCCTGCGGTTGAGGCTGAGTTTTGATTAACCTGAGCACTCACAGGCCTGAACCCTGGCAGCATAGAAATTCTGCAGTTGTTTTAAATGGCATTGGCCCATCATGAATTTAACAAATATTACCTGGCACTGAGCTTCGCCACTCAAACTGTTTTTAAAATAACATGAAGCAGCAATAGAACATTTCTAGAATGTTTTTTTGTCATCTCCAGGGGCAAATACGGTTGAATCACTATGTGCTGCTCACTATTTTCACCATAATAGTCGAACAAACAAACTGCTTTCAAGCTTTTAGTCTTTTTGAAAAAAAAAAAAAAAAGATCTCTCAGTTCTGTCCAATTACCCTCTGATACGCTCACATCCTCCCTCATACATCCTCTTATTTCTCTGTCCATATCTTCCCCCTCCACCTTCTCTTTCTTCTTTTATCGTCCACTCTCCTTCTTCCGTTGTTATTATCTCCCCTACTCCGCCTTCTCCTATTTTTCCCATCTTGTGTTGCCTCTTATCTCCAATACTTAACTACCGACCTCTTTTACACACACACACACACACACACACACACACACACACACACACACACACACACACACACACACACACACACACACACACACACACACACACACACACACAGGAGAAGGACAGGAACCTGCGTCGGATCACCCGCATGGTCCTGGTGGTGGTTGCCGTCTTCATCGTCTGCTGGACCCCAATCCACATCTTTGTCATCATCACAGCTCTTATCAACATCCCCAGCTCCACGCTGCAAACTATCACCTGGCATTTCTGCATCGCACTGGGCTACACAAACAGGTACGCACCCCGCAGGAACAAAGAAACTTTCAAACGTTTGAAAATATTAATGTTAATAATTCAAGTCTTTTTTTTAAAGTAATAATATGAGAGTTTGCTTGAGTTTTCTAACTGATTTGATTTTTTTTTCGTGTTATTATTTAGGAGAGAAAGGCCTGATTAGGCTTACGTAACTTGATATTCTTAGTGATTTAGTTATAAGAAAAGGTGAATTTGACTTTTTAAAATTTGATGAAAGACATTTTTTTTTTTTTTTTTTACAATGAATTAGGTGGTCTGTAGTTTTACTCTCTACATTATACTGAATATAAAAGTGAAAATGATGTTGGCGAGTTGATTCTTGGCTTTTCTGGTGTTAAACGTGGACCTTGATTCTGCTCCTTGTAGTAGTCTGAACCCGGTTCTTTACGGGTACCTGGATGAGAACTTCAAGCGTTGTTTCCGTGAATTCTGCACCCCGAGTCCTTCGGTGTTGGAGATGCAGAACTCATCCAGGACCGGAGCCACCAGCCGCAAGCAGCCGCAGCGCGAACACATCAGTGCAAACACCGGGGAAAGGTCCAATCAACAGGTAGTAGTACCAGTACGTCTATCTGTTTAAAGGGACCGTCGGGCATTTTAGGAGTCATTCACTCTCTTTCAGCAGTTAAATGAGAAGATCATTACCTGAATAGTGAATTTGAATAATTTGCAGCTGGTTAGCTTAGCATAAGTTGCCAGGTAGCCAGCAGACTGCATGGACTGCCCCCAGTCTCGAAAAAGTGTGCCACTTAAAACTCCCATAAAACCACAAAATATATAGATACTTTTTTTTTTTTTTTTTTTTTTTGCTTTGCACAGGACTAAACTACTCGCTTCTCCCTGTTCCCGGGTAAATGCTAAGCTAAGCTCACTAGCTGCTGGTTGTAGTGTCATATTTACTTTACAGACCTGCGTGTCTGTGTGATATCGATCTTCTCATCTAACTCTGAGCAAGAAAGCAAGTAAGCATATTTCCCCAAATATTCAACTTTGAATTTATTACATTTGTGGGTATGGTTGCGGGGCGCTGGGCAAACGCTCATGCTGGCTTACAATGAAGTCTACAACACGACAGAAACATACTGCCCCTCCTCTCTCTGCAGGTATGACTAGCCTTGGAGGGGTCGTCGGTGGACTCTCGCTGTTGTGGTGGCGTTGCCAACGACGACCTCAACTCGGAGGTCACGCAAATCACCACCGGGCTCTGATCACACACATGCGCGCGCGCGCGCGCGCGCGCACACACACACACACACACACACACACACACACACACACACACACACACACACACACACACAAAACAAAAATCCGGGGCACGACTGATACTCCAGAGCACAAACCGTTGTAACGATGTATTGAAAGCTTAATTGAAGTGCTGCGAGTCGGGCCGTTAACCTGCCAGCCGGGGGAAGTAAGAGCACGGCGCCCCCTGAAACAGATACGGAGCGGGGAGGCATTCGACCAAACAGAAAAACTAGCACCATTACAACACCGTGGCCTCCTGGCTGAAGAAGTTGTTGCACTAAATCGTACCTAAAATGTTTAATCGAGTTTTAATAGTATTATTATGATAATCATTATTACACCACAGACTGAATTTGCGCAGTAATCCGACAGATCTACAAAATCCACTTTTACAAGCCACTGATATATGGTTTATTTCTGATTAGTGCAGAGCTGCCTCGTTGGTCCAACCCTCCGCTTATCTCTAATTATTGAAGTTGTAAAACAGATCAAATAATTGTATTTGCAGAGCTCATACGGGTCAGTGATTTTCCTCTGGGTGTCCTTTAATCGAATTATTGTCACGTGTGAGGACAGCGCGAAGTGAGATGTGGATTTACGGGGGTCACTGCGTGATAAAGGCTCTTGCTCAAAGACTCTGCGGCTCTCCCACCACATGAAAACATCACTGGACAGGAGGCGTTATTCAAAGTCATCTTCTGCACCAACTGTGCTCGTCATCCTGTTTCTCGTGAATCCAGCAGGGACCACGCCGGCTCTCTGACCACGTCAGGATTGTGGACTGCGTCGTTGTACAACTACACTCCCTCTCTTCTCCACGTACAAGTCCGTTTCCTTTTCCTCAGTAAATATTTAATCGTCGAGCAGACACATAGCAGAGCATCTCTCTACAAAATCTATCAAACTTCTGAATGTGCAGAAGGGAAAACCATCTGTGTTTATCACAGTGGATCCTTGCGCTTAACTGAGGAGGCTCTAAACCAGCAAAGAAGATGCGTCAGCCTGTTTGCACAGTGCACAGAGCGAGCTGCAGCCGTAGTGCAAACACGTGAATTGACCGGTGTATGGTTAACCACCGACCCGACAGCCATTACAACAGGAATGGGTTTAAAAGCAGTCAATTCTCCTCTGAAGACAAGTGAGCCAAGCAGGATTGTACATCTGTTGTAACCTTTTGAAATGCTTGTGCTTTTACGTGTTGTGCAGTATGCTACACTTGCCAGATGCCTTTTTTGAGTAGCGATATTCTGTGTACCAGTATTTTTTTCTAAAGATCTGTAAAGCTGAACATGATTGTATTAATCTTCAATGTAAAATACTGTAAGTATTCCGTTGTTGTTGTTGTTGTTGTTTTTTTTTATAAATGTGAACTAAAAGAAAAAGTCGGTGTTCCTAAATTTACATTTTGTCATATTGAATCTGCCTTGCTGTATTAAGAGCCGCGTATGAATCAGAAAACAATGTGTGTAAAACTTGAAAATATACAGAGTTTAACTGTCATTTGTTTTGTTTTGCGATGGAAAACTGATCTGTGATTGGTACATTTTCTGGTATCACTGCTTTGTTTGGACAAAGTGGGACTGTGAGAAACGGTTTTTCGATCCATCTGCATGTCTGTATGGCACATGGTGGATTGATTTTGAAGAAGTTGAAGTTGAAGTTCAGTCAATTTTGAAGGAATATAGAAGATTAATGTTCTTTTCAGTCTTTCAGGCTGCAGGCTTCAAAATAAATAGCTTCAAAAATAGCAGCAGAGTTTGCCGTGTGGGGGCCATGAGCTGTCACATGTTGTATTTCATGCACGTGTTTTTCCGTGCGACAAAACGTCGAGGAGCCAAATGTCACGTTTCACGCTATAGAATGTATTTCAGGCGGATAATTTGGACTGGGAAGAAAATGTTGTCGTCGTAAACAACGTCAGCTCACAACAAGAAGGTGTTTCAATCTGAGAAATGATGGTACAGAGCACTGGGAACTCTGTAATGCTCATAGCTGCGAGTATGAATGTGTTGTCTGTCCACGTTAGTCGTGTCATACATTGGTGAACTCCTCAGGGTGTATCCTAACTGTTAGACTCTTCACATTGTATACCAACATTTTCATTGTTCACAAAAGTGAGTCCCCGACCCAGTCGGACCTTCTCTTAATAGTCCTCTATGTGCTGAGCCTGTGTTAGTCTGTATTTTAAGAACGTGGAGAGAGGTATCTCGAGCCTTTGCAAAAGGCCCGGTCCACCTACCGAGCTTGCTACAGTAGCAGCAGTAGTATTTTCGATTGATTATGGGGAACTTTAAACTGTAGCAACTACGGCCAACCCAGGATAGCATTACATCTGTTAGTTCTAATCTTAAAAGCCTTTTTTCTCTTTTAACGTTGAAATCGGGATCATATTGTTTGGACCAACAAAAAAGTCCACAAAGTTAAACAAGTAAACAGGGTTATGTTAGAAATAAATTACAGTCTGACCATAGCTTGCAAAAAAATACGACGGCCTACGTAGTCTAAATGATAAAATGCATTTTTCTCCATATTTCCCACGGATAGTTAGCTGGTAAGAATGTGCATTAAAGTTCTCTCTTCAAAAAACGATGACAACATTTGTTTACATTAGAATATCTTAGTTTGCTAGGCAGCTGATAAAGTCTGCCAGACACAGCTGTGACTTTGGTCTAAAAAACAGGGTCGCTACGAATGACTGTTTGAATGACAGCTGAGCCGTAAATCTGCCACCTTTACCACTGAAAACTGCAACAACAGAGAGATTGACAGGCATAGCAACAGTAACTAACGGGACGGAGCATAGCAGATCATTATTATAACAATATTTTAATTGTATTAGTTTATAATGAGATGATTAAAGTGAATATACATACATACATTCTGTTGCATAAAAGGGGCATTTGGCATCCAATGTGCAACATGTACAGAATATACTACTTAAAATTAATTTAATACTGTTCATAATCTGTACAGGCTATGCCATTTAACTCTGTCTTTTCTATCATCTGCTTTACATGACATATGACTCAATTATGACTTATTATACCATGTACTGTAGTCTTGAAATGTCATTTCTTATAATCTAATGTGTAAACAATAATTTATGATTTATGGCCGACACTCTGTAACACTGAACATATAATAGTACAACTAACCAGTGCATCGTCTATGGAATAAAATGCAATTCTGAATCTCACTGAATGCCTTTTTTCTTGCATCTGAATAAAGTGTCATTTGCATTGTGGTCTGTTCTTTTGTCAAATACGTGCACGTTTTTCATTCTCAGTCTAAAACACAATAAAGGTTTTCTTTTCTGTAAAAACACAGATGAGGAGGATAAACAAGAAATTATTAAAAAAAAAAAAAAAAAAAAAAGAATTAACTCATATTGAGCAAGCCACAGTGTGAGGTTGCAGCATTTCCCCCCATCAATCATGTTTATTATTTATTCCCGAATGATGAAAACTTACAGTTTTGCTGTGACATTTGGTGAGCTCCATTATTCAGCTACAAAATTCTGCATCAGCTCAGTGACTGCATGCGAGTTTGGCTCTGGATCGAGTTATCTCAGCGCAAATGACTTTAAATCCAACCGTCTTCATTAGGCCACAATGAGCAAGCATGCCCAATATCAGGACCCGGGAACTGGTTTAGAGGTGGTCTGTGAGGAAATTTGAACCCAACCTCACCTGCATATTTAAGCAGTGACTAAACAAGCCTTTGTTGATTTTTTTTTTTTTTTTTTTCAGCTCTAGTAATTGAGGTTTGTTTGCTTGTGAGATAGATAGATGGATAGATGGATGGATGGATGGATGGATGGATGGATGGATGGATGGACGTCGAGGGGAAGTGAAAGAGGGTATTAACTGAAGCAGACTGAATGAAACATGTTCTGTTATTTTTTTTTTACACAGGGATTGTGATAGCCTCGTCAGCTTCGATCCCTCTATTACAAAAAGTGAACTGATTTACCAAGGCTGCTTCCAAACACTGAGGAAAGATGCGAATGAATGTCACTTCAGATTTAATCTAAAATACAAATGCATTCAAAAAGTAATGTGTGAACATTATCAACCTAAATTCCGTTCAGCGTGTTTGCACATAATATCCAAGAATACGTATGCATGCCGGTGTAGTGAGCGTGAGGTTCTTTCGCTGGTGTCTGTGCAGGAAAACATCCTCGGTGTGGTCTCTGAACTGCACAGGTAGTTTCACGGCATGCGTCTCTACGTATTTGTCTACAACTCTGTGCTGTCATGTGTGGGAATGCCGAGAAGCCACGTATTGGATTATTGGAGCTGGCAGCATGATTAGTCCCGTCAGAGCGATTATCACCAAGTGACGTTGACGGTGCCCTCAACCCTGCAGAGACGGAGCTCCCGGTCAGACCCGATGCTGTAAAACTGCTAATCAAAGCTAATTCACCAAATCTAGGTTTAATGACCTCGTGTAAAAAAAAAAAAAAAAAAAAAAGGTCAATGCTTAGTCTTGAGGACAGAAATGAGAGCCTGCATGTGAAGATTGAAAAACACTTATCCAACCAGACGGATATGCCCTACCGTGGCCGATCTCTTTCTTCTGTGTGGAACTGTAAAATGCTGTTTTGCTTGCAGGGAAGAGGTGGTAACTTACGTCTGCAAATGTAAACCTTTTCTCTAAATTGGACATATTTGATTGGATTCTAACAATGCAAGTAAACATATTTACAATCACTTTTCACAGGTGTACACCACGGAGTGTAATTATGAACGGATTAATAAGGTGCGCATTGTGTACATCCCTGAATCATATTTAAAAAAAGTTTGAGTGTCATATAAACAGTGGGATATTGTCAAACCTGCAGCTGTCATGGTTTAAATAATCAGATTAAGCAGGAAATGTGACTCCAACTTATTTAAGAGAGTCATTTGGATCCTATCTGCCTCATACTGTGTATTGCTGTTCTGCTCTGAGGACTGAAGGGAAAAAGCCCCTGCGACACGTGGCCTTGCTGTGGTCATAACCGGAGCCTCACTTACACAGGCTATAATCTGATTACAGAAAAAAAAAAAATCCTACACGAAACCCCGAACGGGAGGGACAAGGAGGAGTGTGTTCAGAGCCGTGCCGAACCCAAATTGAACTCCTCCGTGCCTTGATACCAGCTCAGCGCTGTCACAGAGCAGTGGTTTCCTTCGGCTATTTCACACTCGAAATTAATGGCTGCCCGGCTCTCATCACCTAACCGGGAAGAGCATTGTTTGTTTTTTTTGGTGGTGTGATTCACAGCACATCAAGAGAATGAGAGGCGGACGCTCCAGACAGAATCTCAGGTGTGGTGAGGGGACATGCTTGCATGGACTGTGCCGACGGAAGGAAACCCCTTTCAGCTCGTCGAGCTTATGAACCAGAAAGCAAATGACTGGACCGGATCGCAGAGGCCTACAAAACTGCCATCCATCTCATCGGCCCGATTGCCAATAAACGAGGCATGCAGCAAAGGGAGGGAGTTGGACAGCTGACCAATAAGCTGCCTCGGTTCGTCAGTTGGCTAACCAGCTGTCGCTACGACAACCCAACAGGGTCTGGTTTGTTTTGACTTCTTCTCTCCGTCTTCCTCCGACGCCTGGTGGTTGGGAATGGGCCCCGTTTCAGGCAGTTCGTTTAAATCACTGGAAATATTGCTGACTCTATTTTTCACAGGGCAATCATTCAGCAGGACTGTGGGGCCACAGGAGCCATCCAGTCAGGTAATATTCCCATCCATCCCTCCTGATTTCATTACCCTGTCCTCCTGCTAGCACTTTGTTTTGCAGCTCCCCGGTCTGCACACTAAAAGATTGGCTACCAAAGTTTGATTACCATGCCTCTGTGACTTTCATTTTACCATCGGTGTACCTCTGCAAAAATGAGATAAAACGGCACCTCTTTCACTTCTAATGGAGCGGAAAAACAAACCCCGAGAGGAAAACCATGAACTCTGAATCGATCCTCCAGGCCCTGGAAGAGGACCTGCTCTCAATGTAGATATGAAGAACTCATTTTAAGGTGGAACAGCAATTCTCAGTTTCAGGTGAATGAAAACGTAATAATGGAATGAATTGTACCAAACACCGTCCCAGTAATTAGCACCAAATTAAATTATTTACGGGAACCTTCCAGACAATTTAGAGTTAATATCAATTCCTTACTAGCAAAATATAGGACACTATGGGCCCCGTAAAATATTTCTGTAATATTTGAATTGCAAACACACTCTCTATCTAATGAGCGCACATTCAACGATTGCTCTCTTCATTTCATGATTTTTGTTCCAGTAATATCTCCAGTGTCCACTACTTAAAAAGCATATCTTGCTATGCAAACTGGTGAATACTTAGGCCTGGGGAGTGTTGCAGACTGAGATGTAATGGAAATTCAATTCTGGTAATAATGGCCATGTTGATGGAAAGCAGTAGCATAATGCAAAGAGGCCGTACTTATTATTCTATCCTCTCTTCGATCTCATTTCCCCTCCAAAAGTGGACATCAGAGAACTAATGACATGGGAATAATTATATCTTTATTCCCATTCAGATGCAAATGCCTTCTCAACTATATGCTACCCCAATTGTGCATTCAGCTCATTTTCTGCTGAGAGACTTGATACACCATCCAGTTTTATCCTTTAAACTACACTGAAATCCTTCTGCTTTCTGATTTACACAGAAAAACTCTGCAGTCGGGCAGATGTCGTGGAAACTAATCAAGACTCACACATTCCTCGGGGCACTGCTGCTTTTTTTCCTCTTAATTAAAATAAAAACAACATCGCATCTCCAGGAGTCACACGGCTTTGACCTCTCTCTCTCCCAGCGGTTTCTGGGATATATATATAAGAATGTAATCGCTATCGGCGTAGATATCTACGGTGCGGCTGGATAAATGGACCTTCTTGTTTTATTATTGTTATTCTTCATATCAAGTTATTTTCATCAGGTATTTTCCTACAGACATAGTGAGTCCTACAGAACAATCATTAGTCATGAACAGCAGCCCTCACGGGGCCCAACTGAATCGGGTATGTTGTTCACTCAAGCTTAATCGCACGTGAAAGTAAAACCTCAATGAAGTCACCTAAAACTAACAATGATTTGACTGCTTTGCTGTCAGTACAGTAAACTAACTTCACTCTACACACTTTCACACTTTTGTTCCCTTATCATGGAAAACTTTGTTGATTCTCCGCCTCATCCACATCTATGGACAAACTCAGCCTCTGTCCCACATGCACCTTGACTTGTAAGTGCTCCGTCGATTTCATTTCCTCCTTGTGTGTCTTGTGGGAACAGCTGAAGATCATTTTCTACTTACAAATTGCCAGAACAAGCTCTGGAAAAATAGCTGGAAATTTCTCACCGTTGCTCTGGTGGGAGGAAAAGCAGTAACATTCCTGGGTACAGCCCGCAAAAAGTTTAATGCATGAGAGGTTTATTTAGCGTAATGGGAAACAACAACATAAGGAATTGGTTCAGCTTCATAACTAACAAATTGAAAACAAAAAGAACTGGTGCTAAAATTCTGGTAATTATCCAAAGACAAAAGTGTTCCCATAAAAGGACTGCAGTTGGAAATAAGTTTGCCAATTAAAAACAAACTACCGCAATAGTTCTAATTTACCTTCAGATAACCTGAATAAAACAGTCACACCTTTCCTCTCCTTACAGAGCCTTAGGGATGAACGATCATCCTCAGAGAAGAAAACATCAGTTTTCCCGAAACAAACATTTTATAGCACTCAGCAGGACAGTAAAACATAACTACTAGATGGATTTCAATGAAAGTTGGTACAAGACATGGCTCCCAGAGGAGGATTTCAATCCTACGGCGTTAATGACTTTTACTTGTGTCCTTAATGGGGTACAGACAGTCACGTTGCCCCTCAGGATAAATGAATGACATTTTATGCACTGTCATCATCAGGTCAGGTCCAGTACTCTGCTTTATGACCAAATAAAAACATTCCAGCCTCAGCTGTATATTATGTTTAGTGTTAATTAGAAAATGTTAGTGTGCTTAGGGTGAACTTGGAATACATAGCTGCTCAAAAATTGTAGCACTGCAAGCAAAATTACTGTGAAAATATATTCATGTAAAAAGATTTTAAATAATATAGATATAACATATAATATAAAAAATATAACTGCAGCTGCCAGGTTTGTTACAGCTTGAGTCACTGAAATGTGATGAGCTGATGTCAACGACATTGACACTTTAGCTGAGGTGGCACTTTTAATTAATGGTACAGCATCACCAGTGCTGTGTTTGACTTGTCCACTCACTCACTCACTCACTCACTCACTCACTCACTCCCTCACTCACTCACTCACTCACTCACTCACTCGAGTGTTTGCTACATTGAACACTCACTAGGGGATAATGGCACACAGCTGTTCATACATTTCAGACACAATTTGAATGTTCTGCTGCAAATAATTACATAAAACACAAATCTATGCACTCGTAACTCTTTTTAAAACTTGCTTTGGTTGTGTTGTATCCACCTGCCTGTGACGGGGACTGCAGTTGTAAATACGTTTTAATATACAAATCTTCAATATAGCCTATTAATGGTGAAGCAACATTATGCATGCAGAGCAATCCAATATTTTGTAAGGCTGTGGTAGCCCTGCCACTGTTGTTTTACCTCCTGTGAAAGCATTTTTTTAGCTTCTTTCCTTAATAAAAAAAAAATGTGTTGAGTTTGGACTGAGCAACTAACATTCCTTAAATATGGTTCAGAGAGCTGTTTTACTAATATTTTCTGAAATCCTGCTGCTCAGGCAGAGGAAGAGACGAGTCACTACACGGTGGAGACGGCCGAGAAATATAATTATGTTCCTTCAAAAGTGTGTAGACACACAAAAAAAGTGTGTAATTACAGAGTTCAGACAATAAAGAAAACCCAGGAGTACAGCATGCGCTCCCTGTTGTACACTTTTGATGGCTCTTCTTCTTCAACAACAACACTCAGGAGACAGGCTGCAATGCATGATGGTCTAGGGAGATAGACGTAGGGTACACCTTCCGTATACTATATCTTGATGTGGCTCACAACAATTTGGTAGTGCACTACATAGTGAATTAAATTTACAGATGAGATTTCAAACAGCACTACAAAATGTCCGATGCACCAAATGGCGAAATACGTAGTTTGGAAGTGGACAATTGAAACAAAGCCCAAGAGTACCACTGGTAAATATTACGCCGACCAACCCAACTAACACACAGAGGAACACTTGCTTTTCCGAGGAGATTTGAATATTCCTTCCTGTTCCCGAAGCTTTTATTGGCAACGCTCGATGATTAAATCCTGGGATGACCTCTGGGGCACCGAGGTCACAAATGGGTCTACTTAGAACGTTACCTAGCAACACATCAGCCTCAAAAGCTAATGGCTCGCAATAAACTAACCCGAATTTAGCATCTCAAATTTCAAACAACAGCCACAAATTGGATTACCGAAAGAAGACGGTGCGACGAGCCCATTCGGACGGCTGGCAAACTATATTCTTGTTCACATATCTGGGGGAAAAAAACACACACAAAAAAAAAAAAAAAAACGACTGAAGTTGCCAGTTAAACCATCACCTGCTGCAGAGCGGTGCCGGTCGGTCGTGGTTGCCGCTGGCAACAGAGCTTTCAACCGTAACCAACTGCAGGTAGAGGAGTAATGAGTCTGTGCTCCTGTAATGGCCCGCAGCCTCACCAAAGCACTCTCACACACCGGTGCCACAAAAAAAAAAAAAAATACGGACCGCAGAATGCCTGCTCCGAAACTCGGCAACGTGGCAGATTATCTGAGCGCTGCGAGAAAGGCGCGAATTACATACTGAGAGACCGAAGCGTTGGTGGACACGCAAGACAACCCCGGCAATGAACAGAAAACGAATATTAAAAAGAAAACCGGCGACGTCGGCAGTGCACAAGAGACAGATTAGTCGTTCCTGTTTAAACGGGTTATTTACCTAATTAAAAGCACAACGACCAAGAGTTTGACACCATAGTTGAGTGATACGGCCCTAAAATAATATTTGCAATAATAACATTGTCAATGATTTGACAAAAATACCGTAACTATTTTTATCAGCAATTTCAAAAATTGCAATACAAATAAGTGTTCAATATTCAACCGTTTTCAGTCGTGCTTGTTGCTGTGTAAGTCATGCACATAACGTACATGAGATCATATAGGTGAAGGATAGAAATCTATTCCATCTAATCTAATTTACTACATAACGTCTCTGGAGATTCTGTAAACTATTGCGTTTTGATGCCGACGACGATTTCTGTTGCTTTTAAGGCGTGATGCAAATGATGCTACTTGTTGTCTTAAAATGGGTTAAAAGACAATCAAATAGACACACACAAGTAGCTTAAGTCTGGGTCTACTAGGCCCAGTAGGGACGATGGTAAATCAGACACTAAACCGCCGTGTGAAAACAGAATAGAAAGTTTCGATGAAAGGTTAAAAATCAAAAAAAAAGCTAAATCAAAAGTTTGGTTTGATTCAGTCTATTTTTTTTTTAATTTATTTTGTTTCTACTGTCAACAACATAGTTTCAGTTTACTTAAAGGTCCCTTATACATCTGTTAAAACGTACCTGAAGAATCAGGTGTGTCCAAACCCATGGAGCAGCTCCTCCACACGAACCACTGCAGATCCTCTTGTCCTCTCTCAGAAATCAACTAGACAACAACAACAACAACAAAATGTGTACAGTACAGTTTACATTTAAATTAATTACGCAGGATTTTCAAATATGCTGATAGTTTGCAGTTATCAATCTGTCACTTTTTTTTTTTATTATGTATTTATTTATTTTTTTATAAATCACCCCCATTACTAATTTAAAGGTTCTCAAATCCAGAACAAACACGTCTACAGCAATAAAACAGCTCTTTAAAATCTTTTAAACACGGTCATTTGTTTAGTTTCTCCGGTTGTGTATTTTTTTTTGAATTTTGTATTCACGGCTATGAAAATAAACTTAAATACACTCACTTTAGATTTACCATCAAAGCACGTCAAGTTCTGGTCCGCCGTAAAACAACAAAGCACGTTTCAACGTTTCAAATACACTTTGAAGCTGTTAAAACATATTCAGCTTTCATACGCGGCACTCCGTTGTTTACCTTCCCGTCTTCATCGCGCCATCTTTTCGTTTCCTCCACTTTGACCTGCGCTAAATCCCTCCGGCGCCACCTATCGGTTGAACGCTGTAAAACAGTTCAATTGAATTTCCGAATTTCGTTTTAACGGCAGAGAAACACATTTTACCACGAAATATTACGTCTCTAAAAGAGTACTTTTAGAGATATAAACATACATATTTTGAATAAAATATTTTTGTTTTACAAAAGGTGTGTACTTTTACTGAAGTGAGATTTAAATACAGGAAATTGTTGTTGTTGTTGTTGTTGTTTACTTTAACATGTCTTTTCGTGTCTTTACCACTTGTTCTTTATTTTTCTAATGTAAAAGACCGGAGTGCTTCTTCCGCCGCTGTTCACGCGTACTGTGATGGCGTGTGTGTGTGTGTGTGGGGAGGGGGGAACAGAAAAGAAAACCGTTTGTTCCTCTCCGGTTCATTTTGCGAAGGGGACCGACAACGGAACTCGTTGTTCCATCGTGTTACTGTATCCGTTCTAACATTTTCTGCCGTCGCTATTGAACTCTTTATCGTTGACGTAAGTATTTTTTGCTTTTAAAAAAAAATATATATATATATATATATATATATAATTACTTGGAAACGAGCATTTAGCTGAAAGAGCAGCTCAGGCTCAAGACTTACAATGAGCGAACAACGGTGAGCTGACCTCACGTTAAAAGCCTTTGAAAGCAACGTCAGCGTACAAACAACAAGCAGAGCGGGGGAGCTTCTTTTTTTTTTTTACTTTTAAGTTTATAATGAGGAAAAAACGAGTAATGCACAGACAAACTGGTTCATTGTTCACGTGCTAATTCATATATTGTTAATGCTGTACATTACTTTGGGAAAACAACGAAAAGGTCTCCTGTTTTGCCATCTTCTCTCATTTCGCCCTGTCTGTCTGCCTGCGTATGAATTCTGTGTCAACCTTTATATTTATGATCTCACCTTTTTTTTTTCTTTTTTTTTTCCCCCTCCTCCTCTGTGTAGAGCTGCCAGGACACATCTCGGTGACAATGACAGACCGATACAACATCCACAGCCAGCTGGAGCATCTCCAGTCCAAGTACATCGGCACGGGACACGCCGACACCAGCAAGTGGGAATGGTTGGTGAACCAGCACCGTGACTCTTACTGCTCCTACATGGGACACTTTGACCTGCTCAACTACTTCTCCGTCTCTGAAAACGAGAGCAAAGCCCGAGTCCGCTTCAACCTGATGGAGAAGATGCTTCAGCCATGCGGACCGCCGGCAGACAAACCCGACGACGCCTAGATGACGCCGGAGTGAGCTGTGGGGGTTTTTTTTTGTTTTTTTTTTTTTTAACCTTCGGTCAGACTTTCCACATATTTTTCTGCTACAAATTTGTCGCCATGAAATCAGAACTGCTTCAAAATCCCTCGTATGATCCCGGACTGCATTGTGCTCTTAATGCAAAAGAAAGATACCCAGAACAGATTCGAATGTTGTTTGCATATACTACCAGTGAAAACATGTTCTTGCCAGGACACCTTTCAGAGAATTTACCGAGAAAGAAGCTCTTCAAGACCAACGTGGAGAGAAGTAACTGGACAGTACGTGTAGAAAGTGATGCACTGTAATCTGTCGAGTGTTTGTATTTACTCATGGAGATGTATTCTGGATTTAAAATTCTCTTTTGGTTTAATAATAAAAAAAAAAAAATATTACCTGCTAATACCTCCTCAGCCATTCAGGTGTTAAAACAAAAATAATTCATCAAATCCTAGTTTGTGCCCAGGCTTACATGCAGGTGGGCAACAAATACAATTTAGATCTTCCCTTATTTGGTGGAAAGTCTGAGTCGGCCCTTGATGCCCCATTGGTGTTCAGCTGGGTTTAAAGTTGGTCACTGAAAAGGCCATTTCATATTAATACCCATCAAATTAGTCAACGACCGCAAGGAGGCATTTTCATTTTTAAATGTTTTTCCCCCGATGCAGGTTTATTCATTTTTAATTTGACACCCATGTGACCAGGAAGAATACGAGAAAAAGTCTATAAACAGTAGATGACAGTTCACTAAACTGGGCATGGAAATATTTGATTTATTATAGGGACGTAATACAATTTTCAAAGCCAGGACATTTTGTGCTTCGGTCTAAATTTGAGACAAAAGCAATAAACAAGAATGAATGAGGAATGGAAATGACAGACTGTAAAATTGAAAATACCTTTTATAGGGCCAGAATACAGTAGATAATCAAGTGTGAGGGGGGAAAACAGCATGGAAATCTTGTTTCTCAGGGCCTTAAGCACATTCGATTTGAAATATTAATGATGAAGTGCCACGTCTCAGCTTTTAATTGGAGTTGGTTTACATCAGTGTTGAAAGAACTGTGTTGGAAATATTGCAGTTTTTACACAAAGTACCCCAAATACAAAGATTTAAAAGTAATTGGACATTTGGCTGCTGCATGTTTCTTGGGCATCTTTCTGTGTACATAAATATATGTAAAGTAAGAAGAATAGGGAGAGCAAGAGGTGACAGCAAGTGAAAAAGCTAATAATACAGCGCATCTGGAAAGTATTCCCAGCGCTTCACTTTTTCCACATGTTGTTATGTTAGAGCCTTATTCCAAAATGGATTAAATAAAAAAAAATATCTTAAATTCTACACACAATACCCCATAATGATAATGTGAAAAACATTTCTTTTGGAAATGTTTGCAAATCTGAATGAACTGTGTAAAGATGAACTGTGGGGCTGAAAAAAGCACAAATGTGTCAGCAGGAGGGTGAAATTTAAAGGTAGTTGTTTACCAAAAGCAGCTTAGCAAATTCTTAAAAACCAAGTGTGCACAATAAAACTGTAAAAGAAGAAAAAGTCAAACAAGTTGGCGGACCGAGCAGCACAAAGTCTTGTGAAAAAAGTGAGGGGAAAAATAAGTCATTTAGATTTGGAGAAAAAAACAAAACTGTTTATTTATGCATCGCAAGTCGGGGATACTCTCCAGGATGTACGTGAACAATCAAGAGCAGGTTTTAATGACCAGAATCTCAAGAGGACAAGATGCAAACACCATGAAATCAAACCCTTGTCAGAATGCTTGAGAGAAGAACATTTCATGAATCAAAGCGCCTCATCTATCAAACATGGTGCGTGTACAGCTGGCGGTTATCGTTTTCACTGCTGATAGAAGCAAGAAGGTGAATTGAAAGGGATTTACAGGAGCATTCTGTGCGCTTACATTCAGCCAAATGGACCAAAGTCATTGGCCGAAATTTGCTGAATTTTTCGTTCGGCAGGTCAACAATCCCCCAAACATACGACCAAAGCAACCGCAGAGATTTGTCGGTTGACGAGAGGAGGCACCAGAGTGGCAGCATCTGCTGATGAAGACTTCAGGCAGTCGTCGAGTGCAAAGGATTTTTCCATAGAATAATAAATATGGTTTTTTGGGGGGTTTTTTTTCTACTTCACGTGTATCTCTTCAATTACTTTTAAACCTTTAAACTTTGGCCACTAGGTGTCCACAGGACTATTATTGCCCACATGATTCTTTCCATGTTGAATACTGAGGGTGAAGTTAAGACTTTTTACTTGAGTGCAGTCTCCATTATTGTATTTAAAATATTTATTTAAAAGAATGAGTGGAAAAACAAGCCCAAATAACAAAATTGTAACTGTCCAAATACTTACGGTCTGGACTGTATTTAAAGCTTAAGAGCAGAGCAAATTTGTTTCGATAAACAGTCGTACAACAATTGCAATTTCTGCCAATTCTCTGACATTTGTTTTCTACAATGAACTGATAAGGAGGTCAGAAAATAAACTGCGCGCTAAAACACGTAACAGCACAGGCGTGATGCTCGTCCTGCGTGTTGTATAGTGCACAGCGGTATATTTCAGCATTTGTTTGGTCTTGCAGATTCAACAAACTGTTGTCCACCTACACGGTCTCTCTCTCTCTCTCTCTCTCTCTCACACACACACACACACACACACACACACAAACATATTTTGTACCTAATTGTCCACCCACACTTTTGAACATTTGAATACGCAGAGATCAGCCTCGACATGCCGCGTCTTATTTTAAAAAGATGTCCGACCGTCATACATGACGTTCATGATTGACAGAGCTAAAAACTGCCGTTTTCTGATTTACATCTTTCAGGTGTACACAAATCATGTGTAGAATGCAAATTAGGTTCTCAATCAGTGGCTCTGATTTAAAGCCTGCAGTGTAACTCAGCTCAAAGTAGACATGAAGAACATAATAGCAGAGTTGAATTTTAAACAGTGCCTTTAATCAGTGGGTTTAATATGCTGCTAGCTGAGAAAATGTTTCTACGATGCAAATTGCTTCGGGCTGGTTAGGGTCGATTCGATGTTTGAAGTGCAGGTCGATACGAGGCTTTTGTCAGGACTGAAGGGGGAAGCGGGCGCTGTGAGATGTGCGACTAGAAAAGAGCAGCAGCTGCAGGTAGTCTGACTTGCTGACTGAAGGCGATTTATCAAAGCATGCTGCCACACAAATTTCACCCGCAAATACAGGCTGTTGGTGGGAGAGGATGCTGCACATGAGTCATTGTTGGATTGAGAGAGACTCGCCAGTGGGTGCCAGGGAAGTTCTTGCTTTGTGCACGATGGCGATGTGTATGTGTGTGTTTGTGTTGGAGGTTTTCTTTGTGGGGTAAGTCCTTGCCATCTGTCCTCACTGTGAGAGTCGGGGAGACGGCGTTGCCAAGTCAATGGTGATAGCAGCATGAGGCCTGTCGGTGTGCCGTCACACACACACACACACACACACACACACACACACACACACACACACACACACACAAAAACACTCGCATAAACTGCTTGACTTCTTCTCTCTGAGACACGATCCCATAAATAGACATCTGCTCCTCAGTTTCCAGCTCCATCGCCTTTCTGTGAGGCTTGTATTCTGATTGGTCTATTTGATCCCTGAAGGTTTCGATCAGATGGTTCAAACTTTTGTGTCACAACCCTTTTCTTTACCTGGTGGCATGGACACGTTGCTGCACTATCAGCGTAGCTTGAGGAATGACATCACCTAAGACTGACATGTCTGAAGAACTCCAGGAGGGATAGACATGAAATCATATACAGGCTTTTATTTTCCCCGAGAGGATGAATCCTTCCTCTCAAGCCATCACAATGTTGAGATTTGTGTTTTTTTTGGTCTGGATTCAACAGAGGAAAGGCTGACCCTAATGCACGACGCTGAGGCAGGTGTGAAGCAAATGGAAAACTCCACTCACAGCGATTTGTTGAACATACAAAAGCCGGCAGGTGAACACAATACCGAGGGGAAAAAAAGCAGAATAAAGACACAAAGCAGTGTACAACGGAGACAAATGCTGTGTTCAAATGGAACTCGTGAGCTCGTGGTTACAACGTAGGAAGTCGTGTGCATCGTATGCCCGGCGTTCGAGTGGTTAAGTCCTGAAAACACCGTTGCTAGGCAACAGCAACATGGACGCCGTCTAGAAGCCACAGAGGCTAACAATTTAGCAAGCTAACAGGGCTAACATAATGCAGGAACTGCGCAGGCAGAGGGAAACGATGAGGCCATTGGGAAGATCAACATTTTCCTCAGATGTAGGCGATTATTTAACGTGGCTGAAATTACAATATATTAGCTTAACATCCAATAAAAAAAAATTAAATTCCATGGCCTTCGCCATTTCCGTCAGCAAACATGTCACAACACGTGAACTCGGGCTTATAGAAAATCTTGAGCTCCATCATCGCGAACAATGAGGGGATCGTTCATATGGATTATTCTGGCGTACACGGTTAACCCCATTTGAACGCAGATACAAGGGGGAAATCGAAAGTTTTAAATACCTGCAGGCTCGAGCTGAAACTTGTAGAGAAACACAGCATAAAGTTCAGTCAGGAAAACCATTTCATTCTTCATTCCTGCTCTGAACTCATCACGTCAACTGAGTGCGCTCTCTCCTCGCTTGAAGCGTTCATATTTCGAAATCGTCCTCCGCGAGCCCGACGTTTCACTGCTGTCAAATCTTAAAACAGTCCCCCTCTCTGCCGCTGTTGCCTGTCATTTCGGTGTCAGCCGATGCGACTCTCCTCCACCCCATTAACCTCCAGTTTATTATTATTTTTTTTTATCAGAGCCACGGAGTTCATCAGTAGTCCTGCTCCACATCACATCCATCACCGACTCCCCCGTCTGTCGTCACCCCTGCTCCGCCGCCGCCGCCGGCGTCTGAAACCCGCTGGTACGTTGACGTCTAATCAACGAAGAGTCCTCGCATTTTTCCGCAGTCTCACATTATCGTGCATACCACGTTAAATAGCTCGGGTTCGGCTCCACTTAAAGAAGTTCGGCAGCAGTAGCTCTCCTTCGATGGTGAGGCCCCCGTCGCACCAGTCAGTAAAAATATCAGTCAAAAATAATCTCACGGCCTTAACACCTAACGAATCCATCAAATCTCATTTTCACCTGACCTCTGTGACCACTCAGGACGCATCGTTGTCCAGATGGCCGAGGCCGTCGTTTCTATTCTGGCACACGGCCCTTTGAAATGATAACTGGACTGGAAACTGCGTTGGCAGCGGCGTGTGTTTGGATTCATAAACGGTGCTTGACACAATAAATGGCACCTACTAATATCCACTTGGCCTTTCTGTGTTCATGCTGATGTGAGCTCCTCGTTTGGCTGCTCGTCCACATCTGCTCTCTTCTCTGATTACACAGGAGCCCGGCCAAACGGCGCAAAGGTCCAGGAAGCACAATCGACCTCATTAAATATAAAAGCTCCCCAAATTCAATTATCTTTGCCCGATGCCGCCCGTCCTGTTTAATGCATAACTCTTAACTCTTCTTCTCCATTGTTCTCCTCTGTTAAACTCCTCGCCCACGTCTCCTTCGCTGCTCACACCCGCTCCTGTGAACCCCGTCACTTCCCCCTTTCTGCTTCTTCTTTCGCTCTCTATCTCTGCTGCTCGGGTACCGGCGGAGTGGAAATATCCAAGATGAGAAACAGCATGTTATGAGGCTGCAGCGGTGAAAAAAAACACATCAATATTTTGCGCGTGTCTTGCTTTTGTGATAGAAATCCTGCGGATTAACGGCACTCGGAGGGAGAAAGTGAGCGGATGCTGGACCACCAAAGCAAAAATATCGAAACAATTCTTTGGTTTGAACTGAAATGAAGGTCATCACCTTACCAAACAATTACGTTTTTAGAACATTTCTGAGCATATTAAATGAGGCTGACTTGGTTTTAGAACTTTTCTTCTTTCTTGCATTGTTAATATCTTTTTTTGTGTGTGTGTGTAAAAAAACGTTAGTAATTTAAGAGGTTCAATGACTGCACTATGAACGGTATGACAGGGCAGAAAAACCCTCTAATAATCACACTTTTTATAACCTTGGACAGAACGTATTAGGCCGATGAGCAATATCCACCCCTTTCCAATTGTAGTGGGTCTGCATCGCAGCCGAGACCTCCAGGCAGTGTGCCAGGGACAAAACCGCCTTCTCATCCTGCGAAACTTCATTAAAGCAGGGAGTTTATGTGCGTTGCATTGCGTGTGCGTGCGTGTGTGTGTGTGTGTGTGTGTGTGTGTGTTTTACACTTTTTGGGGCTGATCGGTTTTTCCAACACTTTGAGAAAAGGGCTCCGTTCAGATTTAAGGTTTTTGTTTTAAAGTTCAGGTGGGAAATATACGGCTGCGGTGAAGTTGAAGATAAAGGTGAGGATGAGCGTTGGTCCTCACTGGCGGAAAAAAAAGTGTGTGTGCGAGTGGAAGCGAGACAGAGAGCAGAAGGTTTATGATCACTGTGTTCCAGACAGCCATCTTTCAAATATGAGCACCAGCTGCTACACAGTTATCTTGTTGTCCTCCTTTGCACTTTAAAATTGATTACCGTCATATATCTCTATCCAGCCATCCATATTCATTTGTACTCTTCCTGTCACCGAGGTCAAGCTGTACCACATTAGTATTGCCAAGTCAGTCCCAAAGCTAGCATGTCATCACAGTGTTGATTGGTGAGTCACATCTTCCGCCGTCTCTCATTTCCTACCGTCTGTTTTCTGCAGTCTCTCTCCTCCCCTCATTTACTTCCATTTCTAGTTCTCATTTTCCCCTCTTCTTCAGAACCGACTCCTTTACACCCACGTCCCCTCTAAAATCTTGAAAGCTCGTACTCCGGTTGAGGTAAATGGGCTGGAATATGACTTTAATGGTCACATTGAAACCTCCCAAGTACACACTCGCTCACACTCATTTTTGTGGTCGCCATCTGGGTTTTTTTGGAGTCAGATGTGACCACGTTTGGGCGAGGTGAGACCGAGCAAGGAGTGAATCTGACCGAGAACCTGAGGACACTAGACCCACCTATACCGGTAACGTGACTGCACCCCAGGCATGTCAATAAAACTAGGCTCTCTTTGAGGTCTAATATCTAATTACTAGTGGAATTATTTTTATAAGGACCACCAGAGCACTGATCAGAAGGGGTGAATTTATCTAATGACACCATATTGATTTGTGGAAATAAATGTATTTCATGAAAGAAATTCAACTTCTTTGAATGGAAGTCTATTGGAGCCCTAACATTTTTTTGGAGCCAGACCCTAGTGGCCCTCAGTGGTATTGAACTTTAAGACACTTACTTGGCTTCACTTTTCTGACCTGGGGACTACATCACTTTGTGCATACTGTTTATGCCACAAACCAAATTAAGTAATTAAAAATCTGACCTCATGGTGGCGCAAGGTCCAAATTTAAGGTCATTGAATTCCAAATTTAAGGTCGTTTCAATTCAAGAAGGTGACATGAGTTTCATCTAAAAGCTGTAGTCATTTCACTCAAAATCCCAAATGACCTGAGGGTGGCGTGAGAGGAAACATTCAGAGGATCACTAAAATCCTAAGAGTTCATCTGTTGGCCACCATTAATGTTTGTTCTCATGGCAACCCTTGAAGGTGGTATATCTTAAAGATGTCCCACATTTCGATTGGAAACTGATTGCTTATCTTTTACACATCACGTAACTAAAAGCGCACGCACGCACTGGGAACCTATAGATACATAGGAATGAAGCAAAAAAAAAAAACCAAAAAACCAACAGAAATCTAACTATATTTATAATTTTATCAAAGATTTACCAGAATTAGGTTCATCGGGAAATAAAGACTTCATTAAGAGTGAATGTGTTCCACCTGTTTTTGTTTTTTTTAATCCAATTTCTCTTTCACACACACTCAGACATCGATTTCTATAGCTACCACGTAGGGCTCTAAATTAACTGGAGACTCTAAATTGCCTGGAGGTGAACGTGAGCATGACGTTTCTACGTCTCTCGGTGTTTACCACGGTGTGAACACAAAGTAATCCACGGCGAAGTGCACAGAATCCGTTGTGATATTCGCGTATTGGGAGAAACCACAGAATTCTGTAGAGATGCCTCTGAAGCGTTCTGCAGTAGAATGTTCATCTGAGTTTAGAGGAAGAGAATCCGATGATGTCACAGAAGAGAATCCGATGATGTCACAGAAGAGAATCCGATGATGTCGCAGAAGAGAATCCGATGATGTCGCAGAAGAGAATCTGATGAGGTCACAGAAGAGTAGTGTCACAGCTGAACAGTAGAAGTGCGGCTCCATGAGTGTCAGAAAACATCTACAGCTGGTCTGAACAACCTCTCACAAACAGCGAGGTTTATTGTCAAGTCAGCATGGAAGAGCAACGCAACCAAACACGCCGCAGAAACCTGCATCTAAGAAAAGATACCTGCAGTTTGCGGGCACTGCGCAGAAATAGTGGCTGGGACGCAACTTATAGCTGCGTGGTGAAGACGGTAGGAGGTTTTAGATTTTTCTGCTTTACGTCTCAAATTCACTTTGTAAAGCGACACAGTGCGAGCGAGTCCCGACTATCAATGTGTGTGTCGCAAAAAAGAGATGAAACTGTCGATGTCGATACCCAAAGATGATTCCCAGAAAGATAAGAAACAGTAGCTGAGATAACTCCTGATCACCACACTGTGCAGCATCCCAACCATGCAGGTCAGCAGACTGTGGTGGTAAACTGGCCATTTACTGTGAAACTTCACACTTCCTTTTATTCTTACCGTACTTACTTCCCGTGGGAGATTGGAAAGTTGCTCTCAAATGAAAAAACATTTGGTTTAGACCTTCACATGCTAACAGCCTATCCTGAAACCAAAAGTCTATTAATTGTGTATTTTAAGTTGGGTAAACATATCAAAACTTTTGTTGAGATCTGGTCACCCCAAACCAAAGTGGCGCGCTCATCGAGAGAACGACCGACAGACCCACGTTGCCTTGAGCCACACCTCTAATGTGGCTACTAAAAAAAAATCCACGCGTCATCCTCGTTTTTGCAGAATCATTTGTCCTTTTAGTGAAAGACAAAGCCAAAAGGCAATTTAAGAGGTCCAGTGCAGGTTTGTCAAGAGGAATTATGCAGTCATCCTCGACACTGCTAAAATAAAAGCCGATGGAAGGTCACGAGAGAAGCTGAGTGAAAGACTTTGGTTTAAAACCAAGGAAGGCTCAATTGGCAATACTTGCTGTTCTTTTGAATCTTTAGATGGGCTGTAAATTTCTCCCACAGCCTGTCCTTGTAATCTCAAGGGAAATTTAAAAAAAAAAAAAAAAAAAAAATTGGCAGAGTTTTTAATTACTTCAGCAAATCTGCGAGGAATGAGGTAATGCATTTCAAAATGAAACTCTACTGAGTGTTATGCGCTTCCCGGTCCACGTCTCTGAATAGTGGCCATTAAGACTCTGAAATCTGCTTCCTCAAACCACAGTTCAGTTGGAAATAGAAAATTACATCAATTAATTTGAACTTTTATGCTGGTTGGACATATGCAGATTTCCTATTCAAGTCAACTGTAATATAGTGAAGAGAATACCAGTTTGTTTTTTTAATGATGTTCCCTCTTGTTGAAGAATACTGACATTTTGTAAAAGTCCACATTCTTCATAATAATCCTGCCTCTTAGCATCCACTCATTTTTATTCAGGAATTCTTCTTTAACAGGCTCAATTCCTAAAAAAAAAAAAAAAAAAAAAAAAAATACAGATAACCTGACGAGAAAAAACAGAACAACAAAACAGATGGTTTTTCATGACTCTTTATATACAAAAACACTATACACAGTTTGGATGTAGCAGAAGCTGTTCTGGGGATACACTGTTTAACATCATTGTATTATTGGAGGAATTATTGATGGCAAAAATACAGTATAGGAGTCCATTTTAAATATCCAGTCCCGGGGTCTTTGCTGCTTTGACCGTTTCTACATTTAAAGCTGGAGGATTTACAGTGTGACACTTGTCAATCTGCAGAAAATGACTGTGAACGTCACACGATCAGGAAAAGATGACACATTCATGGTGAAAGGCTTTCGATCGACAGCAGCAGTCTGATTATGGCTACAGTCTGAAGGTCGGGGGTTCAGTTTCCGCAGGTGACCAAAGAAGCACCATCACACATTCTCTAATGTAAACTGGTGGAAGTCGACGACATTACAGATCGATAGCAACAGCCAGCATTTTTATTTTTATTTTTTTTTAAGTGTCAAAGTGGATGTGAATGTTTTACAGAGACCCAACTGGAATCTTAAGAGAAATACATTTTGAAATTGTGGGCTAAAGGTTTCTTTGGATTTATCATGCTTATTTTACATTCACCCTTCAGTTGAGATGAAACAGAGCGCAGCCATAAACAGTTTTACAGGGCTCGCTCTTCGTGATGAATACTAACTGGGTGTCACGAAACACCGACATGTCTACATTTGGACTAAAATGTGAACTTGTGCGTCAAGTGCCTTCAACATAAATGTGGTGATAGTCCAGACGAGGACACCACTGTAAGTAGTTTCAGTATTAGAAAGTCCCCTGTGTGTTAAAAGAGACAACGAGGTCTAATGTAAGATTCCTATTAGGTGATTTCAACCTCTCTATTTAGCACCGATAAGCAGAGATGGTTATAAGATACTATAATGTAGTTATAAGGAAATTTAAGGTCATTTCAAGTGTTCAGTAATTGACTTTGTCTCCGATTTGAACTTTCTATTTAAAACATCCATAACTAGTAGATAATGAATGATTGATAAAACCGAATAACACAAGTTTTATCATGACATTACAGTGCGTTATAAGGCCTTTAATCATACGCAGGTTTTTAATAGTTTATAAGTGGGTTTAAAACTCATGAAGCGAGATCATTGTATTATTAAAAAAACATGCTGAATTATGTGACTGAGCACTAAATAGAGCACTTTTGGATGCTTCATAATAGAGGTCAAGATGTAAACAAACATATAAAAAAACAAAAAAAAACCACAATGTCTTTATATCTGCTCTGCTAAATACATTTATCAATTGACTGTATCCTGCTTATAAACGGTAAATACACAAAGATAAAATATCACCAGATTAATTTGTGTTTTTACGTGTGACGCAAGCAGCAATGTTCATGTTTACTCTGACACGGCGGGATAAAAGCTGCACCACCAGGTCAGACTTTGAATTTTTATATCTAAAAATAAAATCCCTTTCTAGTCTTTTATTAGAGTATTTGTTGTTGGTATGGACCATGTTGACCTGTACAGGAAGGCACCACACTCACGTCTACTTATTTACTGACGTAACTGGATTTGATATCAAAACAAATGTGGATAAAATTGAACTAGGAACGGTCACGTCAACGTTCCTCGTCGTTCTAGTTGGTGCAGAGTGAACTGGATGCATCTGCATGCGAAGTGATCGGAGAGAGTTGTCGCTACCTCCATGATGTCGAAGGTTTGGTAAAGACTGTGCTTGATAGGCTCATTTCTTTAACAGTGTTCAGGGGACGATTTAAAAAAACAAGCAAAAAAAAAAAAAGACAACTATAGTTAGCGCTTAAAACATTCACATCAAAGTTGTATTGTATCATATTGGTAGTAAAACTGATTTCAATGTATGCACATGCTTGATATACATTCTGTACAAAATAATCAACATATAACAACATAGACATGGACGTCAATGAATACTGTTGGTTCTGTTCCACCGCTGTAGATAATTTCAATTTACAACCCCCGCACATTCAGAAGCAGGAAGAATAAATCGGTCCTTTTCAGCGACTGCGTGTGTGAGAATGACGCGTTTTGTGGAGGTTGGGGCTCCATTGTGAGAACGCAGACTTTTGGAGGTCAGCAGGCTCAATCTGTCAATCACTCGTCAGCCAACTTGTTCCTCGCCTGATCAAGTGCAGCCGGGGATAAAATGTGAATAAAAGCTCGGCCGAATATTCTGGCATTTGCACAGGAAGAGTTTTTTTTTTTTTTTTTTTTTTTGAATGGCTCCTCTTTACACTCTGCATTAAAACGCATCTCGACTTCTTGGATCTTATCTCAACAGATCGCTTCGAGGCAGAAAATCTACCAAAGATGAATAATGACCAAAGATGAATAATGACCAAACCTCAGCCACATAAATCTTCACACACACACACACACACACACACACGCGCGCACACACACACACACACACACACACACACACACACACACACACACACACACACACACACACACACACACACCAAAGCTTCAGTTTATCTGCTGATTTAAACTAAGAAAATCTTCTTGACTGTATTGAATGCCAAAAAATTAAAATCGGTTCAGACTTAAGGTCTAAACATCTTTCCAAGTGAATAAAACACATCCTTGATCCCTAAGGGCAAAAAACTATAAAATGGGCTGACATTATTTAAATAATTGATTATCAGTATAGTTGCAGATGAATTTTCTGTCAAAGTGGAACTTTTCCTTCAAATTTTCAGGTTGATGTTAAAATTTGCAAAAGAATCTGACCTGCATCGCTGGATTCAAGATGCATGTTGAGGCGAGGTGTAAAGAGTGCACCTGTCTTCACCTAACCATCACAGGAGGACAGATTAAAGCACTTTGGTTAACATTTGTTGGTTTATAAATGCGCTCTATAAATAAACTGACTTGCCTAAATTGCAAAAGCATGTTCAAGGAAATGGAAATTAAAGTATTTCCCTGCTTCTTTGAGAGGCCAGTTGATTGGGTCAGTGGTTTAAATGCTCAGTGTCTATTCAGCATTCATTAAACCTTTAATTAAAGTCCACCCGACGAAATCGAACCAGAAAGAAGACCCACGTACAATCAAATTTCTGCCTTTTCTTTGGCACCGAGTCGCTCAGTGTGACGAGCCCCGGCCAAAAGCCTGAAATGAAAGTTTAAAAAAAAAAAACTAAAAAAATAGCTCCTCTAAACAGCAAGTCCAGCACTTGGTGATCAGAGGTTTGCACTTGGGAGACTCAACACAGGACATATGATGACATATGATCACGTATTACTGGGAAATGAGCTTAAGGGGGTTAGAATTGGCCTGAAGGGGGTGATTTCCATTGCACTTCACTATCAAAGCCTCGGGGGGCCCATCGCTCCCTCGGCTTCAGCGGGTATAAATATAACACTTGCAGGTTCTTCTTTACCTACATACACATCATCATCCCCCTCTGTGACTCCTGTGATATAATGCCCCCTAGTGGCAATATACTTTTAAGTATGTCTAAAAATGATGCATTATCTCCGACACGAATCCGAGAGACACATCAGAGCAGAACAAACTGCCTCTCCTCCCCTGTGATCTGTGACATAGGCACTGACATCAGCATGAAACCGTCCAATCCCCCCAATTTCCTGCTCTGGGAGGATGCCCATATATGGCCATTTGTCAGTTTATGACGAGGCAACCCTTGGCAAGTACACAAACTCTCGAGTGCACTTGAGCCACATTCACTATTACAAGGCAAATTTTTCCCCCCAAAAAACATGGTATAAATAAATGGTTGTAATCAGAGCGCTGTACACACCACTGGTCTGACTATATGTGCAAATGTTTCACCGGTGCCTTCGCATGGCCGAGGCCTTAAGACACACCTGTAGCCGTCATTATAGACATAAATACATATAAGGAGCAATGGACCTTTTTCACTGAAGACTTTTTGGCGTACTGTCGCTGTAACAGCGGCTCAGATCCATCCAGTGTCCCACTAAGCCAGCAACCACTGCACCCGTGCTTTTCCTGCTAAGGCAGGACAAAAACGTCTGCTGTGAAAAAGGTCAACTGGATCCCAAAGCGAGGTGGACCGAGGGTCTGGAGGGTCGGGGGACAGCCGGGAGAGCTCACAGAGGAGCTTTGCACTGCTGACATCCAGGTGGCACTGAGGGCTGTCAGGGCCGATGGAATCTGAAAGCACAAACACACGGACTCATAGTCCGTGAAAACAAAGCATGCACATACACACGCAACATAATAGAAATGTATGAATCAATTACTACGAATCTCTTTTTAGAGCTTGAAAAACTTCTTGAGTGGAATTTATGTACAGTATCTAACTAAATATGTTAAAGTTGCTGTCACTGCAGACCAAAGATATACACTCAGTGGGGCTGCCAGCTTTTATTTGGAGAATTTACAACCTGCCCCGTATTATCAAAGACAATTAAAAAAAAATTAAAAAATCTGCAGGCTTTTTTTTTTTTTTTATTGTCTTTGAAAACACAAAATGTTGTAAACTACTGAGCTGCTCGACATATAAATGACAATCAGAGAAGCGATGGGAAAGAAGCCTTTCAGATACAAGAACACTTGAAAACATAGGCGTGGTTATTTGCTGACTTTTTAAAAATAAAATGCCTTATAGCATTATTATCTTTTCACCTGATTGAGGCCGTCGATGTGTTGTGAATAAATAAATGCATTTGACAACATCGTTTAGTGTTAGACTACAGGGGTTCCATTCAGGTGTTTGAATAAAAGAAGAACTACACAAGGCAAAACTAACAATCTGAACACTGTTTGAACTGCTTAACCTGGAAACAGTCTTCAATCTTGAGCTACAGCCACTGACTTTAGAAAACGAAAATACAGCTGGTGTTATGATTGTGTCCTTTTTTTGTGTGTGTGTGCGTTTACAACTGACAGGATAAAGGTCCTATACGTTTCATACGTTTTTATGGAGTACGAAACACATTGTAATTTGGTCTAAAATTTACCCACATAAACTAAGTATTTGGGCACCGTGTGAAAATTACATGTTTTGTCGATTGTCGAAGTGAAAAGAAATAAATAAAAGCCCTGCAGCAAACTAACACTAAAGAACAAACACTTCCAACCCCATACTTAACAGTTGAAAATGTTATTTTCCCCCAAACATACCTTTTGCTGATTGTGGCCAAATAGCTAAATTTGAACTTCATCTGTCCACAGTTTCCAAAACCACCATTCTTATCAGGATATCGTTTTTATTTTTAATTTTTTTCCTGAACGTACGGCTTCTTTTTGCCAACTTTTCCATGTGGACCCTGTTTGTGCATCGGCGCTGCCCAGGAGACGTGCAGTTATACATAAAGGCTTTATTTCTCTTAGACCTGATCTTGACTTCTACGGCAGACAGTGGAAATTACAAGCTGGAAGCACTTTGATATCTTTTTATAGCCTTCCCCTGCTTTGTACGTATCCATTAACCTCATTGTCAGATCCTTAGTCAGGTGCTCAGAGGAGCTCATAGTTGTTAAGGTTTGAGAAGTCTCATATTTCACAGCATCGAGTTTTAAAATTGTCATCAGCGGATCATATCTGATGGCAATTCTTGACGCCCACAAATCCTAAGAAGTTCTGAGACTTTCTGAGTAGAAAGGTGGGAAACTTTTGAACCCGATGCAACAATTACGATTGATTTTTTTTTTTTTTACTATTTTATAAGTCAATGAAATAAAAAGTAATAAAGAAATGCTAATTGTTTTATGCTCCAATTGCTGCAAGGGTTTGAATAAAACTTTGTCTCACTTCAAAAATCAACACAGTGTAATTTAGCATTTAACTCCACACAATGGTAGTGAACACACACAGAAATGATATCAGTAAAGCATTATATAGTTCTATAGTTTTAGCAATATACTGTCATTATAAATATATTAGTTCTTACTGGTGGACTCATCTCTGTACGGATATAAACCTATAACACGGATCTAATAACATCTGAGACAGCGGCCTGAACTTTACTGGCAGAGCCTGAGGCTAATGAACTGCAGTCCAGTCAGGTGTACATCATGACTTTAATGTGGAGAGTGGAAATGGCTTTAGGGGACCAGAATAGTAAAAATATTGATCAATGTGAGCTAATAAACAACATAATTTATGTTGATAAATTACTAATGAAGCTTCAGAGTTAAATGGTGGAGGCCATCGACCGCTTGAGTACCTGGTGAACTGTTTGCTGTCTTCGTGAACCTCCATCTCTCGGGTCTTAAACTCATTCAGCTCTTTACGGATAGCAGCCTGCGGGGCAAAATACACACACACACACACACACACACACACACACACACACACACACACACACACACACACACACACACACACACACACACACACACACACACACACACCAGGGTTAAAACTCCCCTGTGTTTTCTTCTCCAGTCAGAGGCTCATTGACAGAGTCCACCTTGCTGACTCATCAATAGGTCTATAAGGGCTCCTGATTTCCTGGCTCTCATTTGGACTTTTGACTTATGTACAATTGCCATAAACCTCCACTCTGGCAGACTTTGCTTCAGGGAACTATTCACAATTCAAAAAATTACAAGCGACACAAATGTGTCTTATTCCCCGAGGGCAGGGTCATACTAATTTAGTTTTAGTCTGTTATTATTAAACAACAATAATTAATCATTTAAATAATTGTGATGTCAGTACCAAGCTCTTTACAAATAATTTGTTCTTACAAGAGAGCAAAACTTGGTTAAATCTCGTTATGTCTGTTGTCTTCTACGTTTTTAACCCTCCTGTTGTCCCTGGGTCAAAATGACCCGCATCTGTGTTCAACCAAGTTCTATTTTATTTCTATATTTTCATATTTTTTGGGGATCATTGGTGACAAGGATGCTGTGAGGGTTTCTTTAAACCAAAAAAAAAATCCCCCAAAATATGAAAATATTGAAATAAAATAGAACTTGGTTGAACACAGCTGTGGGTCATTTTGACCCGAGGACAACACGAGGGTTAAAAGTGTGAAAGGCAGAGGGTGTGATTTCTGTGTGTTGTGTAGTTCTGACCATGAACAGCAGGGGGCAGCTTTGACGCAGAAATTGTGCTCCAGCACACCTTGAGGGTCTTTCTTCCTCTACAAGGTCGTTTTACTAAGTCATAGAAGACATTTGAACAGTAGAGCTCCCCCCCAACCCCCACCCACACACACACACACAGTGCATCAGTCTGGGTTTGGTTTTCATGGTTTAGTTTACATTGAGGTGGAATTTGGAGAAACCTTCATGCTACCGCATACAAACATATGTTAGACAACAGTGTATGGCACAGCTTGGTGGCAGGACTGTTTCCACATGACCACAACAACAACAAGGTGTGGAAGAATTTTAAGAGCCTGCACGGAGCTCTGACCTCAATCCCATCCAACACCTTTGGGATGAGCTGGAACACCGACCGTGAGCCAGGCAACATCGGCGTCCGACTTTGGGTAATGCTCTTGCGGCTGAACGAGCTCAAATTCTTGCAGCCAGGTGCCAAAATCTTACGCAACGCCTTCCCAGAAAAGTAGAGGCCGTTATTACTGTCCATTGTTTTAGAGTGACGTATTCAACAATCACATGTGGACATACTGTTCAGGCATCCATATGTTGTAATATGCTCAGTGTCAGCGATTCACAGAATATGCACTACTGACTAGTGGAGAAGCAGGTCGTGTGATCAAATTAAAAGGAAACATTTTATATTGCATTGTATTAACAGCAGTACCTTGTCCGCAGGAGTGAGCCGTGTCCAGGGTTTGTCTGCCCGCCGGTCATAGTCCTTGGCGTCTGTTACCTCCACATACTCATTAAAGCACAGGATCCTCCGAGCGACCAGCTCTGCCACTGTAGGCCTCACACTCAGCTACACACACACACACACACACACACACACACACAGGGAGAGAAACTCTGTAAACATCAACATTCAAAAATGCTCTTTCCACTGTTTTTCTTGAGTTTTAAGTGAAAAGTTTTCTCAGCTCAAAGTAAAGTCTCAGTTCCAGCTGCGTCCACTAGATGGACTGATCTCTGTGTAAAGCATCTTCTCTGCCTCGTACCATGACTCATAAGGTGGAGCAAAACATATTAGCAGCTAAATATAGAATCGCTGTGTCCTCTCACTTCTCCTTTATGTGTGTGTGTGTGTGTGTGTGTGTGTGTGTGTGTGTGTGTGTGTGTGTGTGTGTGTGTGTGTGTGCGTGCGTGCGTGCGTGCGTGCGTGCGTGCGTGTGTGTGTGCGCTCAGTGTTTACAGTACCTTTCTGGAGAGCCTCCTTTTAATCTCTCGCTTGGCCTCTTGCTGCTCAGCATCATTCTTTTCTGCACACAGAGAACCAGCAGTGTCATTTCACACCTCCTATGTCTGCAACAAGTTCCTTCTTCTATTACTAACCCGGAGATGTGATTTGTGATATCAAAGTACGTCAGTGTCGTCGTAGTGTCATCAAGAGGAAGTATATCAATCATCTGAGCTCAAATCGGCATTGCACATATCCTGGCGGTGTCTTCGTGGATGTGTAGTATATAAATGTGTGTAAACAACTTGTGAGCGACTCTTGGCCTGCTGCGCTCGTGAACCCCTCGACCCCCCCAGTGGTCCCATCAGAGATTGAAATACAAGCCATGTCGTATTCATGGGACAGAAACCAGTTGCCTACCTCTTCTTTTCCCACAACCAGAACTTAGGAGAGACACATTTTTTCCCTCTCTGTGCTTCTTCACGTGCAATAAACGTGACTCGTCCAGCTGTTTTCCTGACTGAAGCTGTATGTTTGGTCTGTAAACCATGACACTGCAAAGTATCAACATCTCCAGATGGACATAGCCCGCTGAAGCTGCAAACAAACTTATCACAAATCCTAACTTCACATGCAAAGTTTTTTTTTTAGCAGGACATTTTGACATTTTTTTTTATTTCAGTTGATCATCACCACAAGCATCTATTGATGAAATAATTGTTGCCAAAAAGGGATCAAATTGATCAGAAACTATGTTCGGTTCTTTTGTAGTCATGTTTTTTGTTGCGGTAATTTGGTTATATTACAATTCCACTTGAATTGTGCCATTGTTACTGTGTCTCTATGTGTTGGGTGATTTCTAAGTTTAATTTTTGATTTTAATTTCCTGTGCTTTATCCACTGAATGCAAGCTGGTGATTATGCACAGAAACACTCAGTTACTCAGCCGGCAAAACAGCGGTAAGAAATAAGAAATACCCAGTTTTTAAAAGCCTCTAAAAGTCCATGTGGAATAACAAGTTGATACTACAAGCTTCCAAATGACTGACAAATGTTACTTAAATAACCTGAGCTAACTTTTACCACTGTGGTATATTGTGATCAAAGAAAGAAAAAGTAATCTAAGGCAATTGTTGCTGAAAGTTCTGTCTCGTCCATCTGATTAAACCAGCTCATTACATTATGATAATTATAAATATACTGCACTGTATCACCCATCAGTTTGAGAGTGTACTTCAGAAACTCACGTTTGAGGATGTTTCTCTGCTCCAGCTCGTCTGTGGTGGGTCTTTGGCTCAGGCGCCTGAAAAGAGAAAAGCTATGTTCACACACTTTTCTACAAGGAGCAGATAAGAAAGGGTTTAAACATTTCGCCGATTTCTACAAACAACATGAATTATCACAACAACATCAGTGTGTGTGTGTGTGTTTTTTTCCTCCTTTACACCTTTAGTTGTAGATAATCCAAATACTGTTTGCCAAAAGCCTTTCTGTCTCAGCTGGTAGAAAAGGCCAAACTTCTTCACAGATTTTTACTGGCCATCATGTGTATCAGTACACCACCCACAACTACACTAAAACAAATAATGAACAATCTCTGTAATTATCCCACAACTATGATGAAAAGCAACACCTACCTACACTTTCACAGCATGGTGTGTGTATGTGTGTCTGTGAGTGTGTACCTGACTAGTTTGCTGCCTATCTGCTGGCGCAGCTCAAGCCTCTCTGTCTCGGAGCTCCGTGGCAGAATGTTTTTCTCCTCCAGCTCTGTCTTGCTGGGTCGGTTCCGCAGCTTAATGTTCAGGGTGTCTCGTCGGCGGATCTTGCTGGCCAGAGAGCCTGCAGCAGATATTCAACAGGGACAACCAGTATTGAGGAGTAGTAGAGGAAGGGTGAAGATGATTGACGACCCCCCCCCGACCCCAGCCTTCCTCTACTACTCCTACCTTTTCTCAATCACCCCCACACCTCCCCACCCCAACCCTCTACGAAACCCTACCTTTCCCCAGCCGCCCTCACTCCCCCCCCATCCCCCCCCGCCCCGCTACTACCCCTGCCAACCACATCCCTTCCTCTACTACCCCCTCCCCCCCCGCCGCCAATCTGCGAGCTTCTAAAACGCCCAAACAACTGTTGCAAGATTCCAGAACTCACAAATGACAGTTGCAATATTCTAGAATGCCCAAACTACTTTTTCAGTATTCTATAACTAAGGAGTTAGGGGATTCTAGAACTCCCGAACAATTGTTTTAAGATTCTCAAACTACTAGAGGGATGTTGGGGGACACTAAAAACCCCTAAACAAGTGTTGCAAGGTCCCAGAACTTCTGAACGGCTGTTTCCAGATTCCAGTGCTCCTGAAAGGCTGTTTGGGGGATTTGAGGACTCCCAAACATTTGTTGCAAAACTTTATAATTTCCACTGTTGTAGCATCTCCACGGTTGTATTATATATTACAAACAAACATTACTAGCGCCATACTGTTTGTGTACTCGTCGTCCTCCTCCTCTTCTTCGTCCTCGTCCCGGTACAGGATTGGTCCATCAGAGTCAGAGTCACTAGTCTGGCTGTCTCTCGGTCGATCAGGGATCACGGTCACCTCGGCCTGCTCCGTTTTCACACTGAGGCTGTGCGGTTTTTCTGTTTGGTTCTCTGCTGACCTGCAGGACACAATAACAATAAATTATGAGTGCACAAATATGTGGAAACGAAACATACAGTGAGACTGAAAAGCTTTAGCAACCAAGTATTAATATATACGTGAAGTTGGACACTATTTAAACTATATTTTGTCAATCAACTCATTCCTTCCTTCCTAATCATTTTGGGATTTTGTTATACAACTCCAACTAGACTACTGTAATGTACTATATAAAACCAAAATACAGAGAAGGAGAAAATATGGAATGTAAGGAATCACAATATTGCCTGTACCAACTAGATTTTTACCTCAGGCTGTTCTCTACAGCACAGTCCGTTTCTCCTTTCTTCTTTCTGTCTTCGGGTGCCTCCCCTTCTGTCCTCCCCTGTCTTTCTCCCCCAGAGCTGCAGTCGGTCTCTCCCTCTGTGAAGGATGTGTCCTCTGTAGCAGTGTTGACATGGGAAGACTGGGCTGTGGTTTCAGGAGCCAGACCGCTGTGGGTCTCCTCACCTGTTGCCGAGCCATTGGGGACCGATTTAGGCTCTGGACCAGGCTGAGAAGTAGCCCGAGTTCCCTCTGTCTCACTGCCTGAGGCGTTACACGAGAGAGGCTTGGTGTCTGAGGTGCGGGGAGAGGGCTTTAACTCCCCAGGCTGGCTAGGAGTCTCTGTGGAGGGTTTTGGAGGTACAGATGAAGAGGTGGGAGTGTCTGATTTCCGGTTGGTCTTTGCATCTATTCCACGAGTCTGTGCTGCAGCGCTGGCGTCCTTAGACGCACGAGAACGAGGTGTGGAGGTGGTTTTTGTTGTGCATCCTGTCTTCTTTGGATGAAAGGATTTGGCTGTGGAGAAGAGGGGACAAGCAAACGTGTAAAGGGAAAGATACAAATTTAGATTTGTCTTTCCTCTAGGTTCGTGAATGTGGTTAAAACTGCACACATTTTATGTTTTATACAAATTCAAATGAAGTTACATTTGGGTATCTCTTTTTGGAGTAAAAAAAAATACTTTCAATGTGTTTTTAAAATGTACTGTTATTATTTCTGTATTATTAAAAGGAAGAAAAATGACAGTTATTGAGGACCTCAGTTCCTTTATGTCTCAGCTGGCTGGAGAGCCATGACTGTATTCGATTTACAGCAGCCTGCAGTTTGCACCTCAGCAGGGGAACAAAGGGGGGAAATGAACTAACTTGTGCTTTAGCTGACAAACTGAGCAGAAGATATGTTCTTAACACTACTATTGAATAAAATTCAAGGGGTATTAGCAGTTATGTTTCCATGCTTCTTATAGCACTGCAGCTGTCCTATTTAGCTACCTTATGATACTAGTACACTTTTCTATGTTTAATGTTTGTTTGGTCCCTTGTTCAGTAAGTAAGGGAAGGATAAGACTATGGTCTGATAAGTCAGAGAGAGAGGCTTCATTTGATACAACTTCTTGTTATTGTTCTAAGACGTTGGATTTGGCGTAGCTGTTGTCCACATGTCAGCCAGCGTTTCCATCTGCCTGACTGAGCGAGTTTACTACTCTAACTGAAGAAAAGCATTTTGATTGGCTGTATAGAAAACAAATTATGCAAAACTAGAGGGCGCCAAAAAGGGAAAACAAAGCATACAAAATGTACCCCTTTGTGGTTTCAGCTGTACTCAAAGAGGAACACAGGACATGTGATTTACAGTGCAGACGTGCATGCTGGAGCTCAAAAACAAATGCTGGCTAGTTTCAGTTGTACTTAAAATAGTATGCACAGTGCACCTACTGATTGTTTTCATTAGTTTAACCATCGCGACTGATTATTTTTGTTAAGGCTGTTAAATGCCCAAATTTTCTAAAACATATTCACACTAGCAATTGAGTACAGTTAAAAATGCATTCTACAATGTATCTAGGTTAAAATAGTAACTGCTTTGTTCGAACATGCCCGCAGCCATAATATAGTTGTATCAGAATAACCGTTTCTAAACACATCTCCAATTTGCGGCAGATACAGAACACCTGAGGTAATTCTGACTGAAGCAGCTTTTTAAGCGTCTGTGAAGTGTCTTTGTGTTCTGCTGAAAGCAGCCCGAGGAAAGGGATGAACTTACAGTGCTATTCATACACTAATGAAACAACTTTTGTACCACATCCCCAATAACTCAGCATATAATACGCAGACGTCCTCAGAAAACACTGCATGAACATCACATGCACCATTCTGGGTTTTGTGTGTTGCTTTGTTTAACCATGCTGTACATTAAACACACACACACACACACACACACACACACACACACACACACACTGGACAAAGGGGGATGATCATGCCATCAATAACCACACAAACTCATCTTAGCTCATTTTATGAGTAAAGCCATACTGACCATACTCAAACCCCTGTGCTTTCTTTCTCTCTAACACACACACACACACACACACACACACACACACACACACACACACACACACACACACACACACACACACACACACACACACACACACACACACACACACACAGATAGATACGTACTTTCCAGAGAAACAATAAATCTTCACTTCTGCTTTCCCAGAACAAACAGAGATCTTAAATCCAACACTTTGACAGTTACTCACTTCACTGGAAGTCCCTTCAAATTAAGAAAGGACACCATCAAAAGGAAGAAACAGGGACATACTATTTTGTTGCAACTTGACAGAAACTTGACTGACACTTTAAGTACATTAGGGCTGTGTACAGGAAGTCATGGTTTACAGGTGCAGATGACTTTATGGCGAGTCCCCTTTCTCTTCAAACAATGATACAAGTGCACGCTCCATGCAGGGGGGCAGGCAAGAACATCGACGGGCCAACTGGCTACAGTCCCAACTTACCAGTCCCGCGACTAGTGTTGTTAGTGCTCCGTGGGTTAGCTTTAGCTTGTGTGGAGGAGCCTGTCTTGACTGTGGCTTTAGCCGTCTTTTTAGTCCCAGACGCACCATCTTTGTGCCTTGCTGTGGCTGTGGTGCCACCGGCAGTTTTGGAAGAGGCGGGCGGGGTGGCACTTTGCTGTTTTTTGGCTTGAGCGTCCCGCAGTCGCACCTGGTTTGCCCGGGTGACGGGTTTAGTATCACACCTCTCTGAGCAGATGAGAGGAAGCGGGAAGGAAAAGAAGTGCAGTGTTTACAGGCCAAGACAGAGATTGAAAGCAAGATAAAAAAAAAGGTGCTCATGTCGTGCAGACAAGCAAACGGAGACAGAGGAGACACTGACAGATAAAGAGGTGGACAGAGCTGATGATGATAAAAGAGTCTTGTGCAGATTTTCCATTAGACGGATAGATAGAATGCACCCATTAACCTTCCCAACCTTCAGTATGACGGTATAGGTGTTCTGTTGCTGTATTAGCAGCCTATGTTGCCTGTGCCTTTCTGATTATTGACAAACGAAACAAACAAATGGCTACAAGTTCAATGCTAACACGATTGAGATGAAAACAGCACAACACTTAAGCAGCATCAGACACCAGAACAGCGGCCGGTCTCCTGAGGGAGAGGGAGGCATTAGCAGAAGGCGATACTGCTCTGCTCAGACTGTAAAGGCATACTGTGGGCTGATATAATGGGAATATCTATTTGAGCACATTAGACCCGCTCACAGATCCCAGAGGATTCAGTGTCGACCAGAAAACGGCTGGAGATACAAATGCATTCCACGGCCGAGAGGAAAATACTTCAAAGCATCTAAAAAAAGCTGCAACATTTAGTTTGAGGGTATAAATATGGAACTGCTAAAGGACTGTAAAAGTCCCACATTCCTGAGAAACATGACATGTTTCAGCACTTCGTTTGGAGGAGTGAAGCCCTATCGATTGACAATCACACAATGCAACATTCATTAGCTGCTGAGCAGACGACATTATTTCCAGTTCACGCTCATTAGCCTGCAAATAATTCCACAGCTAGCCACAACGCAGTTTGTCTGTCTCTTTTGGGGTAAAGAAGAAAACCATCCTTTTTTGTCTCCACAATCTAGAATCACACTATTTTGATGATTATTATTTCTATGAAGTGACTAGGGATGGTCATGATCTTTAGTTTATGTTTGGTAAAGCTAGCGTATCATAAATCTACCACAGAAATGCAGTGTCATTTGAGAGCGAAGCAACGAGCAGACTGTCCACCCACAGATCGATAGTCGAAGGCCAGAAGAAGAAAGTTAGACGTTCAACGTGCAGAGCAAAGAACTAAACACATGCTTCCTGAGAGTTTTCACAGTTTGATGGTATTTGCAGCGCAAACAGCGCGAGTGACTCTGTCTCTCTCCCTTTGTGTACAGGAGCGTGACTGTTCTAACAATAGTCCAATAGTTTCCTGTTCAAGAAGTACAGTAGAAATTTTGTTCAACCTAATAGATTTAAGGATGACCTTTGTCGTGTACTGTGCATATAAATATCACTGGTGATTCAGAAATCTCCACGTTTAGGAAAAGATGTATAAACTTGAACCACAACTTCATAATAAAAATGGAGAAAAAAAAAAAGCTTAATTCTAACAAGGTTTTCCCTAAACATTTTTACTTTGCCCTCAAATCTGGGAACCCCTTACTTTTCCCTTTCTCTGTAGGTCGGGCAAATTCTTATTTCCACAAACATTGTGTCAATCACATTCAAGAACAAAATAAAACCTCCGAGTAAAATGAATCCTCACTATATGCCGGTGGAAGATTTTTAGTGCAGAACTCCAAACGTTAAGGACTCCTATTAGCCACAGATTACAGGTCACAGCAAGACAAAAGGTTACACAGCAGCTGATCCAAAAGTTACCGGTTTTGTCGTCAGTGCTGACCGGCCCGCTGGCCTGTTCCTCCAGCAGTGCCTCCGGAGACTCGATGTCGACTTTGACCTCCTCTGACGTCAAACTGGATGTCGCATGGCCGTTCTGATTTTCACTGCTGATTGGTTCATCTAGGAGAGAAGAAGTTCATGTTTCCCTTAATAATGTTCTGCTTTTTCTGGTATTACAACGGTCAAAAGTAATCGAATTTGATGACGGTGAACAGGCTTTAAAATGTAAACGGACACTGAAAGTGCTTAGTATTAGAAAAATATAAATCATTAGGGAACCAGTTCAGATGTCACATCTCACAAATAACAAAGACTCCAACGGGATTTATAAATGAAAAGTTTTGAGCTGTTGCTGGACAATGCATTGATTTCTTCTCTTCCCAAATCATGGTATTAATGACTAAAATAATGATAAATGAAAGAAGAAACATGCGAATGAATCATCGGACAAACCTTGCTCAGGGATGAGAACCCCTTTCCTGATGAGTTCCTCCCTCGTTTGTCTGGTGGAGATTTTCCTCTCTAGAACTAAATGATGAACAGGATACATTTTACAGTAAGATTTAATGTGCGAATTTAATTTGGTCTTCCTTTATTCAGTCCTCTAGCTGCCGCCATTGATTTACACGAGGGTCAACAAAAGCATTGCTCAACAGCTGCGTTGCGGAAACGTCATCGCAATCCTCGCCCGGCGCTGTCACAGATGAGGAACTGAACTAATTCTGCCATGTCACTGCAGCCGAATTTTCTCTGAAACCTCTCTCGAAAAGAAAAATCATGAGAAACCAATCTGCCTTGCTCATATAGGAGAGCATGCTGAGAGCTGATCCCACAATTAGAGCAATAGAGATTAGTCAATAAGTTAAAAACGTATTGTTTCTCCAGCAAAATACAACATATTTTCTCAAATATAAGGACTGACTCCTTGTCTTTTCATTGTATCAGAGTAAAGTGAATATGTTTGTGTTTTGGATAGATGGTTGGATAACATAGTGAATCTGAGGACACCGATTTAAGCTTGGCGAAAGAATTACGGCCTTTTTTCTTTATTCTTTGGATATTTACTCGATTGCCAAAAAAAAATGCAACGCCACTAATAAACCTTAAGCTCAGTTCAGACCAAGAATTGGCGACAAGCTGGAACGTTGCAGGGAAAAGTAGCAGCAGGTTAAACTGTTCACTCTCAGCTCCACTTAAACCAGCTGCCGATGTCGCCTGAGACTCAGCTGGTCAAATTGCCAGCGGGCAGTTTTTAAACGCGAGGGACGTCGCCTCTTTCCACAGCCAATCAGCTTGTAGCAAACTCAGCGGCTCAGTGTAAGCAAACTGCAAACAATGTGTACAAACCGTAAGCTGATTGAAATGGCTGGTTTGAAACAGAAGAAAAAGAGGATCACCTCTTGTTTTGAATTACACAAGACTCAAAACAAACTGCCCTTTGTCACGTTGCACAACGGCTGAGTGTTTTCACCATTGCATCCCTACTAAAAGTGCAAGTAATCACTTATTAATCACTGGTGCCTTAAGACGCGACAAATTATATCCAGCTACAAATAAAAGCCTAAAAAGCAGGCAATTAAAACAGAAGTACAGAGAGTCGTTGCCGTGGAAATGTTACACCGTCTCGTCATGTTGCTTCGGTGTAAACTGGCGGGTTGCAGACTGGACCGCTGGGAGTAGCTATAGAAGCAAGATAGGAGTTTCTGGCACAACTTCAGCTACGGCCGAGCTGCACCAAGAGTGAAAGAGAATCTGCATAGGTCCAAACTCCAGCAACACAGGTAGTTTATAGAAGAACTTTAATGTCAGACCAACATGTTTCGGCTTATGGCCTTTGTGGGAGTCCAGTTCTTCTATATACCACACGTGTTTTTGGAGTTCTGACCTCTGTAGCTGCAAGTTTGTTGTTATTGTGCATCGCTGGTCTGAACTGGCCTTTAGATTATGTTTCTAGATCGGTACACTCCGTAAATACCAATAAAACAACGGCCAGCTGATGCAAAAGGTTCCAAACAATGTTAAAAATAAATGTGATGTCCAGATTTGATTTTAGTTTCAAATACATGGTTTAAACATTTTTATAAAGTAATGCCATCAGCATAATCACCACAAGGCAACGTAATATCCAACATTTAATGCTACTTTATAGGCCCTTTTTACACTAAACCAGAGAATCAGAATCAACAGAGCGCAGCTAGATAACACCTGAGCAGATTGCATCAGAGAAAGATAATCAAGTGGAGAAGACACTGATATGTATATCGAATTAAAGAGGCCTGACAAAACAGGGTGTTAACATATCGACAGTGAGTTAATAGAAAGGAGGAAACATGAAACACTCTTAGGGTTCAGAATATCAGCCACTGAATTTCTACTAACTCCCTCGCTGGCTGACTCTAAACTCTTACATCCAGAAAATTGCCTTCTTGGTACAATAGTTGCGAAACTAAAAGCTAACTGAACGCAAATGCTGCAAGATCTCTCTCCATCTCTATCTCTAAATGGTCCGAGACACGAGCCTGATACCAACTACAGCGACACGGAGCTACAAAACGTAAATATCAGATACGCAATAAGCAAAAGATAACGCCTGCCAGCCATGCAGAAACAGAGTGTCTGGTTTTTGTATTTACTTCTGTCCCTTGTGATTTCCTAGCCAACACGTCATGAGCTAATCAGTCAGAGCGACAAACAAGCGTTCACTTTTTTCCTTTTAAAGCTCTTCTGGGAGCAACACTGCTGATGTTCGCAACGGATGTTCCAACGAAATCCAAGACCTGATGTTGTCCAGACACTTGATTGAGGAGAGCAAATCAGAAGCTATTGATCAACTTGTTCCTACCGTGTCATGAACGCAGACGCGCACACACGGGAGATTCAGCTTACCTTTGGAAAGGTCCTGGAACTTGTCGCTGGTCTTCTTCTTCCTCCACTTCCAGGGTTTAAACAGTTTTCCAAACGACGACAGCTTGCCTCGCTGCTGCCGTGACGCAGGGGCATTCTGGGTATTGGTAGCGCTGTCCACTGCCACTTCACAGCTGGCCAGAGACGAAGATTTCTCCAGCCCATCAACTAGGGGACACACAAATATAAACAGGAAAAATCAACATCAGCATCATGACTCGGACTAAAACATGCACGTGCTCTACAGCTCTGTATATGCACCAGATGAAGGTTGATGAATCATACCCATTTATAAAATGTATTGTATTAGTAAACAACATCATGCAGTCAGGTAATTGCAAACACTTAAATCTGTAAGTAAGGACATTCGTTCATTCTGCACCGCACCGTTTTCCATTAGGCAAATAATGTGGCTCAAATCACAGGGTAACTCCCAATGCACTCGGATCCCAGTATCTTGCATACGTTAACAGGTCACGAGAGCAGATTGCAATTTAAATCCTAGTGCACATATAATATAATGAGCAGGGGAGTCAGGATGTGGAACATGATCGGTTAAATTCGAAAAAAAACCAACAAAAAAAACAACATTTTCCACATGTTTCTCGGACTTTTTCAAAAATAATTGTTGCTTTAGTTTTCTTGTGAAATACTGCAGAGATTCATTTCCTCGCGATGCTGGAAATCACTCCACTGAGGGGGTGACGACCCCTCTTTGCTTGAAGTGGTCGACGCACTCAGACACACACAGTCGTCTGACCTCTTTCTTTCAGGTCGCTGCTACACGACGCTCAAAATAGAGACGCAGCACTTAAGTCTGTGGCTGAAGCCCCTTAAACACCGTTTCTCTTAAAGTTATAGAAACCTTCACACCTGCACTTGGTTTGGCATTTTTTTTTGCGGGTATATTCTTTTTATTTGATATTTTCTTAATTATTCCAGTTGTTATGTATTATTATACTATACATACAGGTCTTTGAGTATCGATTGTTGGTGTTCATTGTCAACCGGGCATTCCTGTGACCCCAGTGTCGACGCCTGCCCGCGAACTAAATATTCTTCAAGATAAAATAATGATGCTGCAGTTGAAAATGAATCCACATTTGTGGCTGTAAAAACATAAGGTAAGCAGCAGGTTTAAAAAAAAAAAAAAAAGCTAGGAAATACTGTCATGAACTATATTCTTGTCATATATCAGTCGCCCTCAGCTTTCAACAGCAGAGTGGGAATATTTCTGACTCCAGAGTATTTGCGGTGTGTGTGCTTGTGTGTGTGTGTGTGTGTGTGTGTGTGTGTGTGTGTGTGTGTGTGTGTGTGTGTTTTGGTGAGATCCCTGTCCTTCCTCAACTCCTCCTCTTCCTCTTCCTGCTGAAAGATTAGAAGTGCTGTGAACTTTCTGGAATACTGCACACAGTGTGTGAACGTGTGCTCGTGTTTATGTGCGTGTGTGCGGGAAGCGTCCAGAGGAAAGAGAAGTGGTGTGTGATTCCAAACATTCAAGCAGAGGAAGTTTTTTTTTCTTCTTTTTTTCAGCTACATAACACTACTGAATCACTCCTGACTGAATCAAGACTAGTGGGGATCAAATCTTTATCATTTCTGTGGACGAACTTTAAGGAATTCTTTATGGAAGTTTTTTTTTTTTTTTCAGATAGTTTTTTGTTCTTAAACTGCTTTCATGCCTTTTCAACATAGCGGTCTCAAATCGCTTTACAATTTGCCTCACACACTCACACCACTGGTGACAAAGCTGCCCCCCCCCCCCCCCCCATGTATCCTTCTTCCTTGTCAAAGCCTGGTGCCTACATTACCCACAATGCATCGCTGAAAGTTAAGTTGGAAAGTGGGGTGTGTTATGGTATTACGAGCCAATGTAGCTTTAAGCTGAGATGAGGAGCGATGGTGTGCTCCATTTGAAGTGGGAAGTTGGAATTTCCTATTTCCAACTGGAACGCCCCCCGAAGTCAGATTTACAACTCACAAAATTGGAAAAACCTCATCAAAATCCAACATGGCTGATCCGCTCCGCTCTATTTATTTGCACTTCTGTCTTATTACAAAACTTCAGATCAGGCCGACGCAAAGTGTTCGATGCCTTTCTGTTTTTCAGACCGAGATGCATGTGCCACCTTTGACACAGACAACCTATTCACTCATATGTGCAAATCTCTGATTATTAGATACTTTAAACAAGATACTTGCATGTAGTGTTGATCGCTGAAACTAAACACTTTGTTGAGAAGACCAACTGTGCGTTGATTTTTTTTTTTCCGCATACAATATTTGTCAGCAACATCAGCATTCATCAAACCTTCAAAACGCTGGATTTAAGAATGGCATGTCCTAACTTGCACAATATTTTCAAGGTTTGTAAAAAAACAAACAAAAAAAAACCCCTCTACTGATCAATCTATCAGAACACTCCCTAACATCCTGAACTGACTGGCTGCATGTCAGTTAATGTTTGACAAAGTATTCGAGATTTAATTAGAACATGATGGAAAATCTGATTCCAATAGTTGTTCTTTCAAATAATTAAAACATTGTCTTAACAAGGATGCTGTGTGTGAAACAGTCTTGTTAAAGCAGAAAAACAGACCAGTCATGCAGTCACAAATGCAATCTGCACATGCAGACTATCAAGACTGTGGCTGCTATTACCATCAGTTATGAACAAAATTGAATACTCGCAACCTCAGCTCATGTCACTCTCAATCCATACTGACGGAAAGACAATAGAGTTTGGTTGAAAAGGCTCCAGTCCAGAGTTTTCTTCGTTCTATTTAAGATGCTTGTGCCGCAAACACAGTCAGCAAAAAAAAAAAACATTGCCAGGTTTCACTCAGACCAAAGCTGAAAAAACACTCAGCTAAGCAGATGAGCCAGATGTTCAGCACATTTTAGCATGAAGGAGTTATTTGTTTCGTAACTATTTGTCCAATATCCCCACAACCATTGTTTGGAAGATAAAACAAAATTCACATTTTAAACTCATCTGTGATATTTTCTCAATGAGCACCAGGTGGAGAAAATCCATATCTTAGCCTTTGGTTCAATTGAAAACAATCGATACCCAGCTGATTGGTTAGACGTCACCAGCGCCGACAGATTGTTGTTGCCAATACTCCATGTTGGTGGCCATCTGCTGCTCAATACGCTGATGGAAACTGAGCTGACGCTGATGAGCATGAATTACCTCTGACTGCTGCTTACTGGTGGTGATGGATCAATACATTGTTTATGTGCTTATTTCCTCAATCAGAGTAATGAGAGTCGACATACGGACATTCAGTCCATCAGTTTTGGTAATTTTACACAGAGAATCAAGTTTTTTCTTCTTTTTTTTCCCCCACTGGTTTGAAGATAGGAAAATATGATGCCGTATATCCCTGCATGAGGATTTAGCTGTTTAAAACTTAAACGTTTTTTGTTTTTTTTATCACTGTTGATCAAATCTGATCAAACCACGTTCCCACTGAGTCTCTCATTTGTCTTAATAAATAGTTATGATTTAAAGCAGTGGTGCTAAAACACTTCGAAGAGTTAAACTGGGTAAACTGAGGTTATTATGACAAGAACCAGACGCCTCATTAGCCTAAACTGTAAAATGGCCCTCGAACAGTAAAAAGCAATGAGACCAGAGGATGTAATTACTGAAGCACTTTCCTTTTGTTCAAGTATGCATTGTGAAATCACAGTAAATCCAGTCAAGTGTTATTGCTCCCAACTGGATTTTGCACACCTTGTGACCTCACGGTTACAGCAGAAAACAGCATGTGCATACACAACATAACAATTAAGAGCGAAGACATGGAAAAGGGCAGTGCAGAGCGCCGTACATGATCTCCCTAGACACCAATTTAGCTCTCTCTCTCGCTCAAGCACGCACATACACACACTCATTCATTCATTCATTTCCTGTTCCTGTGTTGATATCACATCACAACAGTAGATGCATTTTCAGCAGCTGCTTTGTGCCACTAATGATGGGAAAATCAGTAACTCTGATTATCAACACCATTAGACCAACTATCAAACCTCCAGTGGGAACCAAACGGGGACAATGGACCGACTTATTACTTGGAGAGCCGAGAGAAGAGAAAGAAGACGAGGCAGTGGAGAAGAGCAAAATGAAGCTTGTTGTTGAGTTTAGAGAAGAGAGAAAAGAAAACTGGAATAGAGGAAGCCACAGACATGTTATCTCTTATCATACGGTGCATCCGGAAAGTAGTCACAGCGCTTCGCTTTTTCCACGTTATGTTACAGCTTTATTCCAAAATGGATTAAATTCACTTTCTCCTCAACATTCTACACACAATACCCCATAATGACAAAGTGGAAAAAGTTTGTTTAAAATTTTTGCAAATCTATTAAAAATAAAGAACGAAAATATAACACGTACATAAGTATTCACAGCCTTTGCTCAATACTTTGTTGAAGCACCTTTGGCAGCAGTTACAGCCTCAAGTCTTTTTGAGTATGATGCTACAAGCTTGGCACCTATTCTTGGGCAGTTTCTCCCGTTCTTCTTTGCAGGACCTCTCAAGCGCCATCAGGTTGGATGGGGAGCGTCGGTGCACAGCCATTTTCAGATCTCTCCAGAGATGTTCAATCAGGTTGAAGTCTGGGCTCTGCCTGGGCCTCTCAAAGACATTCACAGAGTTGTCCCGAAGACACTCCTTTGTTATCTTGGCTGTGTGCTTCGGGTCGTTATCCTGTTGGAAGATGAACCTTCACCTCAGTCGAAGGTCTCAGTGAAGAAATCCCACAAGGATGTCTCTGTACATTGCTGCATTCATCTTTCCCTCCACCCTGACTATTCTCCCAGTTCCTGCCACTGAAAAACATCCCCACAGCATGATGCTGCCACCACCATGCTTCACTGTAGGAACGTGATTTTTTTCGGTTTTTATTTTTAATAGATTTGCAAAAATTTAAAAAAAGAAGAAAAAAAAAAGTATTTCACGCTGTCATAATGGGGTATTGTGTGTAGAATTTTGAGGGAAAAAAATGAATTTAATCCATTTTGGAATAAGGCTGTGACAACAAAATGTAGAAAAAGTGAAGCGCTGTGAATACTTTCTGGATGCACTGTATCTGGGTGCTGCAAGAACAAATGGAAGATTCATGTCATATAGCAACACAGGAAATCTAAATCCTACATTTCTATGACACATGCATGCCATGCATACATTTACAATGAGTGTGTCAACTGCAAAAACCTCACAGGAGCAACTTAACACTACATCAGCTTTTCTGGGTTGATAAATTACATCTGCAGCCAATTTATTATACGGGTTTCTTTACAACAGTTATTTTCCTTTCTTCTTCAGAGAAAGTCCAATAATTCTGTCCTCCTGTACAGCCACCTTCTGACCGGAGACTCGCATTACAACCAGGCTATAGTCGCATATACTATTCAACTTTGTATATTTTAGAGACTATTTGACTATTCGAAAAATTCTCAACCATCTCTATTGACTTCACAAATATCTTTTTCAGTTGTGCTGTGAAAGAGGTTTGGTTGGCACTGATGCCCCCCGCCATCATATAAATACAGAAATCAACTGCCCACAATTAAGGAAGAAGTGACAGCACAAGCACTTACAGCTCATAAAGCACAAGAAACACAAACCTGCACCTTATAATGCGACTGATGACATCAGACATACTGTAAACTTTAAACCCTCATTGATTTGGCTGCCAGAAAAGGTGAAATGAGGCCAATTCAGTGGTTTAGTTTGTTAATCTGCTTATAATGGTAAGTATGTTTAAGCAAACATGGGTCAGTTTAACGCAGATGATGCTGGCTAAATCTTTTAAACTACAACAATATGGCTCAAATCCACCTCGGCTTGTTTCAGGGATGTTGTTTTGCATGACTGCTGACTCAACTGCATGATTCCACGCTGGATTTCACACAGAGGCATTTTATTTTGAAACAGATGAACTACGATGTCATGCTCGAAGGGTGAGTCAGGATTTGGATCTATAGCAGCTGTGGGACTGGGTGGGATAATCAAAAACACAATTTCAGACGCAACAGACATCTCAGTCAAGAAATCCCACACTGGATATATTCAGTACTACAACTATCGAGCCAAGACCGACCAAGGATGCCTGTCATCTTAAACTGCACAATCCATTAACTAACTAAAGTATTTTAATATCCCGAACTTTAAGACTTTAGTCACCGAGTGGTTGTTTTCCTACATGGTATGGGATATATTGTCTGGTACAAAGTTAAAGGGTGAAAGCGATGTATTGTGACAAAGCCAGCGTGATTTTTTTTTTTTTTTTTTCAGACATTATAGCAGGAACATGTGTTGAGGAGGAGGGGAAAGGGAGAGGCTTCCTTCCTTCGCTGCAAGTCACCGGGGAGGGAAAAGAAGCAGACGTCACGAACAGAGGAAGAGGGATGGGTGGGATGGGGAGGGGGGGGGGGGGGGCAAAAGAGAAAAAGAGAGGAGAAGAAAATCAGGGAACGAAGGGGAGAGGTGGACGCTGAGGTGGGGCAAAACGTGGGAACGAGGAGGGCAGGAACAGAGAAAAGGAAAGAAGAAGGCAAAACAGGAGGTGTTGGACGAGAGCGGAGGGAGGGGCGACGCTGGGCATTAGCCGCAGTTTTAACACTCGGGTCATTTATTCCACATCTTTCTCCAGCGAAGGCCGGAGAAGCAAAGTACAGCTTAACTCATGATACGCACAGGACTGAGCAGCTCGGATTAAGTAAAGACAAACAGACCAAAAAGAAATCAAACAGGAAACTGCATCTCGACCGTGTATTTGTGTACAGTCGGAGGTTCAGGGGCTCACAGGATATCAGTTCTATGTTATTGATCTTTCAATGAGACCGTGATAGGCACACTTCCCCTCCTGCTCGTAGTACTGTAGATTCAGCATTTAAAGCACACCACAACACCATCATGTAACTCGTAATGCAGTCACGCTGGGCAAAAACAGTAGATCATCATTATGGCCACAGGTTCCTATGCATTTTGGCTTCAGTGCGCAACAAAACAGTCAGGGTTTTTGCTTAAAATGCTGACTGTGTCATAAAAACGGTCCAGTTTTGTTTTCATCCTGGAGTCGTGTCCCTTCCTGTACCTCACTGCCTTAAAGCGTTTCCCATAAAAATGGTAAATTAATGGTAAACCGTTTACTTTTATGGCTCACAGACAGCACAAGGACTACAGTTGCAAGAAAACGTGATTTCAACACGGGAAAAAAAAGTGAATATTTGATCATTTTTTTTGTTCATATATTACAAAACTGGTAAACTGAATGTTTGGGAATTATTCAGAAAAATGCAGCGGAAGATATGACCTGAGGCTGAGGGAGATTTCAACTGTTTCAGTGTTTTCTGTCCGTTTCGAGACAAAGCGATTCATCAAGTAACGCAAAAAATAGTCGGCAGGTTAACCGATGTGAATGTTCACAACTTCTAATGTCTCTGACTGAGGAAACCGTCACGAACTTTGTCGACTGTGAGAGATTTCATGTTTCAAGTCGGAGAAGCAAATTATTTTCATTATTGACTAGTCAGTCAATTTCTTTCTCGATTAACTGATTATGTCTGAAAATGCCAAACAACGCCAACCAGTTTCCACCTGGCAACAGTCCACAACTAGAAGATAATCAGTTTATAATCATGAAGAATTAAAGGAACCAGAAAATATTTACAGATAAAAAGCTGCAATCAAAGGATTTTTGCATTTTTCATTGAAAAAAAAAAAAGGACTCGAGATTATTAATTTATCACCAAAATAGCTGGCAATGAATTTTCTGTCAATCAAGTAATCAATTAATTAATTAACAACTCGCTGTAGTTCAAGTGTGTCATTTTTGAGGATTTGCTTTGGGCTTGTCAATCTAATCAAGCTTAATTTTCATTGTTCACTATTTTCTGACACTGATAAGTCTCGTCAAGTGATTCATTGATTGATTGTAAACTTTATATTTCTGGTTAGAGGAACCAAAAAAAAAAAAAAATGATAACAATATCTGGAACTTTTTAAATTGGAATAAAATCAAGAAAAATAATCACCGGATTGGTCGATAATGAAAATAAATGTGCGTGATATGGAGAGCGCCTGCACTTCTTCTACTTGGACGAAAGTACAAACTTGAGATTTGCAAAATGTCAAACCGCAAAACAATGAGTGATGATATTTCCGTGATGTCTTCGTAGAGATGAGCAGGCTTACTTGTTGAACGACTGGTTGTTGTCTTGCTCATAATGACTTCTCGTCCGTGAATTAAACGCAAACGTCCACGGTCCTCCCGAGCTGCAGTTTTTTTTTGTTTGTTCACAAACTGGGTTAAAGAAAACGAATCGGCTCTCCCTCATCTCATCTTGGACATGTGTCAAACATAAAGTCTTCATTACCCGGCGGCAACAATGCAGCCTTATAAACAGCTTTTACAACACTTTTAAGTCTCCTGAAACACCAGGCGCTGTGACTACTTTTACAACAGCTGGGTAGCACAGCCAGCGATAAATTTAGACACACACACACACACACACACACACGCACACACTGCGTAAAACGATGCAAGAATTAATTTAAACCCTTAGTTAGCCAGCTCTCCATTAGCAACCACTTAGCTTCAGCGCATTTGTTTGTGTTCAACTGGTGTCGGAAGTTCTCCGACAGAAATGTAAACGAAAGAAAAGCAACATACGAACAGACTTCCTGAATAAAGATAGCGGGTTGAGTGTGTATGCGGGAGACTACTACACACACACGCGCGCACACGCACGCACGCACACACACTCACCGCTCGCAGGCTGAGACACAGCAGACACGGCGGTCTGACCCATATTCTGCTGGAGCACCGGGCCGGACCGGGGGTGGGGGGGGGGGGGGGGTCCCCCGAACCCGCTATCACGGCCTTCTATCCCCGCATAAACCCTGTCCGCGTCCGCTGAGTGAGTTCATTTCAAGACTAAAAAAAAAAAAGTTTCACACCGTGATGGCTGAGTCGCTGGAAACTTGGTTCACTCACTCACTCACTGACTGACTGACTGGGTCGCTACTACGTCGTAACTTCCCCTCCCATCTCCCACCGCCTCCTCCTCCCTCCCTACCTCCCTCCTCCTCCTCCTCCTCCCCCCCTCCCGCGAGCAGCTGAAAAATGCTTCTCATTCCTTGGTGCAGATTAGTGCTGCTGCTGCTGCTGGGGTCAAAGGACGGCGAGGTGCGACGCCTTCAGCCTTTAGTTTTAACACTGGTCGACAATACATAAGTGACGAGAGTGACTTAAATTACCTACAGAAAAAGAAAAGAAAAGATAGAGAAAAAAAAATAGGAGTTTTAACATTTTGTATTCATTGTATTTTCAGATAGCCCCGGCCCGTCCCATCCTGTAATACAACCATTCAACCTCAAAAGGCGATGGTGAGTCACTTTATCATCCAGACCGCTCTCAGTCAAACATAAGAGGAGGACGGAGTGGCCTATTATGATCTCCTGTCGGAGTAGAATGAGTAAAGTCAAATAGTAAAACGACGGCTGAAGTTAAAAAGAAAAAAAGAGGAAGCAACACGTAGCCAGCACGGGCCGGTGCTTTCCACCACTGCAGATAGCTCTCAGGAAGTAAAAGAATAAAGTTTGATGTGGAACTCGTAACATTTCTTGTCGACTGGTGAGTATACCGCGACTAACACTGGGCCTCATTCACCAATATCTTCTGAAGATTTTTCTTCAATTTGTTCTTAGGAAAAAGTGCACGTCAGATTCACAACATGTTCTTAAACCCCGGATTTGTCCGCACCTCTGTTTGGGGTGACCAGATCTCAACAAACCAAATGTGGGGCAAAGAGTATGTTTGTGTGGGAGAAAATGCGACATGTTACCAATACTTTTGGTTTCAAGTTAGGTCACAGGTTAGGTCACATGCTGAAGGACTAAACAATAAAAAAAAAAAAAAAAAAAAGCAACTTTCCAATCTCCCACGGGAAGTAAGTACGGTAAGAATAAAAGGAAGTGTGAAGTTTCACAGTAAACGTTTTTATGCGGTGCCAGTTTACCACCACAGTCTGCTGACCTGCATGGTTGGGATGCTGCACAGTGTGGTGATCAGGAGTTATCTCAGCTACTGTTTCTTATCTTTCTGGGAATCATCTTTGGGTATCGACATCGACAGTTTCATCTCTTTTTTGCGACACACACATTGATAGTCGGGACTCGCTCGCACTGTGTCGCTTTACAAAGTGAATTTGAGACGTAAAGCAGAAAAATCTAAAACCTCCTACCGTCTTCACCACGCAGCTATAAGTTGCGTCCCAGCCACTATTTCTGCGCAGTGCCCGCAAACTGCAGGTATCTTTTCTTAGATGCAGGTTTCTGCGGCGTGTTTGGTTGCGTTGCTCTTCCATGCTGACTTGACAATAAACCTCGCTGTTTGTGAGAGGTTGTTCAGACCAGCTGTAGATGTTTTCTGACACTCATGGAGCCGCACTTCTACTGTTCAGCTGTGACACTACTCTTCTGTGACCTCATCGGATTCTCTTCTGTGACATCATCGGATTCTCTTCTGCGACATCATCGGATTCGCTTCTGCGACATCATCGGATTCTCTTCTGTGACATCATCGGATTCGCTTCTGTGACATCATCAGATTCTCTTCCTCTAAACTCAGATGAACATTCTACTGCAGAACGCTTCAGAGGCATCTCTACAGAATTCCGTGGTTTCTCCCAATACGCGAATATCACAACGGATTCGGTGCACTTCGCCAAAGCAATGTTACAGCATTAATAAGTTTGTTAGTGTCAGCTGTTTGTTGATACACAGTTTCAGACCAGTTAGAACAACTGGTAAATGTGACTAGCTCAACATCTAGCTGCCTGCTACACTGGGGCAGTTTTATGTCGCAAACAAACCGGACGGTACTGACGACGTTTGGACAATTCTGCAACTTTAGTGGAGCGAATGACGACACAAACCTTACGGAAAAACATTCTAAATCGCGGCAATATATGTTTCTTTCTTTGGCAGTTTTCTTTCCACCGTGGTCTTGCTAGAAATGGACATAAGAAAGCTAAAATGTACCCTTAGTACGGTATGGTATCACAAAGTACAGAATTGCAAAGGGTTGAACTGATTCTGTACATCAGTGCTTTGTTGACAAATTCCTCAACCATGAATCCAGTCACACCAGGAGTCTAAATGTTGAATTATAGACATTGCACCAGAACAATAATCACATTTTTGCGTGAAAATAAATGATTTAAAGATAACTAAGGGACCAAGCATCATGGAATCATCGAATATATATTTAGATAATGGTCCATAATGACTAAATTAGCTTATCCGGTCCGGACAGAGCCTCTGGTTCAGGAGGAGGGTCAGTACAGTCAGCTCTGCCCTGAAGGCAATTTATTATGGAAAAAGGAGATGACAGTGAACCCTGAAGCCCGCTGTGAGAAAGGTCAAAAGAGAGCAAAATCTGTTGATGGTTTGTCTGCATGGCCATGAAATCCTTTGATTGTGGGACAGAGAAGTAATATCTGCTCCATATTAGATACTTGAGTTCACACCACTGCTCTCTGACGACCGTGGCAAACCGAGCCAAACACTCTAGCCTCAGACTGTCAACACGGGAGTCGACTAGTTTGTGTGTGTGTGTGTGTGTGTGTGTGTGTGTGTGTGTGTGTGTGTGTGTGTGTGTGTGTGTGTGTGTGTGTGTGTGTGTGTGTGTGTGTGTGTGTGCGCTTAGCAATCATCACTGCCACTGTGTGTCAGTTGAGACCTTGCAGAATACGGCTTGACAGAAATGAATTGTCACGACACACGCACACACACACACACACACACACACACACACACACACACACACACACACACACACACACACACACACACACACACACACACACACACAGTGAAACATGAGCAAATTAAACTTGGCTGACCTGGAAGTGAAATGACATCCCATTAAGGCCAAGACTGCCATCTAGTGTCAACTACATAAGTCAGAAGACTTCAGGTTAATTAAAGATGAGAAACTCTTGTTCATTCTTAATGTGAAACTTTTATGTCTGCCTGTCCACGTCAACGCAGTCCACCCCTCCCTTCGCTTCTCAAAGTCATTAAAGAGTAAGAAGGCACAAACAGTCCTAGCGTTTATGCAATTCCAAAATAGAGCAGTCTTGCTACGAATTGCTGCAGAATGGGCAGCCAGCAGAAAATCTTTGTATCTGGATCTTGCAGCAGCAAATGGAGAATGGAGTTGTTATAAATTTTTGTATAGCCTCACTCAACACCTCTTAATACAGTCACCTGACTCATCTGTAGTCAGATAGTAATATCATATGATTGGTTTCATTTTTTTTTTTTTGATTTGCACTTTGAGTATGGCGGATCTACCTCTTCTAATCATAACGTGGCTCTTTAGGTGACATGGATGCCATCAAACTTAAAATATTTTGAACATGCTACATTTGCTTTCGCCTTCATATTTCTGATCCGTTTCAAAGACTCCAAATCCAGTTCTGTTTGTCATATGCAATAATGCCCTTCATTACACATTCAGCAGCCAAGACAACCACAGTCTTACGGGACAGTCATTAGTGAATAAGATGGAAGTGGATAATTGAACAGGAAGGAAGTCAGTGAGGTGGGAGGATAAAACAGGAAGATGCAAGTACTTAGAGAGGTTAACAGAGGAACATGAGTGTGTTAGCATTGACTGGGAGGTAATGTCATTTTACTACAGTATCTACAATGCATGCATACTGAATTTTTTTGAGGCTACACGTGTTAAAATACTATTACGATGCAGAGAAGAAAGCTGGAATGTAACAGGTGACGGGGTGTACTTACCCAGCACACTCATGCTCAGTGCATTTGTGCATAAGACAACTCAACACAGAGCCTAAACAAGTAGTTACAGAGGGTCACTGGATAATACAGTTTACATAATATAACCTGCTTGCCTTTGCACTTCTTTTAGACTTTGCCCCACCATGTTCTATTGCAGGCTTTTTGAGAAAAAAAAAAAAATTCCGAGGCTAATAGGCTAATTAAAATAAAAAATAATAAAAAAAACTTGAACAGGATCCAAAGATCATGTGAAGTTAACTTGACCCAAATAGAAAGGGTTTGGAATGAAGATTACCAAAAGCCGGGTCTAACGGAGTGATGATGGTGATGTTGTTCTCGTCATAAAACACACTGTTCTCCTGTAATGTGATCACAGATCCGCTCGTGTATTACACATATTGACACACAGATCCTTGATCCTACCTGACCCAGCCCGAGCACAAATATGACATCATGATTACACAGTTCGAGTGTATTTATACTTCCACAACAGCGAATGCGATGTTAGTGTGCGACTTCTATTGGCAGCCATGCACGCCTAAGCCACAACAGAAGCACCACCATGTTTGACAGATGAGGTGGTCCATTGAACTTTGTTCCAAGTCTCTACTGTTGAACGGATTTTTGACAAGGGAACATGTTCGCTGACGTCCCGAGGAACATTCTGGACTTCCTCTTGCTTTTTTGGTTTTTAGTTTTCTTTTGGCCCCATGCAAATCTGGGTTTCTACCACTGCTTCAAATATTTCCTATTACTTTGTACCTTTGTGACAATTACTGATCAAATGTAGGGAAAAGCTCCCTCTGGATTTTGCTCGGATCTCTTTGATGCTTTCACTGTAAATCTGCAAGAATACACTATCCAAAGAGGGGATCTTTGGGAGTACTGTATGTTCAAAGTCAAGAGGATGCTCCTTTTTGAGTAAGCAAATTTGTATGTTAAGGTAACACTTTTCAGGAAATGGGTTGTGTTTGTCCTGACACTAAATAACAGAGATCAGCTGAGGAGGGCCTGACCTTTTCATTGAACGGAACTGCAAAAAGAGAGACAGGAGAGGTAAAGGAAGAGAGGGGCTAGAAGGAAGAAAGAGAGTCATCAAATATTAAGTAGTAGCCTCAGCAGAGCATGGATAATAATTGTTTAAGTGCTACTTCTCAGGGCATTTCTTCCCTCCCTTTGATTTATTTATTAAACCCAATTTCTGCCATGTCTCATTGTGTTGTCATAACTAAAGCTGATTTGGTGCTTTCATGGCTGTCAGACTGTAATTGTCTGAAAAAGAAAAGAACACATTCAAAGCAAGTTGTATGTGGTTGAATGGTTTAAGTATATGTGAAGTTACACGAGTGGCATTCTGTGTTACAGACAACCTAACCTTTTCAAGAGTCGGGGACCAGACAACTCTGTACTAAGATCGTGATTCAGACTGCAAACTGTTATAACAGTTAAGTGTGACTCAACAGGGAACAGACTCTGCTATACAAGCAAACCAAGCAGAACCAAGAGGAACTGTAGCTCCATGGTTTCAATACAGAACCAGTGAGATCTCATTGGCCTTATGCGGCGTTTCATTGCTTTAAAGCAGTGTCTTTAAATATAAATGGCAAAATTTGCAGTGTATTGCATGCCATTGTTGGGATTTAAAATGGCCTGTAAAATTTACTGACCACGCTCATATGTATAGGTACTCCCGGTCATTAGCCAATTTTGCTCTAGAATTAATTAGTAGTAGTCTTTCTATAGCCAAGTCATCTCAAGGGTCTCTGTTGTTAATTTCCTGCGTTTGAGATTAGATTTGATAGCTATATCACAAATGTGCATGTACCAAAAACAAATCTACACTCAGATGCTGATGTTGATCAAGTGATGTAACTTGTAATACTTACTCCTGAAGGTTAGTGCTTTTCCCTTCTCCATGCGCATTACTGTGCTCCACTACAATTGTGCGCAACAGGAACAGTCTCTGAACTTTTTGTTTGCATCTCGTATGTCACCGTTTATCCATAACATCTGTTTTCAATACAGTTTGATGCTTTTTGTTTCTATCAATACACCAAATTTTCCACTTCAGTTTTGTAATTTTAACTCTGTTTTTTTAGTCATGAATTTAGTCATGTTTATTTAGTTTAATGTCACAGAGAAAAACTGTATGAATTTAAGGTTTTCAGGGACTTCAGTGAAGTGAAATTTTAGCCCAAAGCTACCTCTGCTTTCAATAAGTCTGACTTTCTTGGTGTTTTTGCAATGTTGCCACCAAATATAAATCGCAGACTGACATTTATTCCTCACCTGTGTGTGGATGAAATTGCTTTGAGAATAAATTGCAATCTTGTGGCTGTGCTAATAATAAAAATCATAAATAAATGAAAAAAGTAATTTCATATTGGACAATTCTGTTCCTGCACATGAGCCACACTCCACACAGGGAATGAAAACTTGTATTTAGTACCTGAATCTAGCCAGTGCTAGTTCTAACAAACACAAGTTTATTTTTTCTTGTTTGGCCATACACACCCATTAAAAGCATTTTTACCTGATAATAATAACAGTACAGTCTTATAATGTAACATCACAGTAATGGTTACTGTCATTTCTCTTCCTCTTCCCATCTGCCTGCCAGCTTGTCTGAAACTTGATCCCCTGTTTGTTGTATTCTGTTTGGCACAACCCATGAGCCGCCATCACTGCTAAAATGTTGCCTGTATAAATCAATAATTGACATCCTGCCAGACAGGCAGTCAGAGACCTTATGAGAGAGAGAGAGAGAGAGAGAGAGAGAGAGAGAGAGAGAGAGAGAGAGAGAGAGAGAGAGAGAGAGGAAAAGAGGCAGAGGTGGTGACAAACTGAACTGGAGGGAAAAACTGCTACTGTCCTGGTGGGGTCTTCGAAAAAAACTGAAAAGGCCTCAGTTGCAGGAAACTGTAGAAACAACAACACATAAAGCAAGGCGTGACTGTGTTTTGGAAGTGTGTGACATGAGGCCATAAGAGGACAGCAAATGGAGAGAGTAAACAAACAGCAGCTATCGTATCTTTCTACACTTTCCTATTGTAACTACAGTATATGAGGTCATATCGGCACAGATTTACCCGAGAGCCACTGTCTATTACAAAAACCTTAGCATGTCAGTTGTGTTTGCTCAGTTGTGTTGTGTGGTTGTTAGCCAAGACTTTACTACTCTTTTCTAGGCTCAGCGTGGTTTGTTTTAAAGTAGACGGCCACCGGTTAATGATGGTTGCTTTGGACACTGTCCAGCTCTACTGACAGACTGAGGAGAGGTTTGTTTTACCAGTGTGTGGCACAAAAGGTCTGAGATGAGGTTTTGGTGTATTCACCGGACACATTAATTCCAGGTTTTTATGATACAAGTGCCATAAAACCAGCAAATGGAAAAAGGTAGTTTAGATTTAACAGCCAAGATAGAACAATATCATGTGTTCTCCCATAGTGAGTCATTCAGTGAATCACCAGAGCAACATGAGGATAGTTCTCTTTCAAAATACAAGCATGTTCGTTAAGCCCCCGTCAGACAAGTAGATTGAACTGTCAATCTTGAATTATATTGTTTTACCAGAGCAAATGTCACTATCAAATTGAATATTCATGTATGAGAGAAAATCATACATCTCTCTCTCAAACACAGCTGCATTTGTCAAGTCAAGTTATATATATTTATATAGCACTTTTTTTTTTTAAAGTGCTGCTCTTAATGAAACAGATTCAAAACAGTCAAATAGACTTGATACTAAAGAGAAATAAGCAATAGAAACAAATTAAAATGAAAAGCAAGATTTGTGGCATAAGAGAGATGAGGAGTGACTTCCCTTTTAACTTGAGTAGCCCTGAGTGCAGAGGTTGATGGTCCGTCAACCAATTTAAAGTCTGATTTGTACAAAGTGTCCTTAATATACAGACTGGAATGTCTTCTTATAGTGCCGACTGCAGTGGTCATTTACTTTACTCATATAGACGTGGAAATTTGCATATTCAGGGTCAATTTACATTGTCTCCAAAACACACTGTGACACATATACGTTTAACAACAGGCAGTGAAAATACACACTAGCCTTATGAGCGACCACAGTGTTCGCTGCAAATGCACACACAACACATGCACATGCATGTGCGCACGCTCACAGGTGCTGCTTTGCTTTGCAAAGTGGCATTTCACAAATTTACAACAGCAATAATTTGCTGTGCGCCCATTCAGCCCAACAGACAAAAGCACACACAAAGAAGGACTGGTGTTTCTTTCTGTAAGGATTACCTGAGATGATAATAAAGTGGAAAGATCATCTCTGCCCTGAATTTCTGTCTTTCTTTATTGACACACTGCAGCAGGGGCTTTGCCTATTAAACACTGACATGTTATGACAACCTCTGCAAACAGTAATTAAACTATATTAGATAACAAGAGCCTGATATAGCCTGCCTGCCTCCTCTGGCTGAGTGTGACACCAACTAATACACCGACGGACTATTGTCATTTAGTCTAACACACCAAAGATGGCTACCACCCAGGAATTATTCGTCTTAATAAGTTTTCTATCTTCTGTAGAAATATTGATAAGATGCGGTTTAATCTTAGTCACATAAAAAACTCTAATGCTATAATGCAACTGTGGGCAGACTTACAAAACCAATAACTCCTTTTAAAGTTAAGCACACACTCATCATTGCCTCAAAAGCATTGCCAAAGAATCCTTTAACAAAAGGATCATCAGCAAATCTGGCTCTCGCAGCACGCCAGAAGCCTGGTTAAGTGAAGATGTAGCATACCTTAATGGTTTTAAATGTTCCATTTGCAGCATTAGCATCTTATTAATATTGCACACAGTTGTTTTTATCTCTAAACTGGTGGACATGTACAAATTACATATTGTGATATGTCACAGATTTATTTGAGATGATGAAACAAGGCAAAGGAGTACCAGAAAAACCTGCTCCGGCTGCATGACTGCCACCCAGTCAAGGGATCTTTGACAACAATGGATCCGACACTTACACCATAGATCATGTTGCAAAACAATCAGACGCTCCAGCACGGAGTCATGTGCACATTTAATGCAGTATGATCCCCTTTCTGATTTGTAAGCTGAGTGGTCCTTAAAAGAGCTGTCTTCAAACTACACACTGGAACTGCACGCAGGCTGGTTCGCAACTCAGGCAACATAGACTTAGGATTTTGTAAAGCAGTCACTGGCTAACAGGTGACAACTGGAGCTGAGACAGTATGTGAAAGGAAGAAGAACAAGTGGAAACAATCTCTTTTCTTCCATGGCTTCTGTCACATAATGTCAACGAGACGCTTGACACATTCACCAAGACAAACATACAGGAGGAAGTGCAGCTTATTATATAAGGAGGTAACTCACCATCATGTTCCATGACTTGACCCAGGGAATATTATCAGCAGTGTGCGATGATTCTTGCCTCTTCCCGACACACAACCTCCCTCCCTCCGTCCCCCCATTAACTTCCCCTCCTCCCTTCTCACTGCCTCCCTTCTTCTCCTATTCTCTCTACCCTCTCTTTCTCTCTCTCTCTCTCTCTCTCTCTCTCTACCTTTCTCTCTCTCTCTCTCTCTCCCTCCCTCTGTCCAATAAAGACCATTAAAAGTTAATGTTTGTTTCCATCTCAGGTCCTCGTTCTCCCTCCCCATCTGAGTCTTGTCTTGTGTCGATCTCCATCTCCCTGCCTGTCAAGATTTTTTTCCTCTTTCTTCTGGCTACTGAGTCTGGCTCCAGTTTCATCCTTTTTTTTTTTTTTTTTTTTTTTTTTACTCTCTCCTCCATGTGCTGAAGTCCCACAGTGACGTAAGAAATAAGGAGAGGAGAAGAGAGGAGATGAGGGTAGAAAAAGTGGAAAAATAATAGAGAGTGTATCTAATAAGCAAGAGATGGTTAGTGTTTTAACTTTTCCTTGGTGAACTTCTCTTCTATATTTATATTGCTGTCAGTCACCTTCGGGGCCAGGCTGATATGATCAGACCTGACTGCATAACAACATGCTATGGTAGATAGAAGACATGTAGGTTAGAGTACGATTATGTCAGTGAGAATGTGATTTCTTAATCGAAAGGTGATCAGCCCCACGTGACAGTCCAGAAAAGCATTTTTTTTTTTTTACTTTATTTCATTTAATTTTAACAAGGGATTCAACCATTAATTATTTCCATTATCGATTAATCTGTTGATTATCTTTTCATGTATTGCTTTAGTCAAAAATGTTGCACGATGCTCATCACAATTTCTCAGACACGAAAGGGAATTATTTGAATGGCATGTTTTAAAAGAAATTATACATGTGTTGAATTTACATATAAAACCGCAAAAAAGCAGTAAACTTGTCTATTTGAAACGAAGGATCCAGAAAATGTTTAACATTTTTATTGGAACAAATGACTGAAATATAAATATAGGAGACTTAGACATCATTTTTAATCAGAAATGAAAACAGTTAAATTCAAGTTTTTGTGATAATACATAATACATGTTTTCTTTCTGGGACAGGATTTTTTCTGCCAGGATTTCAAACAAGAAATTTCTGCATTTCTTTTTCCTCTTGCATCCATGAGGGAGGAGCTCATGGATCATAGTGGGCGGGGTTTAGTTTTAAAGCAATGCAACCACCATTAAGCACCAATCAGAGGATCTGATAGCTGGTGGGCTGTTTAATCACTGTCAATTACATTTGCTTTGACCAGACCCACAATGTCACATTAGTTGTGTGTTAGCTCCTAATAAGTAATATCTATTTTTCTAACCTTGGCTGTTGCTAAGTAACACATATTATTGCTTACTAATTGAAAACACACCTGAAGACCATGGCATCGCAGTGACTGCACCTTGATCACAACAACAGATATTAAACCCACAGATTATTTCCATGGCATCAGTAATAATCGCAACACCAAATAAATCAATAGACACAGACTCTGAAAGAGACACGAGACAGAGAGGAATCAAAGAAGCAGACAGATGGTCATTTTCTCCCTTAAGTGTTGTGAAGAGCCAAACAACGTGGTAAATATGTCATCTGTATGCTGGTGAAGGTGTGATGTTGGACGTCACAGCTCGCTGTATAGCGCCAGACAAATCATGACTGGAATTGTATGTCCCTTTTAGACTTTTAGATACACACAAACACAAACACACACACACACACACACACACACACACACACACACACACACACACACACACACACACACACACACACACACACACACACACACACACACACACACACACACACACACACACACAGCTACAGTATATTTGTGTGTCTGTGTGAGTATCAAACTGATTTTTAATTTCCTGTTCTTTATCAGAATTTTTTTGATATCAAAGTTCAACCTATAGAAAGAAAAAGTGGAGAAAGACATTATAAAATACACTGATGGACTGAAAGTAACGTGTGTGTGTGTGTGTGTGTGTGTGTGTGTGTGTGTGTGTGTGTGTGTGTGTGTGTGTGTGTGTGTGTGTGTGTGTGTGTGTGTGTGTGTGTGTGTGTGTGTGTGTGTGTGTGTGTGTGTGTGTGTGTGTGTGTGTGTGTGTGTGTGTGTAAGCCAATGTAAACATTGTAAACTGGTCTGAGAACAGACATAATGTCCACACAACCATTAGGTTATTGACAACATAAGAGCAGCTATACACCCTCCAGTATTTTGCTCTTGTTGTTATTGTATTATATATGTTCACGTTTTCCTCAAATAAAATCTTGAATCTGTTATTTTTGGCACTGACGTCTCTCTCCTCCGCAGGCTTTTTTTTTTTTTCAAACTGACCCACCAAGTTATTATTAAATTTCCGTTACGTGCAAACATACACTTATTGTATGTACACAGGGTTATTAGAGGCTGCGCTAGGTAATATTAACATCCTGTTAATTTGCTGCTTAGGCGTTTCAACGACTGTTAATAGAGTTAAGGGCTTAGTAAGTAACCACACACAGTTACTGATAGACAGATGGAGGGGGAGAGACATAGAGATAGTGAGACTTTGAGTTTTGATGTAGTCCAATGAAGCGGCTCACAACAAGTGAGAAGAACAACAACTGGCTCATCAGCTCCAACAACACCCTCCCACACAGGCACACACACGATTGCAAAGGAAACTAAAAGGCGAAAAAAACGCCTGTATCTCATAAGGTCAACTGGTATTTAAAACGACATGTAATCTTAACTTCTTTTCTCACCATTAAATGTGAGAGCAGCACATACAGTATAGTTTGACCAAAAATAACCAGGGACTGAGTGTGCCAAGAGTGGGAAAGTCCATTTTCAAAAGCAATAATATGTAGGTTTGTTCATGAGAATAAACATGTTTTGTGGAATCAGAGCAATTATTGGATTTCAATTACCTATTGTTTGTCTACCAGTGTAATCGTGTGGTGAGGCATATTTAAAATGAAGCAACAGCAGGCCAATGAGTTCTCCAAACTGAGCATCAGAAAAAGTTTGCAACTGCCCTTCAGAACAACAAACAGGATTGTTTTCTCAACCAATGCCCTCCAACACCTCTGAAAAGTAAATACGCTGATATGGCTCCACTGTAGCTAAGGTTTGGTTAGGTTTAGACACAAATGTGACTTGTTTAGGATTAGAGATGCTTAGTGGTTTGGTTTTAAATTAGATTTAGGGCAAAATTAGGTCCCTAAAACATCAGGAAATGACTGAAGTAACCAGCATTTACTGTCAGTTACAAACCGGAAACCAAATAAGCAGTTTCCCATGTTAAAATTCACTGTTTCATGGTCCCGTCCATCCACCTCGACCTCCTGCTACTGCAGAATTTGTGACTCTACAGAGAGCTTCTGTTAACCTGTATGTTTTGTTTCACCCACTATTGTAACTCAATGCAATGTCACATTTTGGATTTCTCTAATCACCCATTGTGAAACTAGAATCACCACATCCTCCCTCCGCTTGTCAAGTTCCCGTTTTCATCCATGTCTGACGTCGGACACTTCACACATATCTTTAACCCGACAGCACAGAACATCTAAACCAGGGGTCTCCACCCAGTCGCCGCTGGTTGACTATGTGTTTGTTAAGTATCGGTTTGTTGTTCTTCACATAAAAGAAGGTTTGGTGGAGCTCAGCTATATGAATAAATGTTACAGTGTCACGTTCATTTTACCAAAGTAGCTCTCAGAGGGAAAAAAGGTCAGAGACCCCTGATGTAAACAATCAGTATAGTTTGAAGGTGGTTATCAAAGATCAGTGTCATCAACTCGGTAACCAACCAAATGTGAAATATGGTTACAATCTCTCCTTCTGTTCCTGAGTAATGGTGTTGAATAATAGCCAGACAATTGCTTTTACAGGGCATTTTGATATCACAGAGCCTTTGAACTTTTGGATATAAAGTGTCATTACTTCACCATTTTATCCTGTTAGACATTTGTGTGAAATGATGTCCTAATTATCACATAAATTCTTGAGTAACGGCCACAAATGTGTTTTGTGAGATCAGAGTGACCTTTGATCTTTGGCCATCAAATTCTACTCAGTTAATAAGTCTTTAAGTGGACATTTGCACCAAATTTGAAGCAATTTCCTTAATGTGTTCTTGCGATATTGCTTTCACAAGAATGGGACGGACACACAGACCCAAGTTCAGGTTTATTTATCTGCAAAATATATCTATAACTGTGCTGCAGTAATTACACCACTGATTTTGTGATTTTACTCCTGAAGTTCCAACTTGAGATGGTGATAATATGTGAACACTGCAACACAATTACAGTTAGGGTCTTTTTGTTACTGATGCAAACCTTAACCATAACTTCCTGGTATTTCAGCAGCAGTTGCAGAAGCCACAGCATGGCTGAGAGAGGACTGTGTGGGCAGTGAAGGGGGAAGGGCTGCTCTCTGCATTACAATACATTTTAACAAGTGGTTACTGCAGACTGAAAGGGTATGTAATCAATGTTCGGGGAGCAGAGCCAACCAGCAAGCTGACACTCCTCTGTTGTCCTCCTCTTTTCTTCTGTCCTCTCCTTCTCCTTCATCATCTCATCCTTGTATTCCCTTATGCCTCCCCTCCTCTCCTCTCTTCACCGTTTTCATAATTTTCCCTTCGCTCCAGCCAACTGTCTCGTTTACTTTCCACTCTTTGACTCGCTTCCCTCTCCTTGCTCTGTCCATTATTGCTCTCTTTTGTCTTAATATATCTTGTCTGCTTGCCTCTTGGCCTTCCTTTCCATATCTCTCCTCTCTTTTTCATCCTCTCCTGCTATTTTATCTCTTCCTCCCCTTCATCCCCCCTCTAATTACAAGAGCGATATACCGCCCATCTGGAGGACAGCATGCTATTTACAAGGGACAGCAAAGACCATCTCAACCTACACATTAACCCAAAGGGATTTTTTTTTTTTTTTTTTTTTTCACAAACACATACACAAGTGCACAAGTGAGGGCACAAATCCACATGCAGAAACACATTAATGCACATTCTGATATTCTTATACACATTAAAATCATTAAAAGGTAAACAATAATGTTCTTGTTTTGGATGTCTAAGAACTTTAAGTATCTTTTAGCTGACAAAAAAAAATCTCACAGGGTTTACTTCAGTTGCTCTTATTTTCTGCTATACCTTACAATTGGCAGGAATAGAAGCATACAAATGTCAAACAAGCTATAGAGTTGCTTTTAAAATATACCAAAGACCTTTACCAGCTTTCCAAAAGATCAAAGATGTGTCTGTGAATCGAGATCAAGCCCTCTACAACAGTGACAAGCATTGACATGAAGAATAAACAGTTGGAGTTGGGATGGATTGTTGATGCTCATCTGGCAATTCAAAGACTTCTTTTTGACCTAAAATTGTCTTCTTTGTGTTTTTTTTAATGCTTCACTCTCGAGGCTGTAGGCTGCATTTTCCGTCTATGAGTAAAAAAATCAACAACACCTTATTGTATGTGAAAAAGACACCATTGATTCGGTTAAGATTCCCCACAGTGGCAATTTTCCGTACCACATGGTCAACCTCATCCCTTCTAGTTAAAAACAACAACAACAACAAAAGCTGTTACTCAGAGAATATTTTTAGAGACGATTTTAGCGATATTTGAGAGACATTTGTGTTACTTGCAGTTTAGATCGTCTCGTCAGTTCTAATCATTTCACATCGTTTCAGACAAAATGCACCCGGCAACAAAAAGTTTGACTGGTGAAATATAGAAAATCACTATGTGTCTGAGGTGCAATTTAACTGCACACTGTTTAAGGATCTATGTTAAAAAAATAAAATAAAAGTAGAACAGCACCCTCTGCTGCTTAATGTGCAAATTTGCTCAATGTACTGAACATTATAATATAAAGAATAAATCTCCAATTGATTATAAAAAAAAATGTCTGTCTTTACTATATAAAAGTAAAACTAATGTAAAAAAAAAAAGCAAAAGCAAATTGAAGATTTAAGGAGAGGATGCTAATATGTAAAAAATAGGTACATCTACTGTTTAATTTTCAAGTTAAGCTTTTAGAGATTACAAAACCCTGAAGCTTAAATTCTGAGCTGGCAGGAGACATACATAACTGTGGAGATCTAATTTGCTAACTGCAACTACAATCATTTCCTGTAATTACAACTTAACCATGAGCACAGAGCACTTCCTTTGGCAACTTAAGACGGACAAAATAACTGCAACTTCTAGCACGACTGTAATGTTAAAACAGATTAATCAGACTGCTTAACAGCACAGCCCTCGTGGAAAAGAAGTGTGTTACTAAACTTCATGTGTGCAGTAGATGTTAAAGTAAGTGTGTGGGTCGGGCAGAGAGCACCGCTGCAGGATGGGTTGAAGGCTGAAACACTGAAGACGGCTGATAGGAAGTGGTTCTAACCACTGACTCAATGTAAAAGCTTGTCAGTGCTCGACTGCCACGAACAACACAGCGACAATGACATTTAAGTAAGATTCTGAGGACACAAAGTTGGTTAACACTGTGGCTGAGGTCTGTCATTTTAATACCCTTCCTCTTGGACCCTACTGTTTTACGCTTTCAATAAAGGTGCACATTCATAGTATTATTGACACATAATATAATACAAATGTGAGTACAACTTGGATCTGTCAGTTGCTGGCGTGCTTATCCTTAAATTACTTGTCACACCTTAATTACAGGTAATCTCCATTCAACTAATTATACTGTATGATTTATAAAAACAATTGGGTGCACCACTGACGAATGAGGTGTGTCATAATGAAGCAGTAAATTCAGTTAACCATTGTGCTCTTAACTTTACTACTAAATGTGAACTGTAAATACAGCATGAAGAAACAAAGACAGGAAAAAAGAAAGCAAGGAATCATTAAAGAACTTTTTTGTTGTTGCTTTTTTTTTTTAAGTATTAAGAGTTCAGGAGTTAAAGTAAGAGAGGGGGACATTTTTTTCTTTGTAAGAGGACAGGAAGCCACTTTTGCTTTATCAGTCATTTGAAGATCCTATCTAGTCACAAGAAGTTGGTATTACTATGCAACACCAAAACCATTTTATACAGGTAATGATAGACAGAGGCACACCATATTGCAATATGTAGCAGGAATTCATTCATTCAGTGGATGGGTTGATTTTCTTTTCTTATTCAGCCATAATGTCATTTGATGGGGCTTATACAACTATCTGCTATAGACTGGCCTGTGTGTGTGTCCAGTTTTTGGTGAAGCAGTGTGGTTTCTCCTACCTGAGAGGGCTCCCCGGAGTCTGAACAACACTCTGGAGCGAAATCCGGAGGTGTCACTGTGAGAGCGGAACCTGGGGAGAGGCCACAGCTGAGGGAAAGTCTTCAGCGCTGGATAGGTGTCCTCCTCCTCTTCCATGGTCACCTTCTCTGTTCTCAGCCCCGCCAAGACACAGTTCTCAGATACACAGTGAGGAGAGGACAAGAAACTTCACATGAACCCCTCCTCCTCTTCCTCTTCAAGCTTTAGCTCTGCAGTAGGCAGACAGTGTGTGGTGTGTGGTGTGTGTGTGTGTGTGTGTGTGTGTGTGTGTGTGTGTGTGTGTGTGTGTGTGTGTGTGTGTGTGTGTGTGTGTGTGTGTGTGTGTGTGTGTGTGTGTGTGTGTGTGTGTTTCTGTCTTTGTTAACAACCATTCGCCTCTGAAAGACAGGTTGACTAATGGCTGTTTGAAATGGGATCCGAGTAAGAGTGAATGTGAAAGGCAGTCCATTATCTGACTGACAGCTAAACCTGTTCTTTTCATTTTTAAGATTATAAATTGCAGAATAAACTTTTATTTCTTATTTTTTTTTATAGTGCAGGTATTAATTTGTATGTTAGGTGTAGTATTGACTGCATTCACATGCATCACATGCAATTTTAATCTTGTTTGCGTGCAAAATGAATTTTTTTTCAATACATCTTACATCTTCATACAATATATGCTCCACATATCTTCATTAAAAATATGCTGGATTTCAGATCAACTGTTTTAATTACTTTGAATCCCAGGCCTTGAATTTAAAAAAAAAAGCATACACATAAAACCCTGCAAAGCACATAAGGACCAGAACCACTTACAAACAATCTATAGTTCTTATTTTCTTACAATCAGTGGAAAACTGAATATTATGTGATCTTGTTGACAGACAAAATGAGGTAAGTGTGCATGAAGAAAGTGGATTGCCAAATAGATGTTACGCAATTACAAATATCAATCTAACATCATGGAAAAATAGACAGGCCTCAGTGGCTGCAGCTTTGAAACGTTAGGTGTCGCTAAATTACCACTGTGTGTGAATATTCTGCTTTCCACCCATGTTGACTCCCAGTGCTTGTTTCACGCGTTACACTCAGAGGTGATAAAACTAAAGAGCTCTCACTCTGAGCTCCTTTTCCGTGGCACTAGAATTAAAAAAAAAAAAAACATCAGGCAGATTCAGTGTTATTGATACATTTTAACGGAGCAGATTATAATAAGAAACAGATGTTGACATCCAGAGCTCACAGGTCTGATCCAGACTGAACACAATTGAGTTTGTTCATCGTGTAGCCTCTCACCACACCAAACATGTCGACAATGTGCACTGGTTTGTGCTTGTGGTCTCCTCACATAACGATATTTCTCAGCTTGTAACACAGCATCTGCAGCACCGAATTTACTGGCTGGTAGTTTCAGCTGGTTTGGACCTAAATAGAATAAAACTGGTGATATTTTTTTTGAAAAATGGTCCACCTTGTGCGTCGCACTGCCTCAAGCAAAAGATTAAAAATAAAATAAAAGTGTACTTCATGCTACTATAAAAAGAAAATAATAACACTGGGGTAGCATCCTGAAACATTATGAGAGAAGAAGACCTCAGTGCAGCTCTGTCTTTCCATGCGGGTCTCCTACAGTCAATGATCTGTGCCACCGACAGTGGAGAAGGATCCTACTGGCTGGCAAGCAGAGCAAGCTGCTCCATCTGTTGCTCACAGTGTGAGTTTTGTATCTATTTACTGGCAAGTCTCTCAGAACATATAAGGATGATGATCACAGGATTGATCATCTTTTGAACACCTCTCTGCTGATAATGTTACAAATTCACTCTTTATATCCAGTCACAGTATGTATATTATGCATTACAGGCCTACAACATAAATAAATCGGTTTAACATCCATGGACAGTCTTGCGCCTTGCCGTGCAGCTTACAGGAACGTCCACTTAACTTGCACTCACGTGGTAGCTGCAATCATTTGCCGATTAATTAATTATTATTATTACTGGGATGATATAGATCAATCAGTTTGGGTTACTTTTTAACGTGGAAAAAGTTCAGATTCATTGATTCCAGCTATTTTTTTTATTTTTTTTGGTCCCTATAGTCTCCTACAATAATAGAGTGACTATCTTTGTTGTGGACTGTTGATAGGGACAAAACCAGACCTTTTATAGGCTTTGGGAAACACTAGTCTACATTTTTCAATTAAAAAAAAATAAAAATCTATCTATCTCAATATTCTCAATATTAATATTCTCAATATTAATATTCTCAATATTCTCAATATTCTCAATATTCTCGCATCAATCTTTTGTTTTCCCCTCAGAGTGATCCTCTTCCTAATAGACCATCTGTGTGAGCCGTGTCCTGGATCAGAGGAGATGGGCTGAGAGGCGCAGAGGACAGACCCACCAGCAACCGACACCCACGGCCGCCGTTGAGCGTATAGCACTTCGCAGGAAGGGAAGAACTCGGGGTAAGACGACCCGGAGCGTTTGACTGAATGAATTTAGAGACGAAAGTCTCTTAACTTTGTTGTTTCGTTCCGGTTAAAGTTGTCCGTTAATATTTTACGAGGCTCGGCTAACAGGAGTCGCGAGCGTTAGCCTGAGTTCACGTTAACGCGGATGACTAAACTTCTTTTCCCCCCGAGCGCGGTTAAATATCAGCCAGTTGTTGGTTTTTTTGTAACAGGTCCAACGACACAGGGATGCCGGTAAATAACGTAAATACGCGTATACGTATTGTTTTACAAGTTTGCCGTGTGCTAATAGCAAGCTAACCTGAGCGCCCCCACCCCCCTCCTCCTCCTCCTCCTCCTCCTCCTCCACCTCCCGGTGAAGTTGAGGCCACAGCTGCTGATGCTGCTAACACTGACGGTGTCTCCGGTGCTTAACGTCAGCTCACTTAAACTGTCTGTGACGGTAAAGTTATTATTTTTTATTTATTGCGATCTGTATTGTTGTTGTTGTTGTTGTTGTTGTTGCTTGGATTGAGGACGCTCGTCAGCTGTTCGTTTTTTTTTTTTTTTTTTTTTTTTAAACACGTCGAGTGAGCATCTTCATTTTAGCCATTTAGACTCCGGACATCCCAAAAACACCACAACCCCATGTCCGACCCGAGCTATTGTCGGACCTGCTGGCCTGATGGGATCCATTCAAAGAGCCGGACTCTGACCAGACGTGACTCCTCTCAGCTGAACCGGAATGACCTGTTCCCACCTTTTTTGACCTGCAGAGAGCCTCTGCTCCTCTCTAAGCATTTGCACCTCAGTGTGTTTTATTTCTCCCCCCCCCCCCTTCAACTTTCAATCTGAAAACAAAACCATAACTCCTGCTGTAGTCTCTCTTGACACCCAGATTAGTGAATGGCTCTGTTGTCCATACGGGGGTTAAACCCCCCCCCCAAAAAAAAAAAAACATCACAAACTTTCTGCTCCACAGTTGCTGTCTCCAGATGTTTGCGTCTCTTTTGATGATCCAGCTGTGGTCTAACATCGCGGAGGCCAAAAATACTGACCCTTCACTCCTTGCTTGTTGACTTATAACTTTCTGCCATGTGATGGTGGACGCAGCCCTCCGGCAACTGTAAAGAATAGGTTTACCTGGGGTGTGTCTGACCTAGAAAGAAGTCGTCTATTATCATGCAACCTTATCTTCAGAGTTTGACCTTTAAACTTCTCGTTCTCCCGTTGCGTTTTTTAACATTAATTTCGTCCCTCTCGTTTCTCCTGTTCATACTCTTTTTTTTTTTTTTTTTTTTTTTTTTTTTTACAGCCGTTGCACCTTTGCTCTGTGAGCTCAGAGAGAAAGAGAGCATTTAGATGTGTGCACGAGTATCCTGGCAATGATCTGTCTCTAAAGTATCCTGGTAATGTGTTTGACCATGTAAACCTCATATCCTGCCGACAGAAACCCAAATATGCTGCCAGGAGGACTCAAATAGAAAGTTGGGATAGTGTGTCATATAAACACCTTATGTTGATCTAATCACTGTCTGCCATGTGCACGGGGCTTTTCTCAGCACATTGCTTGAAGTAATTGCTAAAAAAAAAAAAAAGTAAATGATGATCTTCTTATGTTCTTACACATATTTTATGTATACATATATATATATATTTAGCATCGCTGCGTAGAGTTCATTTCCAGGTTAATTCTTTGATTACTGGCGACGAAATGAAGAGAACAAATCTATCACAGTAGTAAATGTAATCGTGTTCAACTGCCAGAAACTAAAGTGCCCTTCACCTCTAGTAGTAGTAGTAGGGGAGTTACAGGTCAATCCTGTTGACTCGGTGATGATAGAGGTTGCTTTGACGTGAAGCTGTCAGAGAGACATTGTCTGCATTAGCTGTCAATTACAAAAAGTGCACGAAGTTCAACTTGTGTGTGCATACAAGTGAGAAATGATGTTTCCTCATGTGCCACATTATAATCATGTCCAGAATAAGATCGGCACTGGTGAGCACGTAGACTTTTCACTGGTTCTTTTAAGAAGGAATTTGGGTGTAAACCGCCCGAATCAATCAAAATAAGTTAGAATTAGACAGATACGTGGGCCTGCACTTATATTGGTACCCATGTGTAACAGCAGCGTCATTATTATTCATCGGGAGTCGTGTTTCCGTCCACCTGTCGAACTTATTCTTTTTCTTGCGGCTTTGCTTCGGGCCTCCCGAGGCCTCCTTACCTGGTAAATGTTTCACTATGTTCACCAGCTCGTCACTAACCGTGTCTGTGCACTGTTCGATGCCGAGCAGTAAATAGCTGCCTGACGCAGTGAAAGTGGTGAGAGCGAACCGGAACAGTAGAGCTGTGGGCTGGACGCTAAGCAGTGAGCTAAAAACTCACTATAAAAGTTCATAAAGGAGAGGAGAGCTGCAGAGGTCATAATTCTCTGAGGACTCAGCGACTCCTTTTTTTTAATTTTTATTTATGATTCATTATCAAAAACAACCATCTGTTATAGTCAGTTTAAAAGTCATGCTCTGTACATAACTCGCTCACAATTATTTACAAACAAAAAGCCACGTAAAGAAAATGTTTCTTTCTATGTTTTATGTAAACAAAGAACGCAGGTGAATATATCGCTGTCAGGTTTTTCAAAATAATCCGTTTCGGTAACGACAGTCCAGCGTTAGTCATTGTATAGTTAGCGTTTTTTTTTTCTTAAGACCTTCAAAAACAGGCCACCAGTTTGCCTGTTGACTCAAAAACCTCAACAGTGTTCACGGTTGCACCGTGTCAGGATTCTGTTTTGCATTATCTACATTTCTGCATCGCTGAAATGTACCGGCACGCTTGGAGCCCAGCTTGCGCACAGTACTTCCTTTACGGGATCTCTAGACTCCACAGAGTCGTCTCTCACATGACAGTCAGTGTTTGTGCAGCGCTGAGATAGTCGCCTCTGACAGTGTTGCTCCTTTCTTATGCCTGTGTGTCAAATGGGACGACCGGGGTGGATGCAGGGGGCTAACTGAGATGCTCCCAGCCCAGAGTCCATCCACAACAACCGGGCCTTTTGTCCCTCCTTTACCCCCCCCCCCCCCCCCGCCCACACAGTGCTCATAATGTTGTGGAGAAAGAGCGTCTTTATCTTCGCCTTGCACAGACTCATCTCACTCGCATATTTTCGGCTCGGTCCAAAAAGGCAGCCGCTTAAACAGACTATTGCGACAATATGCCTACAGTAACGCTGCGCCCACCCACACGAGCTTTGACATTGAGATGCAGGCACGCACGCACGCACACACACACACACACACCACACACACACACACACACACACACACACACACACACACACACACACACACACACACACGTAGGACTAAACAGATGCACTCTAATCATTTACTTTGTTTGTTGATTGACAGAGAGCAGCAGGTTTTTAAGGATGTTAAGGTTAATTATTGCACGTTCTCTCCTGCGCAGCTCCTGTGAGTGTTTGTGTTTTATTTCTTTGTGTCGAACATGGCTGAGCTCAGTGGTGTTTTTTTTTTTTTTTTTTTTTTTTTTTTTTTTTACAATGCTCAAGCGGGTGCTCAGCTGTGGAGGCAGGCAAGGCAGGCAGGGAAGGAGGGAGGGGATAGAAGGGGCTGGCCAGAGGCTTGCCAAATCGGATGAGAGAGCAGTTGGGAGGAGATAGCGCTGAGAGAGGAGAGGACTGTAAGGGAAGAGGGATAAAGAAAGAAAGAGCCGGGGTGGGTGGAGGAGGTACGAGAGAGAGTGACAGTGTGGAGTATGTGTTACAGAAAGAAAAAAAAAAAGAAAAAAAGAGACTCAGAGAGAGAGAGAGCGTGGGTGAGGCCGATATAAAAGGATAAAGGCGGGGTTGTGGTTTGTGTCACATGATCCCCTCACTGGCTGTAGCCTGGTGAGCTCCAGGTGGCAGAGAGACCACAGATACAGTAGATACAGAGAGAAAGAGGGAGCGAGGCACACCACAAAGACAACTGAAATTCCTCATTTCCTCCTTCCCCTGTGCCTCACACATCTCTGTTTCCACTCCTTTTTCTCTGTGACCAGTCCCGTTTGCCCCCCCCCCCCACCCGCCCACCCCACCGCCCCACCCCCCCACACCCCAGGCTCCTCTCTCCCCGCTCCCGGCCTCAGCAGGCCAGGGAATGTCCCGGCGACGAGATGCCTTACGTGGACCGACAGAACCGCTTCTGTGGCTTTCTGGACATCGAGGAGAATGAGAGCAGCGGCAAGTTCCTGCGCCGTTACTTCATACTGGACACACAGCAGGGGAGCTTGGTGTGGTTCATGGACAACCCGCAGGTAATTATAGCTGTGTTAGCTTAGCTCTTAGCTCCACCCCCCCCCCCCAGGTAACTAAACAGACAGATGTTTGATTTGTTGATGTTAAACTGGACAATCTACAGGCTGCTACCTGCCAGCTAGCGTCAGTTAAAGACGATTAACCCTCATGCAACTGTATGCTGACTGCAGGCCACTTACGGCTAAAGCTGTCTCCATTCATTATGAGCACAAAATTAAGTACACTCTAAACGTTTCCGCTGCCAGAAAGCCTTACAAGGATGGGAGAACTTGTAATTATGTAATTCTAGTTGACAGAATTAGGAAGCACATATTACAGGCACAGGAGTATCCCAGGGCCAACAGCGTGCCTCGGTCCGGGCTGTCGGCAGACTTTGCTCTAAATCATTCTGAACGAGGACAGAAGAAACTCACGTTTTAACTCTGAACCTGCGACGAGCTTCTCGTCTTCCTGTCCGTCCGGACGAGTCCATGAAGTCAGCGGTTATATTTGCACTGACCGTGGCGGTCATCGTCGTCTGCTCCGTGACCCCCGGTGTCAACAGTTTTCACTCTCCTCTTAGTTTGTACAGCGTGCTGGTTCGCCGTATTTGTAAGTGCGCTGTTACATAAAGTATTCATAAATGATGTAGTGCAGGAGACATTTTGAATTATTCAGTGGGTCCCTTTCTTTTTATAGATTGAAAAAAAGGTTAAATTTTAATGACGTTAAATTTGGATCCCCCTAGTTTCGGAAACACAGCGAGGCACTGAAATGAACTTTCATGGAGTACATCCAAAGTATACTGTACTTACTCTATAATATTGACTCGCTTTGCGGAACTTCACTTCACTGCCTCTCCACTGCGAAGGCTCTTAATAACATAATAATAAGAGGCCTTAATACCATTTGCGCCGTGTAATTGTAGCGTTAGCTTCCTTTTTATTGCATATGTTTTTCTTTTTTGCCGTTCTCCATCAGAACCTTCCTGTCGGTGCAGACTGTGTTGGCTCCCTCAAGCTCACCTACATCTCGAAGGTAAACTGAATTGCCACCCAGGTTTATCTGACACCACCATGATAAGATTACGTATAAATAGAATCAATTTACAGTATTTTGTTGAAGTGGGAGGCTAACGGTCGTGGGCTTTGTCCTCCCTTAGGTCAGCGATGCCACTAAGCTCAGGCCTAAAGCGGAATTCTGCTTCGGTAAGAAAACGCAGATCATCACAATTTTTCTGTCTGTTATTCATTTCTCCGCATTAATACTACCATATCGATAGTTTACTGGAGCGGTATGGTTACAGAAAAATATGGACACGGCAACAAAGAGTTCACTGATCTTCCTAAATCCTTGTCGTACAAATAGTTTTTCTCCGCGGGCGTGGTGCAGCTAATGGGAATGATTGATACTATTAATCACGTTCAACAGGAATTCAACGTGTTACCGAATCTTTTAAAAGAAGAGAACTTAACAAAAGTGCGCTGTGCCGCTGTGTGTGTGCTTAATCGCATGTTGACTAAGCTGAGTACACTTAATATAACCTAAGGGAAGAATGTTTGCTGTCCTTGTCTGCCCCCTAAACCTGGTCAAGCACTCCTCTCCATATATTTTCTCCACCACTGACCGGGCAGCCTTGTTCAACACGGTGTTTTTAGTCAACACACAGACATGCAGGAGGCTAAAGCCGTTCACGATCTGGGTTTCGTGTCGACCTGGTTAAGCTGTTGTAGGATTGTTTGTGCGTTTTAGATTCGTTTTTAGATTGTTGATTCCAGACTATCATAAATTAGACATGTCTTCTGAAAGCCCTGTTTTATAACAGTCCTCTATATATATTCTGCTGCAGAGAAGTCTAAAGGAACCCTGCGGCGCTTTCATTGAAAACAGACTGCACACATCCTTAAAGCCTCACAAGCCTGTCTGATACGCCCGCCAAAACTTTTTCAAAGTTTTAAACCTTCATCGTTTACATCAGTGGTCTTTTTCTTCCTGTGTTTTACTGGTGCGTTGCTACTGCCACCTCACGTTGACACAGACACACTCTTCTCACTCTGTAGGGAAATGGAAAAATGTTGGCTGAATAATAACCATCATCTGTTTATTTAGAAGTAAATATCCATCTCTGTTAGTGTTTACCAGCCCCTCTCCTCCTCTTCCATGCAATTCAATAGCAGGAAATACGAGTGTGTGACAAGAACTTGACTACAGTGGCTGTTTTGTGTGTGTGTGTGTGTGTGTGTGTGTGCGCGCGCACACCAGTTGCCTTGTTGAGGTTTTGACAGGATGCCGGCATCCTAATCGGAACCTGATTCAGAGATGTATGAAGCTATTTTTAAACTGCAGTTTGTGAGCCGCATGTTTAGCTGGTATCTATGAATCCTGCTGCTCCCCCTCTTCCTGCATGTAGCAACTCACGAAGAGACGTACCAGGAAGAGGTTATTTAGAAAAGTGAGGTCATGGCGGTCACACGTAGAGATCCCTTCATTGTAAGAAAGACTTGTTGGATTCTGTGATTGATGATGGCTGGTAGTCGGTGTCCTGTGTGTGATGGTCAGAGAGCATTTGTGTGGGCTTTGGTGCTCGGCTGCATTTCCCAGCCGCATGCATTGTTTCGGAATGTGTAACTGTGAGTCAGATCTGATACTCCCTCTCCTAAATTTGTCATCCCACTGCACTTTCCCCACTGCCGACCAGTTTACTTCCTCCGCATATCGTGGAAATGATTATTTTCATTATCTATAAATGTGCTTTTTATTATTTTGATAAAGCAATAAGCTGTCTCGGCTTTACAACGTCAGAGAATTGAGAAAAAAAAAAAGTCAACCAGTGTTTCCTAAAGTTCAAAGTGCAGCCCACAATCTTTGGTTTTGTCCCGCCCAACAGTCCACAACCTAAACACATTCACTTTATTGTCGAGGACTAAAAGAACCAGAAACGATAACATATAAGAAGCTTGAATAAGAGAATTTAACACTTTTTTTTTTGTTATTGAAACGACTCAAAACAATGAATTGCTAATTAAAATAGTTGGCGATTAATCATCGAAGCTCTACAGTGAACACGCATGTAGGTCAATACCGTTGGATTATTTCATGCTGAATGATACCAGACAGACAGATTTATTTACAGGGAAGTGGAAAAAAAACAGAGTTTGGTCTTGCATGTGTCTTAGCGCTGGACCAAACCCACAGAACAAGGAAGAATGATCCTCATTGTGCCACAGAGTTTTTGCCTTTTACAGCTCGCCCCCGCCAGATTTACCAGTCCAGCTTTAGTGTAATTTATTGCCATGGTGTCGAATGGAAATGGGGAAGACACACGAACGGTTTGAGCTGCAGAACTGAAGGATTTATGGTGAAGAGAGTGAGCGAGAGACTTGAGTTCTTTCAGCTCTTAAACCCTGATCCATAGCTAATCAGCATTTGACCCAAAAATGTTCTTTGTGATTGAAAATGGGGTGCGCTCGTGTTCACATGGGTGTGAAAATGTGCGAGGATATTTGATGGTTGGTAGCGGCGGGATTTTGTCCCCCCCCCCCCCCCCGTCACGTTTAGAAGTGGGTAGGTGGTTTGCCGACTGAGGCGCCTAAAACTAGCTGGGTCATCATCTACAGAGAGTAACTGCTGTGGGAAAGTCTCGGGCTCGGTTGTTTTTCACTTCCAGAGAAATCTGTGGCAGTGGATGCGCTGTGACGCTCATCATATTTCCAATACAAAAAAAAGGCCATAATACCTGTTAATCATCGCTTCCTAGTAAATCTTTTATTGGGTGTGATTCATCTCATACACAGAATGAATCAGATTGTGTGGTGGAGAGCATGTAGTCCTGAATTTATTTACTTGAATTACTTTTTATTGTTCCCGCTGCTGTTTTTTTATGATCTATTAGTCATCAATGCTGGGATGAGGAAGTTCTTCCTGCAGGCCAATGATCAGCAGGACCTTGTGGACTGGGTCAACGCTCTCAATAATGCCACCAAGATCACTGTGAGACACACACACACACACACACACACACACACACACACACACACACACACACACACACACACACACACACACACACACACACACACACACACACACACACACAGTGTCCACAGATTAACACAAGACACACTCCATCCCTGATACAGCTGATCTAATCTGTTCTTTTTGGCTCATGTGTTTTCACTTGGAAATGCTTTTATTTCCTCCTCTTCTGTTAAAACGAATGAGAAGACTGTCAAGAAACTAGATAGAAGTGAGTCACAGCCTGACTAACAGGATGCTGCGTTATTGTACGGAGTTCGGGGATGAAGGACCATTTCCATTGTTCTCCATGAAGCCTCAGCCATGCAGAGAGGAAATGGATATAAAATGTGTCAACTGCGTACATAAAGTTACGTACTCTCCTTTAACTGTGGAGAAACCGTACTGTGTATTTCCCGTTCTGCAGAACCTCTATTTCTCTGTAACATTCGTGCGCTAACTTCAAAAATGCCCTCCAACTTCTTGTGTGTGCATGTTGTTTCCAAAGGTGCCAAAGTTGCCCGATGGCCAGCAGAACTCGGAGAACCAGAAGGCTCTGCCAGATGTCGTAGGACCCAAGAAACAGGTTTCCTATAAGACAGAGATCATTGGAGGAGTGCCCATAGTCACCCAGACGCAGGTAAACGTGACCCACAAATGCTGCACCACACGCTGGATTTCCATGCACATGAGCTCTCTGTTCATCAGGTTTAAAGTATTACATTCAAAGATTCAAAGACACCTGCAAGGAAACTCACCAATGCCAAAAAGCTGTGAAGTAGAAAATGATGTCGGTAGAACAAATATACAGACGTAAAGTAAGGATTCTGTTGTTTTTGTTTTTTATTTGTACAGCCCAATGTCACCAGTTTGCCTCAGGGGCCTTTACAATATGTCCAGCCTAAACCCAAAGCAAAGTGTTGATTATTTAAAAAAAAAAAAAAGTACGTTTATTTTGTCGAAAAGCCATTAAAGGGATGTCATCTATTATTGCTCAAAGGGGGGGGTTGCTTCCAGCTTTTCAAATGTGAGATTTATTTGCATAAAAAAACAGAAAGTTGTTAAATATCACTTTAAAGTGAGTTTGGACTTTTGGTCGGACAAATAAACAATTTTACGACATCACTTCTGGCTCCAAGACGGTGCAATATTTCACTATATTCTGTGCTACATCTGAGGGAAAAACTTTGTTTGTGTTATTAACTTTTTATTGATAGCAGTGAAATTACACATTAAAAAGATTTCTAACATGGGCTGCGGCTGATGGGGTTTCCTCGTCGCAGAATCTACAACAACATCTAAATGAGTCTTTGGAAAGTACAAAATCTGTGTTTGCTGTTTATCAAAAGGAAACCTCAGATTGTAAAACTTGTGGTGTCCTTCTCCCTCCAGCATGAAGGCAGTGACTGTGCAGACCGAGCGGAGCGGGAGGCCATGCATCGCTCCCACAGCCAGCTGCCGTACTTCTTGGGCAGGCCGGCTCAGGAGCACACCGTCATCAAGTCAGGCTACTGCGTCAAGCAGGGAGCTGTGGTGAGTAACTGCCGCGGTCTCGTCTTTCTGTTTTGGTTTGACTGGACCTTTCGGTTCGTCACTTCGGTATCTCAAATCGGGGACGGTCTCCGAAAAATCGACTGCGCTCAGGCAGAATACGTAACGCGGTTATGATCCGAGGAACAGCTGCAGTTAAAGCAACTTCCGCAAAAATAAAGGCAACATTTCAGCTAAAGTGGCACCAACAAAAATAATCAGCGCCGTCATGTGGGAGGAAATGTCTCATGACTTCTGGAATGATGAGGTTTCAGTTCCATCATAAATAATGAGGCCATTATTATTCATCGAAGGAAATGCTACTTCTTCAATGTTAAGTTCTGCACTTAAAAAAAGAAAAACAAAAAAGAATGTGAAATGCGTAGGTACGAGAATAAATGCTTCTATTATGGGAGCAAATTGGCAAATGTGACAGTTCTTGGAATCAAAAATAAAAAGTCTGAACATCTTATCCTCTTCCTCCGCAGATGAGGAACTGGAAGAGACGATATTTCCTCCTGGAAGAAAACTCGATGAGCTACTTCAAGTCCGATTTGGTAACTAGTTCTGATTACATTCCATGAAGCTTTTAAGAAATGTTTTTTTATTGACGATATGTGGATTTCATTCACCCCCACAGTCTGAGGTAAGAGCCAACACAGTCTAAGTTACAACATGTTTTATCTGCAGGCTGTGGAATTCATTGCCTTTACTTCGCATGTCCTGTCATGCCTCCTTCCCCCTCTGCCTTTCTTGCACGCGCGCGCGCGCGCACACACACACACACACACACACACACACACACACACACACACACACACACACACACACACACACACACACACAGACAGACTGTTCTCAGGATAATACTGAACGTCCCACACCACGTCCTTGTCACGGTCTGCCCTTATTTGACAACTGTATCTGTATATTTGGCTATCAACAGGCCCCGAGGACACAGACTCCCTGTCTGCTGGCTCAAATGTCCGGGTCAAGAAAGTTACAGCCATCGGGGTTTTTATTTGATTCTTTGCAGTCTGCTTCTTCTAGGAAAGATCAATTTCTTTCCTTCCAGTGAAACGTAAAACAAACTCAGCAAGTCGGCCTCACTTTTAGCAGCATATTAGAAAGGGCATCCGCAATGTACACACAAATAATGATATCCATCCTGTGTTATGACCAGTTCTTTTCGTGTCTTTAGGAGAAAGAGCCTCTGAGAATGATCCCACTAAAGGAAGTTCACAAAGTCCAGGAGTGCAAACAGAGGTATTTAACATGTCCTGACATTTTCTCATTGTGCAAAAAAAATTTTTGTTTGTCCAACAGGAATGTGTTTCTGATAAAGATAAATTCAGATACAGATCTAGTTGAGATAAACGTGAGACAACTTGTTTTCTTCTTCTTTGTTGTAGTGACATTATGATGAGAGATAATCTGTTTGAAGTTGTGACCACATCGAGGACGTTTTACATACAGGTACGTCTTCTGTAAATTCTCTACTCGCTTAATGTTTGCGTCTTTACCTGCATGTTTCCCCTTTCATCTCTTGCCTACTTCCCATTGCCTCGTCTCACTCTCTCATTCCCTTCTCTCCTTTCCTGTGTTTCCACCAGGCGGATAGTCCAGAGGAGATGCACAGCTGGATCAAGGCTGTCTCTGGGGCCATTGTGGCCCAACGGGGGCCGGGGAGGTCAGCTGCCACAGTATGTATCCTGCACTACAGCACACCGCAAGGCCACTGTGGTCATTACAATTAGTCATTAACTTAATTCTGACTGCAGTCACAAATTCAGCAGAGAAAATAACTTCAAACTTAACTCTGTCTTGCATGAGCACAATTTGAGACTCACTGAGTGACATCTGGTGGCTGCAAGAGTCAAGTCGAGACTATACACGAGACTTATTTGTTTTCTTTCACTCATGTCATTTATGGATTTTTGATTTTAGTTTCTTTTTCCTCTCATGGGCAGCTATAAGTATCACAGGTGCATAATAGAAGAAAGGGTAGTTTGGCTTTATGTTTCAGGTTTTCAGGTTTAGTTCAACGTTATTAAGTTATGAACAATATAAAGCTGTGGTGGTGTAGTCCAAAATCAATATCGGTAAAGCTAACTTATGTTCTGTGTAGCCTACAGTAGTAGTTCTCTACTCCCTAGCTGCGGACCGGTACTTGGCCTTTGGGACATGAGCCATCAGGCTGCAAAGAAACATAAACAGAATCATTAATTCACCCAACAAACAAAAAAAAAAGCTGATTATCATGTAATTTAATCAGCTGTTTTTGGCCATTTTTGCAGATTTTTATCTTTAACTTGGGACAGCCTGTTCTGCATTTTCTCTCCCCATCGCCACCCACCAACAGAATATACTGATTTTCTTACAGTACATTTTCTGGATGTTATTAGACAATCAATAGTTTATAGATGACATTAAATGAGAGAATGCGAAGTGAAAGAATTCCCATCTGGACCCAAACTGGAGACGTTGTGGTTCACGGATGACACTTCCCCTTCAGACCCACCAGGGCGCCTGTTTTTTTTTTTTTTTTTTTTTTAATCTAAAGTAGGTAATCAGTATGCAACATAACACGTTCAGTCATCACCAGCTTTTACCCTTCGGCAGTACATGAAACTACGCGAGTTAGTCCTGTCAAGAGTCTCCGCGCAGAGAGACGGACAGCTTAGACCTCGCAGGTGAGAGGAGGAGTAAACCACTTCTGTAGTCGTGGCTGCAGAGGAAAAATGGGCTTCTGCCACAGTCGGTCCCATCTGGCTGGACTGGATTCGTCCTCTGCGCTGCGTCTGTTTCTCTACACTTCCCTCTCATGCCTCCTGTGTCTTTCTGTCTCTCTTGCTTGTTTTTCACTCTCCTCTACCTCTTCTTTTTTTTTTTTTTTTTTACCCCCCCCCTTTCTCTCTTTGTCACATCCTCTCCCAGTGGGCAGACGGCCCATCTGGTCTAATCCTGCTTTGCACTGTGTTGTTGCAGATGCGGCAGGCCAGACGGCTGTCGAACCCCTGTATACAGAGGTATACGTCTCGAATCGGGGAGTGCAGCAGCACGTATGTCGGCTCGTCTAAATCCCCCTTTGAAACTATAAGTTCACCTTTTTAATACTTTTTTTCCCCACTCACTGGCTGGCCCTTTTGGTTGTAGACACTTCGAGAGCACATCAGATCTGACTTCAAATCTGATGCTCTTTTTTTTTTGTTGTTGTTTTGTTTTTTTGCTAAGAGCCAACCACACCCTAAGTATGGCTGTGATAACCCAACAAGCGCTCCTCCCTTCACGCCCTCATCCTCGCTGCTTCTCTCATTCACCTCTCCTCCTCCTCCTCCTCCTCCACTTTTCTTTTTGCTGTACTGTCACATGAAGGTCGGCTTAAAGTTGTAGGTACTTTGCATTCAGATAGATAGATACTAAACAGAAATCTTGTTTCGGGGATTTGACTGCTCAATGTGTGCTTAATTCTCTTGCATGTTGATGGCTGTGGCCACAGGCATGGCAACTCAAATCAACACACACACACACACAAGTCAAATGCTATAAAGTTTGATTTTTGCCCAGGTCCAGAATGACTTTTAAAAAGCTGGGATATGACCATCTGAAAGACCTGCTGTTCCCCGCTCCCTCCGTTATAGCTTCACTTTGCACAGCTTCCGCCTGTCTCCACCACTTATCGTGATTGTTGGTTTTTTTTAGTGTCAAAATTTAAATATACATGTCGAAGCCATGCAAAAACATACATTGACTGCATGAACTATCTGACCAGCCTAGCTGTGAATAGCTTAAGCCTGTTTCTACCTGTGTCCTTATTACTGTGTCTTTCACACCTTCTGTTTCTCTCCCCTTCGTGCCCTGTTATCTCTGCAGTCTGCTGCAGCTGTGTACCTGTCTTAGATGTGTGACATCCTGCTTGTCTCTCCTCTTCCCTCCTGTTCGCTGCCTGTATGTTTTGTTTTTTTCTCTCTCATACACACGATAATAAGATACTTGTTTCCATGTTGACTTCCTATACATACCCTTTATGTGCTAAATGTTGAACAGCTTTGAAATGAGGACTCACCGGAGCTGAATCCACACATCCAGAAGTACAAACTATGTGTCTTTGTAGTGATATGTTTAGTGATGATAATATTTAGATTTGTAAGAGCTAATATATTGTACAAGGGGCTAATGGGACATGCTGGTGTTATGTGTTCATATCAGTTATTCAGTACTGCAATGAAGAGCAGGCAATTCTCCCAAGTCTTCGGTGTGGTGGATTATCTGATTGTCGGCCTAACGTCCCTAAAATTCTGCCTGAGTTTGATGTTGGATGTTTAGATTCGACATAAAGCATTTCTTAATACCTTTGTGCCTCTTTACTCAGGTTCTTAGACACGTTCGTGCTGTGGGCCTGATTCTTAAATCTTGTGATGCTTCAGCGATAATTAGGATTTAGCGATCAGAAGTTGCGCAAGCCTGTAAAGTCACATGGCGTCTCCCTGCCAAAGTAGCGTCATGTGGGAGAAGCAAAATAAGGAACCTTAAAGATGACAGATACTTTGAGTCTCTTGGTGCTTTATGGTGGGAAGTTTGTCTAACCGATCGCTACCCATCTTTGCTTTCACTACCTCTGTTGTGTTTTTGTTCTTTCTGCTCATTCCTCTGTTTTTTTCAGAGATTGAAATCTGACAATGAAAAGCTGTGAAATAATGAGCAACCAACCAACCACTGCTTCCTATGGCATTCTGTTTGAACTTCCACTGCAACCTATTGAGACTACCCAAACTAAAACCTGCTGACACTACTCTTCCTGCTACCTCTACTACTACTACTACTACTACTACTACTACTACTGCTACCACTACCACTACTACCACCACCACCACCACCATCTCCACTCTCTAGCAATGCTACATTCTTCAGCACCCACAACCTTGAAGCTGCATCAGGCCCAACATGCTGGTGCTAATTCCAAGTCTGTAACTCCCTTTGGCTCTTCTTAAATACTCTTCACATATCAGGGGTTGACTTTTCTTCCTAACAACGACTCTCCTCTCTCTCTCTCTCTCTCTCTCTCTCTCTCTCTCTCTCTCTCTCTCTCTCCCCCCCCCCACCTCTCTGTCCTCCTGCTGTTTTCTGCTGCAGGAACACGGCAGCCGTTCCACTTTCTACCGCAGCCCCGCGGGTCCCCCCGTCCCTCGCTCGCCCATATCTGCCATGCCACCATGCTACCCCGAGTGGGGGGCTGCTGTCACGTGCGGCACATGCTCGCAGCCTGGCGTGGGACAGCGAGCACTTCATGAGCCTGCTGCCACGCCCCAGTCACAGCCACAGCCACACGCCAGCACGCCTCTCCCTGCAGGAGACGCGCCTGGCGAAGTGACCGCCGTCGCGAACTCCGAGGAGTCGCCATGGCGACGGCGGAGCAGCTTTGAGCCCCACGTGCCAGAAACACCCCTGGACCTAGAGGATGCTGATCTGCCAGTGAGCGAGGTATGACCCGTTTAACTGGATGTTTAAAACAAACAAAAAAAACACACAAAACAAAAAAAAAAAACACAAAAAAACATGCTTCTCTGGACGGACGCAGAGAAAAAGAGGAAAAAAACAACAACAACCTGTGAACCAGGTGCAACTGTTTAGCAGGCTTTGATTAGGAAATCAAAGCCGTTTCACAAACGTTGGAGCTTCTCCATGAGTGTGCCAGAGAAATAAGTCGGGGTCAGCCCAGAACTGCACTCGTGTGCCAAAGATGACCCAGTCTCCACCCACGCCCCGCTGCCTCCCACGCTGTCGCAGTTCCAACGACATAGTTACTTCCCCGGAGTTGTTGTTGTTGTTGTTGTTGTTGTCGTCAAAACAAAACTACACATTCTATTTTAGTTGTGCTGATTAGAATTCAACGACGAAGCTTTATTTGAACCTGTGCAGGCACAACGATGCATTCAATGGTATTTATAGGCAGAGGATTTTTGTAAACCACTTTGTGCCAAGAAAATAAGGGAGCTTTTAAACGTGTAAGCTAATTTCCTCATGTCTGAAAAGAGTGTTCAACCTGAGGACTGGCATTTTGTCACCTCTCAAATCTACTAATACTAAACTGTGTTGGCCGTTCATACTCGTTATTCTAACACTGGATTTGTCTGCTGTTGTCGGCCAGTGTTATGGTTACGGATCAAGCCTAGTCAGAGATCAAATCCTCATTTAATGCAAATTAGTAATCAAAGATTCCGGACTGGGCTCGGACTCGACTGAAAACAACGCGCGTATGAGCTGATGCGTATAATTATACGAGACCAAATGTTTTGCAGCCACTTTGTGTCCCGATTGTTTTTAACAGCTGCCAAAACATCGACTTGAATTATTTTTGTTTTTCGATATACAGGAGGGTCACTTGTTCATATAGTGGTGTCCTCATTGAGTTTTTGACTATTAATGACCGCAAGCTAAACTACACTTGCATGTAAATCTGCAGTGAATAGTTTTTACAGTTAATCCACCGCCGGTAGTCAAATGAGAGCAGAAGCGCAAAGGGAAAAAACAAAGAAAAGCTTTCACAGCGCTTCACTTCACACCCTGAACTACATTTCAGTGCATCAAACTTTGTGTACTCGTGATGACGTGGGAAAGGAGCAACAACATTTGAGTAAACGGGAAGAAGAAAGCGAGGACTGGGCTTGTATGCATTTTGTAATTTCATATTGATAAATACAACCAACTATAAGGCAGGATCAGCTATAGATCTTCTTCATGTCCTGACAGTCAGGCTCATGAGTTATAACCTGCAGTCCGTAGTTTGAAGATAATACTGTACGAACACCATCTTAAACATTTTGGGTCATGGTTTAACAGAAAAGCTCTTCCGTTGCATGCTAACATTTTTGAAAGAGTCTTCAGATTGTCTTTCCGTTCATCTACAGACGCTCTGGTTGTCGTGTGTTCGCTGACTAGAAACAGATTTATTTTTTTATATGCTTTTAAGATGTGTCCTGATCCTCTTCTCTTGTATCTGTGTCGCCGGCCCAGTAGCAGGCAGTTGCCTCATGGTGTAATTTAAAAATGTCCCACTGTAATCCTGCTAAATAATACACACTAATCTTTTTTTTGTTGTTTTTTTTTTGTTAAGTGCCTGCTTTATTTTAGCCCAGCAAAGCCAAGCAACTTCACCCCCCCCCCTTTTCAGTCTGGTGTAATCGGTTTGAATTGTCTCTATTTATTATGTGGATGACTTGAAAGAAATAAACACTGAAAATGTGCTCGGGTTTCAGTATTGTGCTCATCAGTCTCCAAAGAACAGGATCTGTCTGCGGTGGAACATGAGAGGTTTCCAAAGTCTGGAGAAAAAGAAATTCAGCAGCGCTCTCAGCTGGATGCGAGTCTTTGGTGCCTCCTCAAAGCTTCTTCTGCCCTCTGGTGGTGAGAACAAAACCTTCACTTTGATCCACTTCCATTAACAAGCCACTAAACTCAATAAGTCACTCGTTATGTATTCATCAGTGACGGGAGCGTTTTGTTACACCAAAGTGGAAATTTAAGCCGTTCAAAGCTCCTCGCATGAAAAGAAAAGAAAGTAAAAGATCAACGGAAAATGCAAGAAGGCAACAGCACACGCAGAGTCCCAGGAAACACTTCACGGGACTGAGAAGGACAGGAAATATAATCACCGTAAGCATGAAAAAAAAAAAAACAGGCTACAAACAGAAGATCCACCAAATCCCCCGAAACAAATAGCGTTTCTGCCGACTCATTGATTCATTTTTGTCTCCCATTTTTTTTTTTTTGCACAGGAGCTGCAAAGTTTTTTTTTCTACTACTTCTGTAATAAACACAGAGGCACGATACATATTCCGTATATCAGGATTTGGCAAATGTATACGACACCACATACGATCAATTTAGTACGAAGCTCCAAAAGCCACACAAACTTTGATGCCCTAATTATCTGTGTTTTGCAGAATTAGCAGCCAACATTAGAACAAACCACACTTATTCATATTATAAGTTTAGATCTATCAAACGGAAACTGTTTAGATACTTAAGGAAAAGCAGCAACGACACGATGAATAAAAGCCCCGCACTGATAATAGTACTTTATTTTAAAAAAAAAATTAAAAAAAGTGTTCGCAATATGTACTCAAAGTCAGTTTTAGTTATATAGCACGTTTAGATACAACAAAAATTGACCAAATTGCAGCACAACTTCAGACACAAAACAATCAGGAAGCATTTGGTCATTTCAGCCGTCGAAGACTTTTTAAATTTGAAGCCAAAACAAGATTAAGCCCATAAAACACAAGAATATCAAAAGTTTCAAAAGTCCCAATTAGTTATGAAAAATGATGGGGGGGGGGGGGGGGGCGGGAATGCCCCTGAAAATGTTTTAGCATCACGTGCTTTTTTTTTTTTTTTAAATAACCGATGCATTACTTTCTAAGTATTTGTTACCGTGGTGGAGATACAGGCGACCGTTTGCTCGTTACACGTGTAGTGACGCAAAGTAAACAAAAAGGAATATTTCCATCGAACTGCGGTCCGTTTTTCTGAACTAATAAAAGAGTCTGAATCATTTTGTTGTTGTCCAACTTTTGTATCTTCTATATGTAAAGCTGTCGGGAGAAATGTGTAATTTACCGTTTTCTTTTGACCGAGTCTGCCGTGGCACGACTGGTTCCTCGAGTGCGTAACAGCCAATCAAAGAAGACGGGAGAGTTGGATTGATTTTTTTATATTTTTTTTAAACAGTTTTTGTACAAAACAAAAACAAAAAACAGTTTGCAGTATGAAACGGAGATAAAGTCAAATACGCTGAAGTATAGCATCGCACTCCGCCCTGCTGCTCATCGGCTGGTATGGCTGATGATTTGTGTGTGTGTGTGTGTGGGTGTGTGTGCGTGTGTGTCATCATCTCTTAATGAGGTGCCTCGTACACATTGGGCCTTCGGCTTCATGCTCTGTGTGCAGATGGATTAACAAGAGTTGAGGTCAAGGAGCAGCTCTGAATATTTAAAGGCTCTTTAATCAGCCGCATAACTGTGAGCCGTGGCTCGTTCCAGGCTTCGGTGTTTGGATGTACAGCTTGCTGTGGATGTGCTGCGCGTGTAGGACTCTGGAGATGATGAGGGTGCTGCCCGCGGAAAGAGGAGAAACGGGTACAGCCCGCTTGCTTTCCTTGAGGCTCCAACGTACATATACGGTAGCTCTCGGCTCCCTCGGGGGGAGGACGCAAGGCTTTGGTGTGGCTTGTGACGTGGAAATAAGGCCCTCAATTTGGTCCTTTCGAGGGCCTCTCTCACGGCCCCAGACCTCAACGCAGACTGGCGAGGAGAGATCACACAGACCTCGGCGGCGTCCATCTTTGGCTGAGCCTCGGTCGGAGAGTGGGTGTTCCTTTATAGATGAGGTTGTTTTCATCTGCAGATTTTCCCACCACTTCTCGCCTACGTGCTGCCACATAACCGGACTAATGATGATGCTGGAAGGTCTCGCTGCTGCTGCTGCTGCTGCTGCTGTGTGTGACTTTCGTTCATTTTTACATGAGCCAACAATGTGTGTTTCTTTTCTCATATATATATATATATACACGTATGTAAAGACACTTTTTTCTGAGTGTCTTCAAGCTCCAGAGGTTTTACATATATATAAAGTGTCTTTACATACAAGTGTGTATATATACATACATACTGTGCCCTCTCATTTAACTCAAAACAATTAGCCTTGAATTCTGGTTTAGAGTCCTACCTCTTACCGTTTCCTGTCCTGCACAAGGCCGACCAGTCCGACTGCCCTCCATCCCTCTGCGCCCCCTTTCTAATTGCCCTTTCGATACAGAAGCTTGTGTAACCCGGAGCGCCGGTGCGCCACAGGGTGCCTCGTCGCTCAAGTCCCACCACTCCCAGGCGGCAGCGGCCCAGAGAAGCGCCTTCCTCCTCCCCGCATTCATCCACCAAGAGCCATTAAAAGAACCCTGCACACACAATCGATCACATTATGTCGAGGCGTTTTATGACGCTGATTTATGGCCGCCGAGTTGACTGGACTCTTACAGCTCACCGCAGACATCTAAACCTAACAGAGGCTTGTTGTTCAGCAGCACTCAAATTTGTTCCTTTAATACTGGAAATGCGTCAGTCCAACAAACAATGTTTAAGGTGAATTTATGGTATTTTTTTAAGAAGAAAAAAATGTTTGAGGTAGAGGCACAATTTTTTAGTGATTTACACTTTAACTTGGCAGCCAATTATTTATTTATTTATTTTTTTTGACATGGGAAGTTATGACCCTGCATCAAACCGAATGGATAAATTATGTTCTCTTGCAGTCTTCCAATGAGAGCAAATTTGGCTGTTTATAAATGCGACATGAATGCACTGCATTCGCTCCACAAATCCTACAATCCATCCAGCTTTATTATTATTTTTTTTTTTCCACCACTCATTTTTCTAATTAGCCATGAAGCTTGTGTCGATGCCAGGAGCGACTAATTCAAGAGGGAGCAGTAAAGCAAAAGCATAAATAAGGAAATAGTCCTGGAGGGTGTGTGGAGGGCTGTAAAACATCATGGCTCCTTATATCACTGGATGTTCTATTATTATTATTAACTTTTTTTTTCTTTTTTTTTGTGGATCAAATCAGAGTCTTAGCAGGAGACACTGCCAAGTCCTTTTTTTTTTTTTCTGAGTGTCTTCAAGCTCCAGAGGTTCAAGTGCTTTTCTAAAGCTGACCCTGACCTCCTTCATTCCCCCCCCCCTCCTCCCCATGGAGGGAAGCAACGGAGAGGAATGGATCCACAGAACTACTTTCTTTGCAGTGCTGTTACACCAAAAACATGTAAAGGTTTTGTGTCTCCCTGAAATAATAAAAAATAAAAAACCGAATGTTTTACACCGCTTCCTTTACATGCCTATGTTCTGCTCTTCCGTCTGTTTTGTTAACCTTTCGGGAGACGCCACAATAACTCGGCTCTTCCGTTCAAGCACGTCACGTAAACGCACCAATCACCAGCCGTGTTGTGATTGCCTAGAAAGTGAGTTGCCTCTATGATGCGCTGCCAGCGAAAACGTAAAGCCGCGTAATTGGTTGCGCAAGTGAAGTTTCTGTTAAATGCCTCTCCAGCTGCGATGACTTCCCCCCCCTCAGCACTGAGCTCCCTCATCCCATAACACTGCAAGCAGAGAGCGAACTTTTGGAACTCTTTTCAACTTTTCTCCTTGACTTTTTTTTAAACAACTTATTTTATTTTTATTTTTTTTTAAAGTTTTTATCATGTTTTTGTCACTGCTGTTGAGCGTAATAATCGCAGCCCGTGCGTCCGTGCCGGCAGATGCGCAAATCCCCAGCCGGTACGTTATCGGATGTCCTGCCCGGTGTGACAAGTCGATGTGTCCTCGGTTACCAGCGGACTGCCTGGCGGGACAAACCCTCGACGTCTGCCAGTGCTGCCCGGTGTGCGGGTCCGGGGAAGGTGAAGCCTGCGGCGGCAACGGAAAGCTCGGAGACCCCGTTTGCGGGGAAGGGCTGGAGTGCTCGGTCCCCGGCGGGGTGGCGTACACGGTCACCGTGAGGAGGAGAAGCAAGAGTGGGATTTGCGTCTGCAAAACCACAGAGCCGGTGTGCGGAAGCGACGGGGTGTCCTACCGTAATATCTGCGAGTTGAAGAGGGTCAGCCGCCGGGCGCAGAAACTGCAGCAGCCACCTGTCCTTTTCATTCAGCGGGGAGCCTGCGGGAAAGGTAACGCTCAGGTTGTTTTGATCAATAAGAGTTCAAAACACAGAGAGATGTTGGTATGAAATATTAGGAAGTTAGACGAGTGTTGCATGAAGAGCCATTATTCTGTGTTTGGATACTTTCCTTTGACATAAAACCATTGTGCAACAAAAACTCTGTACTTTTGCAGCAGAAGTCCTCATGCCAATCATGAGCCGTTTATTTATTTATTTATTTTTGGCCCGTTTGATCTTCATCCTTCACAGGTCACTTCTTGAACCTGACCCCTCAATCCTCACTGGACATCTGTGGTTTGAAGTTCAGGCAGATGTTGTAGCTTTAAACTGCACTCAGAGGCACACAATCCCCATGTGTCTGTGACAACAAGAGCCACTATTCAAGTGGGTTTCCATCTCTTGTTCCTGCATTACAATTAGACTCGATCAGAGAACTGTTTCTTTTACTTTGGCCTGGCTGAATGAAGTCATGAGTTGTCCCCCGATGTGAGAACTTTGGACAATCTCTGGCATATCCAACAGTCACATGGCTGTAATCCGCTGGATTGTTTTATAGAGCGTAGTTCGTGGCAGGGTGGTCTGCATTAAGCTTCACAGAAAATAATTTTCAAAGCCTGATAAGTTTGATATACGCTGTTATTAAATAGTTCTGAAGGGACGTTTGCAATATTTGGAATATGTGAGCGTTTCAGTGGACCTGTGCTTTGTCAGAGTGTCATGTGACAAGTACCCCCCCCCCCCTAATCAGCGAAGCTCTATTATAAACAGACATTGTTCCTCTCACTCCTCTGTGAAACTCCCCAGCCCAACATCAGTGAGTCATTCGTCATCATGAGTGCCGTATCTTAAAACACACAATGAAACATTCGGGGATGAAAAATGGTCAAACTGAAACGCACACTTGTGAGGTCACAGGTGGTAAAGACATCGAAATCCTCCCTCTGCTTTTTGGTGTGCATGTATTTCACGCGTGTCCATCTGAAGTGGGCACCACGTGTGCGCTTGCACTTGAAAACCTCGGGGTGAACGGCTTCAACACCTGTCGCCTCAAAGACCTATAACTTCCCTCAAGGCTTGGAAACCCCCCCCCCCCTCCCTCTCCCGCAACTCTTTTGCTACAACCCTCCAACTCCTTCCTCTCGCTTCTTCTTCTTCTTCTTCTTCTTCTTCTTCTTCTTCTTCTTCTTCTTCTTCTTCTTCTTCTTCTTCTCTCGGCGTCTCTCGCTCGCTCGCTCCGTGTTTCTGTTGTCACCCGTAAATCACGGTTAACAGTCACATGAAGGAATTCCTGGCTCCGATTCAAAGCCTTCGATTCCTCCTCTGTTGAAGACCGTTTAAAACAGGCAGCAGACACTGAGCAAAAATACAAAATTAGCAACCCATATTTTCGGTGGGAAAGGTTTACATGGACGTCAGAAACCGTGTGGGCGCTTTGGTAGGGCAGACTGCATCGCCACATTTGTTTGTCAGTCATGTAAGCAACCGAAATGGTTAAGTCAGGCAGCTAACCATGTCTGAAACAGAGCAAGACTGTGGTGAGTGCTATTGATTTTTCCGAGGCACCCGGCGAATATTTCCGTAGATGCAATAAAACGAGTCGCGTTTCATTTGCTGCATCAGCTGGGACTCTGTCTGCAGTGGCATCTCTTTCCTTCAAATGAACTTTAGCACAAGTTGTGATCAAGGCTGAAGAGTTTCAGAACCGCCAGAGGCGATAACTGAAAAGAAAGTCGACCCCCTCTGAGGGACTTGAGCTACCCCGCAACCTGGCCCCATGTTAAGAAAACATGTGCAAGTTTAGTTGCATGATGTCATTTCGTGTCTGGATGGTAAAGATGTTAATTATGAAAGTAATTTGTTTTGGAAAAGAAAACTAGGTCAAAATCTTGGCTGTGACCTTTGGGTCACATGTTAAAAGTGACCCAATTTTTTAATAGACATCAGGTTTTAGGGAGTTTAAAAGCCTTTACTGATGCTGACAGCGTTGCGCTTAATATATCTGGACTAGAAACTACAGAGGTGCCACAAATCTGGACACAGAAGTGCATGTAGACAAAACTAAACGGTTAAGAGGAGTAAATAAAGGTGTGAGCATGGAGATGATTCTCACAGTGCTTTCTCCAAAATCTGTTTGGACTTTACTTCAGTTGAAATCCTAGTTCAGTTTGTAGCCGCTCAGTGACTCCCCTGCTCTTTTATTTCATTGCTCGCTCATGTTGCTCAATTCACTCTGTGACTCCGGCGGGTGATATTTGCTGAATGTGCACATTCTTCCTCAGCTTGTCTCAGCCGCTCATAACATTAAACCATCATCTTTGTGCATGCGTGTTATACTTTTTTTTTTAAATTTTATGTCGTTTCTATCAGCCTGTCTCTGCTCCTGTTCCTGCATGTCTGTCTGTCTGGTTTTCTCATCTATGTCCCTTCCTGTTCTTGATGCCTGCAAATCTCTTTGCTACTTTTATTCCTCTTTCTGCTCAACTACAGTTGCTGCAGCCTCTTTCTGACACATTCTTTACTTTAATGCTGTCGTGTGCGTGTGTCACGTTATTCTCACTGCAGCAGGAAAACATCCCATTTGTATGTCCTCTTCCTCCAAATTCCTCCACATTACCTCCTATTTGCTCTCCGTGCTCTTGTTTCTGCCAGCGTTGTCACTGTTGGGGCCTCGGTAAATCTCACCAAGCGTTGCACTGTGTGTTGCATTGATGCTAAAAAAAAACAACAAAAAAAAACGTACCAGAGTATATTGACCTTCTGTATTCGGTGTTTGGGGTGAGGGGGACATTGTCTGTAAAGACACAAAAACAAACTGAACAGCGTTGTTAAACTTGGTGGCGAGATAAACTGGGGAACCAATGTGCAATATCACTTTACATGACAGAGCAGTACACCATGACTTTAGCTCACAGCAATATCATAGCAGATCCATTTCACCCTCTGTGGGCTGAGAGCGCAGGGTGAAGGTTTGAGGACATAAAAGAGGCACTACATTCTTTTCTGATCTTGTGGATGATGTTTTTTTTTTTTTTTTTTTATCTGATGTTATGTTTAGTGTCGAATTCAGTTAGTGTAAGGAGTGTAGTCTCTGGTAAACAGTGCTTGATGGCCGTACCCATCAAGCACGGTCAGTTTACATTATTTTGGCCAGGATGAGAATGTCTCAACAGACACCAGATAACAACTTTATACACTATAAAACACAGAGAGTTTTATCTGCAGAAGATAGAGTTAACTCATTTGGTAAGGGCTGGATGAACAGACACGAATTTATGTGTCCCACACTAAACCGTATTAAAATGGAATCAAATTAAAGATGGAAAAATGAGGTTATACAGAGTTACTCACACTGTTGTTCACCTCCAAATGTTGCCATTGTGTCATTTTAGTGTTATAAACATCGGCAAATGTTCAATGTTGAGTCATTTAAGTTGTGTACTGAGCCAAAATCAATGACCTTCTGGAAATTATTATATAATAACATACCAATAACTTCCCATTGCCTGCCATGATTCTCAAAGCCTCAGTTGCTGAATTTCCTCCATAAAGCTGGTTAAGACCAAAAAGGAAACGGCAACATCTGCATTTTATTTACTTTTTTTTAAAAAATTTTTTTATTACCACGTCTTTGACAATGACCATAGAAAATCTTTGCTTCAGCATTAGCCTGGCTTTATAGAGACTCAGTTCGTCCAGCAATAAAGACTCCGAGTGACAGTGCGTGAAGAGGAGAAGGTGACTTCTACCTTCTCATATCGTTCACTTTTTAAAATTTATTTATTTTTTTTTTTATAGAAAAACACTTCAGTCTGCAGGCACCAATAAAACAGAGAGCAGTTTGTATGGGAAAATTGTTGAGATCTCAAAAGTGGGCTGTGGGGAGGGGTAATGGGGGTATTGGAGGATAGAGGGTGTGTATGTGTTTGTGTCAGAGAGAGAGGGAAAATAAATAATGCTTTTATATGAACTTTATTTTTTATTTGTTTTACTTAATGTTGTGTTTGAACTGTTTTCATCACATTTAATGCTTGAACTGCCCCCAGAAACAATCTTTGCAAGACATCTGATTATTGTTAGCGGATACTTAACTTTATTAGACTCTTTCATTAGGAGTCACCACACTCCTCAATGTGTCTTCCATGTGGGTGAAATCTTTACTTCATCAGGTCACAGCGTTTGTCAGCACGTCATCGAAACACTCTTATTTGACACACAAATATCAGGGCCTTCAGGATATTGCTGATTTTTGATTATTTGATTGTGTCCCACATATGAAATATCTCGGGGATTTTTGGGCTTAAAATTATATCGTGTTTCAAACGCCTCTAAAAATCCAAATCAAAACGGCTTTTCTTACCCAATTCAGCTTTTGTATTTGATTTCAAATAAAGACGTTTGCCGTCTAGTATCCGTCATCGGTCATTGACCAACAATTGATTTCCACAAGTGAGCTGGTGAAGTTGAGCTACGCTACAGCTCACATACAGGTAGCATGCAGATGTGACTGGAAGAAGTTTCCAGTTCCATAGTGAGCTACTGTGCAACTATAAGTCATCTCTGTTTAATTTGACTTAACCCTCTTAAGACCCACTGCCGTTTTTTAAATTTTTTTATTTTTTTATTTCCACCTGAAAAAACATACCACAATTCAGTCAGTAGCAGCTCCACAGCTGTAAAGCCAAATGAACAACCTTGGGCTCTGTGGATTAAACACAGTTGGGAGAACTTTGAAATACAATAAAGGTTCTTTTGTTCTGTTGTACTCTGTCAGAGGGATTTACCTTTATTTGGCCCTACATTTTTAAATGTATAAATGTTACACATACGGCAATAGCTAGCTGTTTACTGCATGATGGTGCAATTAAGGATCTTCTTCGTCTCAGTATGGTAACAATTTGGCCGATGGAGGGATATTTCAAAAGCAATGTGATGATTAGACCGTAAATCTTATAATCCCAACTTTCTCTCCACACGTCAGCGATATTCAGGATTCTTGGGGTCAAAGATGAATGAGTAATTTTTTGGCATTTAAGTAGATAGCGGAATTTCAGTTTGGCTCCAATGTCAACTGAACTCTACCACAGTAAAGTCTTCCTAAACTCAGTTAAGCAGTGAAATGGTCGGTCTCCGTCCATAAATCAAGCAACAATGGCTTGGCGGTGCTCTTTAATGTAACTGATGTGCACAACAGCCGACCCATGATATCCTCACCACCGGGCCTCCCATCTTTGCAGCGGTAGTCGAGCATCCATGGTAGTAAATTTCCCCGTGTGTGTGTGTGTGCGCGAGGAGGCCTCACTCATCATAACATGGTGAAGTGGAAGAGACTCGGAGGATATATGGACGCTCCAGAAACAACACAGGTTCTGGACACCGGGCCTGCTTTCTCTAACCGTAATCCTATCAGAGCTGACCACGGGGCCCCCCAGGGTGTGAAGCTTCTGTATCATGGAGAAAATGACTCAAACATTTCCATTACTGCTCTTTCATGCTGTGGTGAGAAAGTTGTGTGGCATTTATCAAAATGCAATACTTGTTTTAAAGTTCAACAACAAAAACGTATGTGGTGTTTGGAAGAAAGCAGTTCCATTTGTTTATGAGCGGCTTCTTTTTTTTTTTTTTTAGCTCTCGGCTATTGGCTCTAAAGACCGCAGTCACCTCATCATTTTCGCCCCAACTGAAATATTTCAACGACTATTAGATGGATTAGGATGAAATTGTGTACAGGCATTCATGCTCCCCAGATGACGAAAAACATCTGACGTTGGTGATCCCATGACTTTTCCCATAGACTTGTATAAAAAAAATGGATTTTGTCTTCATGTCATCACCCATCGGTTTCCTGGAAAGAAGTTTGAAGCTCAGTTCAAGGTGGTGCAGGCCGCGACCATCTTGGTGGCGCCTGACTCAAACAAATTCAAAAACGGACTAACAGGTCGAATAAGCCGAATGAAGCCTGATCTGCAACCTGCTGGACGCTTACCCACTCTAATAGCATCCATCTGTCACTCAAAGCAGCCCCATCCTAAATTATGTATAACTTTGAGCCTTAATACAATTTAAAACAGGGGAATTAGCTACAGAGACCAAAATGTGTTTCTGTACCAGACTGTTAACATGTTTATATCTTATTTTAAGTTGGGCATTTTAACATGTGGTGATTGACTTACTTTTGGACCCAGCCTCTAATGGCAGTTTGAGGAGCGAAGTTTTTTTTTTTTTTTCATGCTGCTTTGGCTTCTACTTTTTTTTTGCCCTGGGGGATGCAGCTTGATTTTTTTTTCCTCTGGTGCCACCATGAGGTAGACATTTCTGTCTTATAGTGAAGGCTGGGGCGAGATTGGACCAGCAGAAGGGACACTCTGCCTCTGATTGGTTGTTACTCTGTGATAGGTGTAAGGACGGGGCTAGGGACCGGCTGATTTGACGAGTAAACAACCAATCGGCGTAGAAATAAAAGCGTGCGTCTCTCCGGCAGATCAAATCTAGCACCAACCTTTCAAAAAATGTCTTGATGACTATTAGATGGACTGACCTGAAGTTTGGCACAGAAATTCAGAAAATGAGAACCAATGACTTCAGTGATCAATTACTTCTCTTTAGCGCCCTGTGCAGGTTTTTGGTTTTTAGTTGTTCTTAGAGAATGAGTCTTAATGACTTCGGAGATCCTTTTGACTTTTCCTCTTGCGCAGCACTCGGGTTAATGCTTGTGGCTTTCTGTGAAACGTCTCAACAGCTAATGGTTGGGTTGTCGTTAAATCTGGTGTCTGACAGTGAGACAGATCAGGTGAACGTATATCACCACAATTTCCCGTCTGTGGGTCGACAAATGTTTTCATACCGTGTAATTTAGTGGAATTCGCCGTGGCAGGTCGGTGCTCATTCCACGCTTGCGTTAGCTTAACGGCACCTCAAGTGGAAAGTCTCTCCCTCATTCTTTAACCTCGCACTGCAATCAATGATGTCCCAGGGCTCATAGGGACCTTTCACTCTCACAAAATCTGTCCTGCGGGAGAAAGTAACGGCTGAAAATTGTCCTTGTCAGACTAAATAGTTCAAGCCACGTGGCAAAATGAGGGCTTAGGAATGGAGGGATGAAAAGGTCTCGGGATTGTTGATTCATAGCTTTGCTTTCACTGTCATTTGCGTGGGATTTAATTACCAGGTAAATCAGTCAACATTTCCTGACTTGCCCAGTGCGGGATGGGTGATTCAGTGTATTTGGCAGTCCTCATACATGCAGCGTCAGACAGTGTGTGTACGTGTGATTGTTATACCTGACAGTTACTACCTGATGGTTTAACACCTGTGGAATCCAGGATACCCTCAAACATGGGGTAAGATGAAGGTAAAGGTCAAAATGAAGTATTTACTTGGAAAGGATTTGGCCAGAGTTTGTTCATGAGTGTGTGTGCAAACGTGTCAGACCTGACCGAGACAGTCTCAACCGCAGATGAACTGTCATCTTTTCTTTTTCCTCGATGTGTTATGACGAAGGGCAGCATTTTCTATTCTCACACAGCTCTTACATCATGCAGTATTTCAGTGCATCTTTTGTTTGTTTTTTACTTGTCTGACATCCTGTGTGTGTGTGTGTGTGTGTGTGTGTGTGTGTGTGTGTGTGTGTGTGTGTGTGTGTGTGTGTGTGTGTGTGTGTGTGTGTGTGTGTGTGTGTGTGTGTTTGTGTGTGTGTTTAATGTATTTCCAGCTCAGGACAACCCAAACAGCCTGAGGCACAAATACAACTTCATCGCCGACGTGGTGGAGAGAATTGCTCCAGCTGTGGTTCACATTGAACTTTACCGCAAGTACGAGCCGTGTGTGTGTGTGTGTGTGTGTGTGTGTGTGTGTGTGTGTGTGTGTGTGTGTGTGTGTGTGTGCGTGTGCGCGCGTGCGTCTTGAGGGGCTACACTGAAACACACTTGAATTTACAGCCCACCTGTGTGCTTAACCAGAGCACAGCGACTGATGAAGCCCCTTAATCTCCACTTCAGTCTTTCAACGTCTTTCCTTTTCATCGTCTCACCAGCTTTCATGCTCTTTTATCTCTGCTCTTCGTCGTTCTTTGGCACCTCGATTCTTCATCTGCGGCATCTCCGGTCTGTCTGTCACTGTGGTTTGTAAAGTGGTTCAATGTCTGCAGCTCTGTGATTTCCACCTTTTTCTGCCTCATCCTCTTCCAGCTTTGCCTCACTCACATCTGTCTCTCGTTTTACGTTTCCTTAATCTCTCCAGCTCACCTCTGAATATCTTCTCACTGTTTATACATTTAACTTGTATTCGCAAAACCTCACTCGCATGCTTTAAACGTTGTTTGCTTTCAACCTTCAAGTCTTACAACGCTGTTCCATCATGCATTGTTTTGTTTGTTTATCTAGAAGAAACATGCTGAAAGAGAAGAGAAAGAATAGCAAAACTCTAATCCCTTCTTACTCCCTCGCACCCTCCTCTTCGTCTTCTCCGCAGGATGACCTATTCCAAGAGGGAGGTGGCAGTGGCCAGTGGTTCTGGTTTTGTTGTCTCAGAAGATGGTCAGATTGTGACCAATGCCCACGTCGTGGCCAATAAACACAGAGTGAAAGTGGAACTGAAGAGCGGCGCCTCCTACGATGCCAAAATCAAAGACGTGGACGAGAAATCGGACATCGCCCTCATCAAGATTGATCCACCGGTTAGTGGATGAGCGAAACAGTCCGAAGAACTGCAAAGAAATAAAACTTCGGACAGCTCTAACTACCAAGTTAGAGGTCTCTTAAGTTTTATATCTCGAGAGTAAAATGTTGTGAAACACCCTGAAAACCCTGCTTGCTTTTATATTTGTTTTGGCCAGATCTCCCTTAAAGAAATAGTTTGACATTTTAGAAAATCTGCTCATTCACTTTCTTGCAAAGAGTGAGAAAAATAGGATCAATACCACTTTCCTGTCCATAAGTTAAACATGGAGCCAGAGTCACAAGTCAATTAGCCTGGTTTAAGTGTAAAGATTTACCAGCGGAGTCCCATCGCCTCTGGTCCCCAAGAAATAATGAGAGATTTTAACTCCTTGTTCACAACACAGCTTGTCATTTCTTACATTTAAGCATGAATTAAAACAAATGAGACAGAGCCAGGCATGCCGTTTCCCTCCGCTTCCAGTCTCCATGCAAATCTAAACTTGACTGACTGGATTCATTTATCAATCAGCCTACAGACGTGAGATTGGGATTGACCTTCTAAAATTATCATGTAACTGTTGTGGTCAATTTCAAAGGTTGGAGGATTGAAGTCGGGCATTAACATGAATTAAATCTTGCAGATTATTCAGTACAAGTGAAGTAAAGTGAGAATAAAGGTGCAACCAGATGAGTCTTTAAAAGACAGCTGGCTGGCCGTAGGTCCACATCCTGTTGATGTTCAGACACAACAAGCTGCAAAAACAACTGCCATATTACACGAGTCTTCTCACGAGAAACTCACAGAGACACTCGCTTCTCGCTGACAGGTAAAAACCTGCGGTCAGTTTAAAGCCTGCGTTTATATCGAATGGAAAACACTTTGCTCCACGGGACATATGTTTGTTCCATTTTCTCTCCGGCACCCTGCATGTCCCCGTCTGTCTGTCTGTCTGTCTGTCTGTGTGTGTTTGTTTCTCCGTCCTCTGGACTTGTGGGATCCACGTTTTATGTTAATCGCAGCCAGTCATGTGAAGGAATGTGTGGCGGAGAGCCAGGGGCCTATTGACTGCGAGTCATAGCAGAGCTGAGTGCATTATGGCGCTCACTCTCATGGCTGGGTGACGCAGCTGAAAAGATGTTCATGACTGCAACACAAGGTGTATGACAAAGACCTCCAATTCTCAAGAGGTCCGACCGTTCGGGTTTTGTGCGGCCGAACATTGTGAGCAGAGGGTGCGGAAAAGAGCAGTGACAGATGCTTTGTGTTTGTTCATCCTATAATAAAAGCTGCTCCGTCGGTTGATGACAGGCCGGTCTCATTCGGGGGTCTTCATTTCCCCTGTTTGTTTGCACTACATGCTCTGTGTGTACAGCCTGTGCCAATTCAGGCATGAATGATACTTTGTGGGATTGTAGCTTGAAAAATATCTTACCGTCACGATCCAACAATTGTATACAGTTCATCATCGCAGAGGTCTTTGTTTATACGCTGCGTGCTGAAATATTTCCCAGCTTTTCACCTAGAATTTATACGAAGCATTTCTCTACATGACACCAGGATTTAACTGGCTGGTAAACAACAGGTGAGAGTAATAAAGCAGGGTTGTTGCAATTAAATGACAGTCAGATGTATCATACTGGTGGGAAACACATTCAGCATCATGAGTATTCGTGTTTGGATAAAGAGTGTGAAGTCTGAGTAAGTTCTTCAGGCCATGAGTCAGTGACGAAGCCCCAGACGACCTGTGGCCACTTTGGAAAGGCCACATGATTTAGATGGAAGTGGCATTTCTACTAATGCGGTGCAGTTAGCATGTGTGATATTTGGAACTAGTGAGAGTTAATACATTGAGGAGATTAGAGGATGATTGAATTATAATGAGAGGATGTTGTGGATTACATTTAAACTGGTAATTACAGTCATCCAAACCTCTTGTATTTAAATGTAATGTTGCAGGGTGTTTAGTTTCAGTACCTGAGGAGTAAAAACTGTGAATTACAACTTGAAAATATTCTTCTTTTATTCAAGCACAGTTCACTAAGGGTATAGATAACCAAGTGATGTCAAATCTGGAGTCTTTGGAGGCCAAAAAAAGTCAATTGTACGTCTTTATAAGAAGCCTGTAAATCTGTCATTGAGTCTCCAAATCAGGACCATTAAAATCAGACAGTATTTTCCCTTCAAAGCTGTTAAATAGCTCAACTTGACAATGCAATCTTCACTTAAGGTCCCTCATTTGCTTGTTCTGCAGCTTTTGACCGGATCACACCGTCTTCTTAAGTGAGGATTGTTTTGTGGGTCAAGAAAACTGTGAAGTTCAACTTTAAACCATCATGGATGAGACGTCCTCAAAAGACTGACTCGTGGACATTTAATGAGCTCATCTGCTGGTAAAGACTGTGTGACACAGTCAAAAGCTCCAGAATAAGACGGCATTAATTGTGTTAAGTGTACATAGCTGAGATTAGAGCTTCAACGATTTGTCAATTTAGCATATAGGTATTCTAAATATGACAGTTTCACCGTTTTCCTCATTTTAACATTATCGTAAATTGAAAATTTCTTTAGATTTTGCATTGGTGATCAGGAACGGGCATTTTAGCGGTTTTTTTGATGTCATAAAAGCCGAACAATCAATGAGGCAGATCGATTGGTTGTAAAAATAGTTGAGTTGCAGGCCAAGCTGAGACCATTGGATCTGATTTTTAAAAGTTCACAAATGTCTGGTTTTTGTGGGTGTTTTATCTTTTACATTTATTTATTTTTTCATGAAAATCTCTGTGTCCACAAGCAGGAATTTGAGTATTTTGAAGCAAAATTACCATTTCTGCTACTGAATTGATCCCTTTCGTCTTCTGTTCTCCCTCCATCGTTCCCATTTGCCGTTCCTCTCTGCTCCTCCAATCATCATAGTGTTGTCAACATCAGCACTCCAGAAGCAGCCAAAGATAATCAATATAATTGTACAATGGTGCAATTGTTTACGAGTGAGAAAGTTTAAAGTTAATTTTTTTTTCTTGACTGTAATGACTCTCTTCCCTCTTCTTTCTCTTTCCTTCTCCATGTGAAATTAGAGTTTATTGGTAGCAAAGCCCCATCGGTTCCCGGTGCTGTGGTCTGCCCCTCAGCTCTGGGGAACACATTAGTCTGTCTACAGCAGCTGGAACTTCAGAGAGGAAGGGAAGGGGGAAAAAAGTGCTGCACTCACTTGTTCCTGTGTAGGCGATATGGGGGGAAGAGAGAAAGCGAGAATGACAGCGAAAGAGCGGGCGATGCAGGGCAGGCCTGGAAAATGCACCCGTATGTCTGGAGGACTTTGTGAGCTAATAGGCTAATGAGGGCATTGTGTGATGTGGCAACAGCACAATGAAGACCGAAATCATCGCGCTTCAGGTTTTTAAAGTTATGTCGTCCTCACGTTTGGGCGTATTCACTTTCACTTGGAAGGATTCAGTCTAGCTGGAAAGACTACTGACATTCATTTAACCGTGTTGAATGATATTGACCCCCGCAGACTTGGAAGCAACTTCAAAACACATTCCCTGCACAGTACCTTGTACCTTTTCATGTATTTCAAGTGGCCCGTGCAGTCATTTACACTGGATCTAGGTGCATATGAATCAAGCAGATGCAGCTGACTGCAGCTTTGCTTTGTTCACCATGCAGCTTAAGGGTTCTTCCACACTTCTGGGCACACCCAAAAATGTGACCACATTTATGTTAATTTGTGATTTAATTTGTCATTGTTTATTTGTAGCAACTTAATATGTAGCATATGAGCTTAGGAATTTAAGTAATAATTACAGAATGTAATTTAAACACACGGACTGAACGGAGGGACAGTAAAGAATTGCAGTGGCTCAGGGGGAACTGTTGTGTGCAGGTTGTTTTAGGGTGTGACTCCCGCTCAATCCTCAGATGCAATCTGGAAGAAGATCTGAATGCTTCGTGTCTTCTTTACATACCGGCAACTGTAGCTGCAGTAAACGTGTTAGCAGAGAAAGCGTTAGCTCAACAAGTCTTAGTCAAAGATTTAAAGCAAATCAGGAATCTCACCTGTTTTGTTTTTGTCCAAGTAAGTTTAACCGTTCAAGCAGTTTGAAAGTATTTTATGTATATTACTGCCCTAATATAAGTGCTTAACAAGACCAAACTGCTCTTTTATTTCTGACTTCTTCACGAATCTTCAAGCAGTTTTCTCCTGACATGCAGCTTTAATCGTGTTTAATGCAGCTTTTATATCGTGTCATGAAGCCATGAAAGTCATATTTAAGGGCCTTTTGAGAGTTTTTTTTTTTTTCCATTTTAAATATCTTCATCCACATCTGACATTCGCAGACTAAATTAGAAGCTACTTTTTTGTACTTCCATCTGAAGTCAAAGATTACTTTAAATGTTGAGAGGTAAGTCTGTTATCATTGTTACTGTAAACATTACATATGCTATACTAGAATGGAAAGAGAACAGTGAGAAGATGAGGTAACTTAAAAAAGACTTAGCCTACTGAAACTCTTGGATGAGTCATTAATTTAACCCTTATGCTAAAATCAGCTTTACAAGTGTTGTATTGTGGCAGGCAAACCGGGCCTCATGTTTCCCATATGGTCCCCTGAAACAATGGCACTGTTTGTATCACCCATCACCTGGTATTAAGAGCCTCTCGTGGAAATTTGCCTGGTGCTGGTTTGGACTGGGCTTTTAATGGAGTATGTATTTGTGTGTGTCTGTGTTTATATGCAGTGAAGAAAGAGGAGGACTGAGCCTCCATGCGGCCATGTGTTTCTGCATTTATCTGTTGATCAGTAACACTGGCTAAATGTTTCCGCAGGAGATTTCTAGATTTCGTCTGCGGTGCCTCGATGAACACTAGTGAAATTTGCTATCAATTATTCAAATCAGTGTGCATGTGTGTGTGTGTGTGTGTGTGCACATGGATGGGTTTAAGTCAGCTCACTGTGGGGACGTGGAGGACACGCTTCATTGCCAGTGGAAAGACACTGCATGGCGTCCTTCGGAGACAGGCAGAAGGGGAATGAATCACATTCTCCTCCTTTCCTGACCCATCTTTTCTCCTTCATTTCTTGCCCCTGTAACCAAAATGGTTCCCATGCTTAAGGATGCAGTTGGGTGGGAAAAGAGCCAAGAAAAATGGACACACACACACACACACACACACACACACACACACACACACACACACACACACACACACACACACACACACACACACACACACACACACACACACACACACACACACACAGTTCCACCCTGCTGGGCCTTGATACACATTATCTTGGCCTACTTTTTGGCTACGTCATTGTTTTCCAGGCCTGCCGGACAGGCAGCAGTCTTGCCTAAAAGTGTTTGGGCTTACCAGTCATTGACGTCACTGTAGACAATTATAAGACATGAAAACAAAGTTTCAAATCAGCCATAGCTAGTCAGAAGTCTGATAACTAACAGTGTATTTGACGCAATCCTGACTATCAATTACATTTATTCTTGCCCTAAATGAGACAGCTATGATGCATCTTTTGGCGATGTAATTATGTGACAACTGCTGGCTACTTTTAAAGGGTGTTGGGAGCCTATAATATATCATCAGGCCCTTTGGGTCACCTGCATCAGTGGAAAAAGACACATTTACGTCATTGGCATGTAGATATGCAGACATTTTGTTTTAATTGGCCTGATTTTAACCATCCTCTCAAGCCCAGTACACTCACAGTGAGTGGAGTTTTGTTCCATCAGCAGAAGCAACATGTCTTACAAGAAACCGTTTTACTAGTCCACAAATCTCATGCTGATTGAACTCCTCTCGGTCGATGAAATTGTCACCATGAATAATGTAGACAAAGTAAGTAGATTTAAAGGCATAGTTCGGTTTCAGTTCCCCATCGGATCAGGCTGCTTGACACCAAAGTAAAGCATTGAAAATATTCTAAACAGACCGTATACATAAAGTGATGTTGATTTGTTTTAGGTCGACATTTTATTTTTTATTTTATTGTATTATCAGAGGCAGATATATCTCAAAATTTGAACAAACAGCTCAATACTACAAGAGGTAAATGAGAAAATGTTTTTTGTTTTTTTTATATATATATATATATATATATATATATATATATATATATATAACTTTTAACAACTTAGCAAGTTGTGCCCTTTATTATCTACCAACTCATATAATGCAAGTTTTATACTTGTCTGGGTCTGGCATATACAGGCAGGTCTATAAGCTTCTGCTCGGTTGAAGAGATTCTGGTGAGCTCCTCCACCCATATAACAAATAGTCTAGACCACAACTGCCCCTAGACATATAAAACCTATAGGAATTAGTAATTAGGTTTGGCCATGATTATCTCTGCAGGCACGGTGCAGCCACTGAAACATCTTTCAATTTGAAACTAGTTGGAGACTGTCCTACTAAGAAAAATGAGTGGTTTCAGCGAGCGTCCTAAAACGGTGAGTGAAGAAGACTTTTAATGGCTGTAGAATATATGATGAGACCAAAAGACAAAGTAATGGTGCTGTTTAAGTTTGCACAGTATGGCTAAAACGTTATCCATATGTAAAACCCTTCCGTCTTTGAATAAGACCACAATCAGCTTTTCAAACCTTCATCGAGTTTTGATTATAGTAACCATGACAACAAAGGTCCCTGAAAAAAGTACTTTCCCTAAACCTAACCAAGCCATTTCTGAGCCCAAACCTAACTAAACCTTGTCACATTATAAAACTAAACGGTATTGTTCTACAGTTTTAGTGTACATACACGTAGTATTTTGTAATTGAATTGAAGGACTTGTTGATCCATTTTCTAAGCATCTTGCTGTTCTGGGTCACCAGCCCTTATGGAGTTCACGTTCAGCTCCATATAATTAAAAGTATGCTCTCATGGGTATGACCTTTTGGTGGAAGAGAAAATAATACATATACAGTAGGAAGTTTTCCTGAAGCAAATGAACACATTGGACCTCATCTCCTCTCATCATTGTGATTTGTGCAGTTCAAAGTTTTGTGGTGTCTCGCCAAAACTGAGACGCCCTCGAGTCCTCTGGAGCTTTCATGCAAAGCTATACACAGATTGGAACGTACACACGAAAACTCACAGACATATGTTTGCTCTTATACCGACCAAAAACCTTCTCAACAACATATGGAACCCATAGTGGTTTCCATACTGGTATTGGCAAGGATATGGTTTTACCCAGCGCATGTTAACATGTTAATTTACCTACAAAGCGAGGAACTGCTCAGTGGAGAAAGACCTACTTTATGTGTTGACTTTGATTTACACATACTTCTGTTATGTTCTGAAAAAATAATTACAACATTCACCTACATTTCATTTTTTGTCATTCAACAGTACCAAACATGCACAAACAGGCTTCAAAGCACACATAAATGCATTTCTTAAATGCCATACAAGCACTCAGACTGAAATTACACACACACACACAGTGTCCCCTCTTTCCATCCCCTCCACCTGATCATCTGATCCTCTGACTTAATGTTATGTACTGCGTGAGCATGCTAAATCCTGCCCCATTTTTTTTATCGCCATTCGCACAATCCCGAGGGAACAATTTCAGATCCAAGCAGTAAAACCCTATACCTTAGTATACTTATGAATTTTGTAAAGCAGAACTTATAAAAGTATGTTTCCTGCTTTGAAGTCACCTGCATGAAAGAAACAGGGGGACGCTTAAGTGACTGCAGTCGAGCTTATATACAGTTCACGGGTCAACCAAAGGCTCTGTGTGTGAATGTGTGTATTTTGAAGTGGTCTGGCTGTATATGCGAGCAGTGCCAGGTGTGTGGGTTTTATCATTTACAGACTTCAGTTTGTGAGGGTTCATGCCCAGGCGACCTCCTCCCTCGCTCTGTGTGTCCGTATGCGTGTCCACATGTGTCTCAGAAACGATTAAGCCACAGTCCATCGCAGCTCGACTGGAGCTGGAGGTTTGCACCTGGTCTAGTCATAAAAAGGTAGTTAGCGTAATGGCTTTTAAATGAGGCTCCAAATGGCCGAAGCTGTAACATTAAACAATGATAAATCTCTAGAGCAGCTCTGCAGCTTTTGTCAGAGCAAGCTGTTTGTTTGTCCGCCAGCTTGTCCCTCCGTCACGGCGTTATAAAATCTGTCTGTGTGCGGGAGACTGAATCGAAGCTCAGCTCAGCTCGGCGACAAAAGATGGAAAAATGTCTGGAATTTTTCTCAGCACATCCCTCACAACTACCTCTTTGGTCAAAGCAAACAAAATGGTTTAGTCCTCCCTCCCCCCCGATCTCATACCCCTCTCTCTCTCTCTCTCTCTCTCTCTCCGAGAAAGTAGAAAACATGGCTTCCCTTGTGACATGAAAGAGAATATTCTACGACATCATCAATGTGAGGCGATGGAGTCGTCTCCGGCCTAACAAAACCAGAGCCTTTCATTTTCAGAGAGAAGATGCCGTCTTCATAGACCACATTTTCAAAAACGTCGCAGCGGGTTTATTTTTCTTATACATTCTATGTTTTTTTTCTCTTTTTTTTTTTTAGGTCTTAAACCAAAAATATGCTTTTGCTCATAAGATGGTTTCCGCCAACTCCGGCTGCATGCATCACCGTCATTTCAAACAAAACTCCATTTGACTCCCTCGTCTCACATTCTCCGACTCTCTTCCTGCGGTTTGTGGTGTTTGTTGTTCCCTTCTTTCACCTTACCTCCCTCCTTTACGTGTGGCTATAGTGCTGTTGGGTGAAGAGCCAGTGCATCGTAACCTTCGTCTGAAATAGCCGGGTGAGTCACTTGGGTGGTCAGGAGAGAGGCGGACTCGCATGGCGGGAGGATTTTCCGTGAGTCGTTCCAGATTGCTGACTAGTAACAATTAGTAAGCGATATGTAAGCTCGGGGTCTTTCGAACCGTTGGGTAGTCTGCATGTTACTGTTTGTTCTGCCTTCTCACCTAGATGCTGTTTGCTTTTCAGCCTACTCCTACATTTTGCACTCCGCTGTATGTACATGATTCTTCTGAATGCAGTGTGAGTTTGTGTAGGCGTGAGTGGCACGGGGTCAGATAAAGACCCCTATAAACAGGCCCCATTTATTCATATCATATTAATATTGACTGCAGTTGAGGCTGCAAGGTTTTCACGTGATAGCAACAGTCGCCATGACACAACCGGTATCACTAACTGCTATCATCAGCACGGTGAGGGGCACCGGCCGAGTCCTTAATGTCTTGGCAGAGACTCACATCCACCTGATGTCCTCTCTCTCTCTCTCCCTCAGCTGTGTGCGTTTTTCCTGGCTTCCTCCCTCCATCTGGTTATTCCCTTATCTCACATGGAGTGTGACAGGAGAAGAGGAAGTAGGGGGGAGGGTTCATTACACAGACTGCGACTCCTGTGTCAGGTGTCTGTTTGTGTGTTTGTGCATGCCAGATGCATGTTTATTGGTTAATGTATGCACCTCTTTGGCATGTGTTTGTGTGCGCGTGTGCGCTTGCTTTATAACATCCCCGTACTGTTCGAAGAAGCCCGCAGGAATCAGGGACGCGGCCTCGGACATGTTTGTTAGTTGTGTATGTGTTCGTATTTGTGTACCAGCGTGCGTGTGTGTGCATGTGCGGTAAGGTTGAAAGGTTGTTATCCTCAGTTACGGTTACGGGCTATTGCTATCTTTGTCATCTTCTAATAATAACTTCACCTCAAGGGTCAAGATCGTTTACAGCCAGGTTTAGCATAGCAACACTGAATCCGAAAGGTTTGTCTTCGACGCTTTCCCATGGCCTAATTTTCCAAATTGTATTTACACAAGTTTATAAATCATATGTTTATCTATCTGTTTATTGTGTCTATGTCTGAGGACACCAGAAGCATGTTGGCCAGTGAGGTGTCATGGTTCATGACTGAGAATATTAAAATTTGGGATTTGCTTGTTACGTCTAATTGTTCAGCTTGGGACGCATATTTCACATAGATCCTTTTGTCTGTGTGTGCCAACTTGTGTCACTGTCTTGGTTACCTTGCAGCCTCCACTGGCTCCTATTTATAACGCTGAGTAAACAAAATTGATACACAGGATGAGCGTTCGGGACAGGTTCACCCAATGGGTCTGCTGCGGCCTATTCTCATGAACACGATATCTGAAAAACAACTTGAGGGACTTCCTTCAAATTTGGCAAAACGTTCTGTCGGTCTCAAAGCTGAATTGATTAGAATTTGGTGGCCAAAGGTCAAAGGTCAAATCAGGTTTTTTCACCATAACTTAAGAATCCCCATGCTGATTTTGACAGAATTTGACACAAATGTCTAATCGCGATAGAGTGATGACAGTTTATATCCAAAGACTCAAAGGTCAACTTCACTGTGACATCGTAATGCTTTCCAATTCACTATCCAAATGAATTGGTGACACTAATCTTGATACTGTGATTGTATAGATCTTCCGTGCCGTTTGGTCGAATATGTGAGTGAAGCATCCACATTTTAGAATTTGTAGCTTCTTTATATCAACATCCATATTTGAAACATGGTCTACTGTCATAAATGCAACTTTGTTTTTTTTTTTTTATCAGAATCAGATTTAAAGGCCAAATTCCTTAAAAGTCTTCACTACATACAGTATATTCTATGAGTCTGGACAGACATGGATGTAAACTGCAACTCGACTGGTTGGCAGAGGCATACAACCACGACTCAGTAATTTTTGTTTATTTCTTAGGCCGTCCTCGCCTGCTGTCAGGTCGTTGGGTACAGTCTGTGCACACATTCAATGTGATGTGGCGGTACATGAGCGTTGACTGCGTGCTGCCCAGCAGAGATGATTTCATTCAGAGAAGGAAACTGTCACAGCAGATGAATAAATATATCCTTTCTGTGTCTGTCTGTAGAGGCATGCTCTCAGTAGCCTGGTTTCCACTGCTCAGTGAAACAGGCTCAACCAGAGCTTAAGGTAGTCATTATTTACTGTATAAAAGTCCATTTTCCAGCATCTGTGGTCTGTTGGCACACATTTGCCATTAGGAATGATTTGTCAGCTGGGCTTCAATTTCAGCCCAAGAAATAAGCTTTTGATCTTGATTATTAGTATTTTGAGTTGAGTTGTTTGGCTTAATGTCACTTCTTCCTGCGGCGGTAAAGAAGTAATTGTTTTTGTGTGGGAGTACAGCTATGCAGCGCTGAGTGGGTTGTCTTTAGAAGACTTGTGGTTTAGATGTAATTATTTTCCTACTGTCCACTCGTAAAACACATGATCACGAGAACTCGTTAAAGCTCACTAGAGTGAAGCAACACTGAATGTTTCTTTTAGAGTAGCTGCTGGCTAGGACAGTTGAAAATGCATTTTCTTTTCTATACCAGCATCAAACACAATGAAACACATTGATACTATATGAAAGTTTATGCAGATGTCAAACACATCCTTTGTTCACTTTCTCTCACATGAAAATTAGAATGACTTGTTATCTTGACTTGAAGAAGTTTAGGCTATGCCATTTCCAATTTGTCAAATCACAAAAAAAAGCTAGGCAAAATTTGGGTAACAAAAAGAAGAGATTCCAGCCAAGCTAGCAGCTCTGTGAGGCTGCGCATTTAAATGGTGACACCAGTATGCTTAAATACCAGCTGTGACAATGCAACATGCAAACAAGTTTACCATTTTGGTTTAGCATGTGAGAATGTGCAAATCACAAGGTGATGCTGATAGGAACTTTTTTTGGTCATAAACTAAAGTTTTTCTGGGTATGAAAAGTGAGAGGGGATCGATAAAAGCAATAGCTTTTCCTGAGGTAGTCATGGATGTATGTCTGGCCATAGTCGACCATCCGCTATTGCCAGGCAAACTATTAGCATTGCTTAAAAAAATACTGCATGCAATTCATGCACGATCCCAATCATATGAGTATGTTGTCCTTCTGTGTTTCCCACGGGCAGACCAAGCTTCCTGTATTGTTGCTGGGCCGTTCGTCAGACCTGAGGCCGGGGGAGTTTGTGGTCGCTATTGGCAGCCCGTTTTCCCTCCAGAATACAGTCACAACAGGAATCGTCAGCACCACTCAGCGAGGGGGCAGAGAGCTGGGCCTGCGTAACTCCGATATGGACTACATTCAGACCGATGCCATCATCAACGTAAGTGAATGAAGATGTATTATCATTATGCATAGACTTTGCTATTCTCAGGTAATCAGCGATCAATCTTTTTGATTCACAGTACGGCAACTCTGGAGGGCCTCTGGTAAATCTGGTGAGTTATTTCTTATTTTTGGTGGCAAACAGAACCAAATTTGTATGTTCCCATGACTTGTTAAAATCCATGCAATGATTCACAGTTTGTTACTTGATACTAAATTGAGGTTTGCCGTTTTAGGATGGCGAAGTGATTGGGATTAACACGTTGAAAGTGACGGCTGGCATCTCCTTCGCCATTCCCTCCGATAAGATTCGACAGTTCCTGGCCGAGTCCTACGACAGGCAGTCCAGAGGTAATGAACTCTCACAAATTATTCCTTGATTTCATTTCACTGCTTCTCCTCAATCACCAAGACAAAGTGTAGAAGGCAAAAGAGCTGGACAAAGATCCCCCTTGGATGTTATTTGTCATCTCTGTGTGCTCTCTCGAGATATATTCACTAGATTTGCAGCTTTATAAATCCGTGCCGAGCATTACCTAATAGAATTTTAACATCACAAGTAAATGAAAAAGAAAAATGCCAGAATCTATTGGTCTGTTTTTTATTTGACTGTTTTTCGCCCTGTTTTATAACAGTATTTCATATGTGGCTGCCAACTCCTTTGATTTGTCTATATGGTGAATAAACTACAAAACAAGACTCAGCTAAAAAAAAATGATGAAATACATAAAAGAGGGATTATGTCGATGATCTAAAGTAATATTTCTATCGGTCACATACTGAGAAAAGACCAGGAGGTGAAACGATGAATGATTGAACTGTGTTGTTTATCTTTAGGGCGGACAGATGCTAAGAAGAAGTATATTGGCGTGAGGATGATGACTCTCACTCCAGCGTAAGTTGCACACTCTTATTAGCAGTCCAGTAATCTCCAGAACGTATCGAATGAGCGTTTTTATTTTGCGTAGACGATAGGAAAATGCCATTTTTACACTTTGTTTGTTTAGCGCTCGATAAAAATGCTGATTGGCTGCTGAATCTTCTCTCCCTCTTTCTACCATTAGCCTAGCCAAAGAGCTGAAGGCTCGACACCGTGACTTCCCCGACATCACCTCGGGAGCTTATGTTATGGAGGTCATCGCAAAGACACCAGCTGCAACGTAAGGAAGATATTACACCCACATGGCTCCAAAAGCATTGGCTAACTGCACAGTAACTTTATGGTTTTCAGCGAAGTGCAAATGGAAGTCGTCTCTGACATGTTTTTGAGCAATGGGATATTTTCTTTGGCACCTAAAACTATACATGTGCAGTGAAAACACACCAGACTGTCATCACTCACCTTGCAGCCCCTGCTCCCCTCCCGCAGTACAAATAGGCAGTATATTTAATTTCCTTTCTTAATTTTATTTCTCTTGTTCAACTGTCGAGTGTGTGTGTGCACTGGCACACACGCACAGCCTCCTACACAACTGTCCTACTAGGATGTAAATTAATGGCTTACTCCGGCGTGCCTGGAGTGCCTGGCTCTCTAAAATATCCCCCTCCTCCCACAATCTCAACCCACTCCAATCAGCCACCACCACAACTCCAGCTGAGTGGGGCGCAGGAGACGCTGAGGTCAGCTATTTCCTTCAAACCTCATGCAGGGAGGTTACTAGCTGCGCTGTGGTTTTCCTGTGCCTGCTCACCCAGCCCACTCCACAGTGGTCTCTCCCCTATAAGGCCTTGTCAGAGTTTACTCATTGCGTAAATCACCCAGCTTCTTTTTTTTTTTTTTATAATAAGATTTCTGTGGTTCTTTTTATATTCTGTGTTCTTTTCTAAACTCCCCTTTGATCTCGCTCTGTGTTGTGTTGGTTTGTTGCGTTTGGAAATCTTGACCCTGCTGTAGCGAGCCTTCTATTCGTTCTGCTGGATGTGATGGAGCAGCTGAGTGTAACGGGGGAATACCGAGTTGTGTAAATGGGTGCTGCTACAAGTGAAGGTGTGGTGGTCTGTGTTTACATGTGGCTTTGATTAAGCAGTTGGGTTAAGAGTCAACTTTTGATATTTTTCTTTCTGCCATGGCCTGTGCATGATTTCAGGTTTACTGGTTTGTTTTCTTCTTTGCGGATGCGTGTTTGGCTAACGTGTTTTATTTGCTTAACCTCGCTGCGCTATCATCGAATCATTATCGCTGCATCATTAAAAATCTTACAACAGATGTTACCATAATTTAGACTGTGTTCAAAGGCGTGTAAACAAACCTGACCAAAGTACAGCTTAAATATACTTATATAAAGTGCTCAAGCATTACATCTGCATGCCATTAAATGAACCTGCCGTTTTTACTTTTTAACAAAAACCTAAAGAGGAAATCATTACTTAAGGGTAGGAAGCAATTGCCATAAAATCAACACATTTTATCAAAAGACCAAAACCAACAATGTGTCAGACTGTCTCAATAATTTCTGACTTCCCTACCCAGTCTGAGGCACTTACCCAGTGCATTAATTTTTACTGAAGATATAGATTTTTATATGCCAGAGGTTCAGTCATTTTCCATAGCCATTACTCAAGCAGAAGTAAAGGCTGCATTTACTGGGGACAGAAAGAAAATAAACTCCAGTGCAAGTGTAATGATGTGGGTCACTGGTGTTTTTTTTAATTGTTTTTCTGACCACAGTGGAAGAATAAGAACAGAGGAATAAGATATATCAGGATTATTATTTTTTTTTTTTTACAGAAATAATGCTTGTTATAGGATCAGTCCATTGCTGGTTTTGATCTTGGCCACGTGATAGTGTTTACCAAATATAAATGTACCATATCTATTGTCTTAAAATTCAAGTTTTTACAAACTGGATACGGATTAAGACGACATGCAGAACAGCATTTAGCCTGTTAGAAGTGTAATACTCAGATAGTTCTGCTGATATCAACTCAACATCTACTTGCCATTTATTAAGCCCTCCGTCAGTCATTTATTCTTCTTTTGTCTTCCAGTGGTGGACTCAAAGAGCATGATGTCATCATCTCCATCAATGGCCAGAGGATTTCATCAGCAACTGATGTCAGCGCCGCCATCAAGAGAGGTGACACCTTGAGAGTAGTTGTGCGCCGTGGCAACGAGGACGCCATCCTCACTGTTGTTCCCATGGAGATCGACCCTTGACCCTCCGTAAATCACACCAGAGGAGCTGGAGCTAGTTTTTACTTATCACCAGAGGACCTTATATTGAAGGGGGCTTCTACTGACACACCTTCTCCCTGTGGCCAAAAGCCGGTGGCGCCACACACCCTGGAAAATTCTGGCTTTGCCTTGAAAGGAACGACTGTACAGATGCTCTAAAAGCAGTGCTGTACTTTGTTTTTTGTGTTTTGACTTTTAGTCTTTAATGCTTTGATCACTGCTACTGTTTGGTCACAAACATTAAAAAGTTGGTTATTGGCGTAGTGTTTTCACCTGCTTTCTCTTTTATTTTTATTTTTTTTATATGGACCTTTCAACAATTTAGAGACACATTGAGCACATTTTATTTGTATAATTGTTGTTTTCTAAACTCCTGTTTTTAAGTACTGTAGAATGTTTTTGTTAATTATGTGATGTATACTGAGAATAAAATAAAGGGTTCACCTTCATTTGTTTTGACACTTGGCATGCTGGCTGTCTCATTTTCTTTCCATCTCTCTTTCATTTGGTTTTAGACACACATAATCAGTCACACAGATGTTGAGAAGGACTGCACCCAGGCTGATATTACAATATTTTCTTTGTATGTGTGCAGAATTCATTAAACCTTTGTTCGCGCACATGCGCACACACAGAAAGGGGACGTGAATGCAGTTGGGATCTGGTTTAAATTTTATTTTATTACCTTCATATGGGCTTGATAGTGGTCTGGTGTGATTGTTGGGCCAGGGTCTCTGCAGGCTGACCTCAGAGACAGGAGTGCGAGCCAAAGTGAGATCCGACCCATGATGCCGTGGCCACAGATGTGGGCCTCGCATGAACACACTTAATGTTTTGGTAGAGATTTTTGTTTACCACATCAATTTTGGAAGAAGATGATGAAGTAGACGTCATGAGACCTACAGAAACCACCACAAAGTACAAAAACAGCTTCAGGATATACAAGGTCTGTGAAATGTTTGGAAAGAAAACTGTACAGAAGCCTCTGTTTTTCTTTATTGTAACCAACCGTTGCTGAAATGTAAAGTCTGGTATGCTGAACCGTGTGAAGTAAGATGAAATCGAAACTGCCATACAATGTTGAATAGACATATTTTGTAATTTAGTGGTAAGCTACCCTGTTTTTACGTTTGAATTGCAGACCATGTCTCTTATAACCACTGGATGTTTATTCTTCCCATCCTTTTTTTCCATTCACATACACCACATGGAAGCTGTATTACAGAAAAGTGCTTTACCATGATGTTAAGCAGCCCACAGGAATGTGTCACAATCACACTTCATTTTAAGAATCTACTGGACATTTACTAATATTTTGACCCGTTTTGATTAAATATGATCACATACTGGGCACCCTGTTGCTGGGTATATATATTTGCGACCAAAGGCCAAATGTTAAAATAAAAACAATAAAAACAGTAAGACAGAGATGTGACAGTAAGTGTTGCTGCCATCTCATGGTTCCGTGTCAGTGTTGCAGTCTATTCATCTTAATTTACGCTTCGTACTAGGCTGCAAATATTTTTTGCCAGATGTTGCACTCATAGTTGAAATTCAATGTTTTTATTTCCTTTGGCGATGCCACAGATTCCTGACTCATTTATTCCAAGACTGCAAAACATCCAGAGATTACAGTACACATACGGAGCCTTGGATTCAGTTGTGAAGTTGGCCTGTTAATGAAGTCATGACTGTCAGACTGCCAAGACCTGAGCTCAAAACCATCAGTCACACAGGGCATGGCCGGATTACCTCACTGCCTCTGGGCCTTGATGTGGACTGATAGCCTCTCTCCTGGCCCAAACACAGACAAACGCCAGGAATCTGTATGTTAAACACTGACTGAATAGTGTCATCGATGTCCAAACGTTTCTTAATGATGATAGAAACCGGATGACTAAGAAAACCTTTGGTCGTTTCGTTAATTGTGATCTACAACTCATCTGAAAAACAAAGAAGTATGTTACAACTTTACTGTACAAATTAGGGCTTCACAGCCCTGAATATTAGAGGTAGAGATGATATGTCCTGTTGTGTAATTTTATTTGAATGAGAAATAAACTTAAAAAGACCTGAAAAACATGTCGAATAGCTCCCATGGGAAATTATTATTCCTCTGTTTTTAAATCGAGGCCAGCCATTTCCGCAAAGGCCTTCCATGCTTTGAGGGAGATGTTGTGATGTCTGCCCGGGCTGAGTAAAGGTCATTTCAGTGTTGATACAGTTGGGACCACTTTGCACTGCCGACCCAGCCTGTTTAGAGTGCACTATTCAATCATTTGACACCATCTGTGCCACAGACGAGTGCCAGCGATGGTGATGTATATATCTGTTTGAATGTTCAATCCACACAACAATCAAATTTAGCTGTATAGAATTACAGTTCTATTGATTGTCTGAAATATCTTCTTTTTTTTAATTTTTTTTATTGAGACAACTAGTAAAGTAGTACACTTAAATATGGGTTGTCTTTATGTTCCAATGTTTTTCTGATATAGAAGTCAAGATATTAATAGTGTGAATAATTCTGAATCCTTCTATGATGTGATTATTTTCTTAGGTAATTTGAGGTTGTAAAACTAAGACTATTCCCTTGTGTTTAAAGGGCTGGTTCCCTCAAATTTACAAAACATATATACTGTCTCATTTAAGTCTTGTGGTACACTCTCATGTGCAGTTTGGATTTTATTTTCCCTGGTTTTGAGACATTAGTATCAAGCCCATTAAGTAGAGGCAATAAAGTAGACGTTTGTGGACACAACCCCATTTAAAACATACTTTTAGTGTATGTGAACAGTTTTCATTTGAACATTTTTCCCTTAACAAATAGCCCCTGTGAAAACTGATAGCATACTTTGAATTTCAGATGGACACAGCCTACTCTCTAAACACTGATCGTTTTATTTGATCTTTTATGTAAAAAAAAAAAAAAAAAGAAATACATAGGCTATATTTGTTTTATTATTAAAGTCGTTGAAGATCGTAGTTAAAATAATTGTATGGGTATTTTTTTTTTTAGTATTTTAAACACGTTACAGTATGAGTGTTACGTTGAGAGTATATAGGTTTAAAATGATTAGATTTGCAATTCTCAACATCAACCTCGTGAGATACAAGTAGCCTATACTACTCGGTTGGGGCAATGCACGTGTGTTGTTTAAAGTTACGTCAACATACAAGCATAAATGGTCCCTTGAATATAAACGATCATTTACAGTTTCTCTTCCGCACGTCTTCAAGTTTGAACTAGAATAACGCGGTACTCCAGCGCCCCCTATTGTTTATTATGGTTTCAATTCTGAACCAATCAGAGAAGCGCTTACTGACGGAGCGCTCAAGCGCCGGAAACCAAGCCCGCTCCTGATTGGCCGGTTGCGTTCTCGCAGGCGCCACTACACGGGGGTCTTTCGCCAAAAGCATCGAGGAGGGAGGGGAATATCGTAATGGCCGTCAGTGGCACCACAAAATGCGAAAACTCCGGATTATCCACTATATTTAGACTGTTGTAGCCGCGGGTGCTCCGAGGACGCCCGTCGTTAGGAAAGAGCGTTGTCGTGGGGGACGTATTCGGGCGAGAGATGCGTTTCTAGCGTCGTTTCTTCGGCGCTGAACGGACTTTATCCGCCTGGTTTGTGCGCGAGTTGAGAGATCAGGCCCGGCCGGCTGGCTACAAAAAAAAAACAAAAAAAAACAAGCGGACGCTTAGCTCGTCGCAGGAGTTGAAAGGTAAACTGTGGGTTGTTTTTTTTTTTTTTTTTTTTTAATACACATTAATATCGTTATTTTAAATTTGTACTTAATCGCACTCTTTAAGATTTCCGACGTTTTGATGCAGTCCGGTGGAGAAATGTAAACAGGAGACTTAGCATCGTTAGCAACGTTGAAGCTAACGGCTAACTTTATAGTAGTTAACTTTACAAGCCGGAGCAGGCCGTGGGAGAGTTAAAAAAAAAAAAAGAAATAAAAAAATAATAAAAAAAAGACGCAGGTAAGTTACCTGTCCCGTCGGTGTGCGTCGTCGGGTAACGTAATTAAGTCCCCCAAGTTTAGTTTTGTTTTACTAAAGTTAATATAAATTACTCTAGCTCTCTTTCGTGTTGCCCGTACTCGATGTTTTTGAAACGTGAGCTAGCGAGCTAGCCGTGCTAACTTTGTGTGCTACATCATCAAGCAGCTGACAAGATAACTTCGCCACGTTAATTCACGCAACCTCGTGGAAGGGATTGTTGAGGAATACGCACTTCGCTTTTTTTATTTTTTTTTTATTTTATTTTTTTCCTGAAGCGTAGTTTCGTGTTTCTTTTCGACGTGTAATATATAACGCACATTCGTTCTGCTTTACGTCCTCTGACGTGAGTGGTATTGTTCAATGGTTTTCTGCTTCTCTTCACAGGGAATATGTAACATAAAGCAACCAACATGACATCCAGATTCGGCAAAACGTACAACCGCAAAGGTGGGGAGGCTAATTCAAAGTTTGAAGAGGTCTTCTCCAATAAAAAGCCCACTCTGACCACCAAATGGGGAGAGACCACCTACAAAGCTCAGCTGGGAGCCAAAAGGCCCCTGTTGAAACCTGACATTTCCGAGGTCTCCAAGAGGCCCAGGCTCGAGGAAAGCGACAGCGACGAAGACCCGTTTGGTTTCGACAGCGACGACGAGTCCAAGACCGTGACCTCTCACGGCGTGGCCCAGGCGAAAATCAATGAGGGGGACGTCAAGAAGACGACTGCAGTGCAGGGCAGTGGGACAGCCACTGCCGCTGTGTCATCTGCACAGGGCTCTACACGCTCAGCAGCCACATTCACAAGTAAGTAATCAATATACAACTGACCTACATGGGCCTTAAAGTACCGCCTGGATTTTCTTATGTTCCAACATTTACTGTTTGCTCTTTCGTTGCAGTCTCCGCTTTTTATGCAACTGTGTGTTCTTCTTCTCCATTCATAGGTAAGCAAACATCAGATGAGAAGGCTGTTAAAAATAACCTGCTCCGGTACAAAAGTACATCCGATAGCCACCAAAAACCTGCTTATGTGACCTCTTCCTCAAACACGGTCCCCACCGGTGATCAGAACTTCTCAGTCTCCCAGAGGCCCGTCTCCAGCTCTCCTAATATAGACACCCCTCTCAAACTGTCCAGCGTTGCACCAGGGGGTAGCAGAGACTTCCAAACCCTTTCCTCTGATGATGGACTTCTGTCTGAAGAGATGAAAGATGCCGAACTGGAGCCTCCTACAGAACCGCCGCCACAACCAGTGGACAGCATTCCCACTTCCCCATTTATCCTAAGGGCCTCAAACAGCAAGAAATACCAGCGGCCCGGCCGGCCTTACAAAACCTCATCTGACCCTCCTGAAAACAACAGCAACAGGCCCACTGACCCAGCCAGTGCCCAAGATAAACCCAACAGTGTCCTTTCTGCTAGTGCAAGTAGTACTGCTGCCAGCGCTAAAACAGCAGCCAAGCCTGCAGGCAGGGGTGGTGGGAGGGTACGGGATTACACAGTTCTGCACCCTTCCTGTCTGTCAGTCTGCAATGTCACAATCCAGGACTCGATAGAGCGGAGCATTGACGAACTGGTCACCCCAGCGGCTCCTGCTGACCTTGGACAAGCAGGCCAGATGAAGAAGAAGTCTGACGCACCGCCACCCAAAACTACGAGGTAAGTCTTTTACTTTTATATTCTATTTGTCCTAATTGCCAAATTGTGGATAGAACCACTAAAAGATTGTTGTTGTTTTCAAGATCTTTGTCTGAAAGATAGTACTGACTTTGGCTTTCTTAATTGTGAGGATGGGTAATATAGACGACAATATTATCCCAAAGTTTTCTTACAGATTGGAAAAAACTGATACTTGTGATATATTATTTGTTTATATAGGCCTATAATTATTTTGTGTTAAGTATCAGTCATTCAGGTTTGGGCTTGCATGAAATATTTTTTAATTTAAATGTATAGTACCACGCATGCACAATATAATAAACCAGTTACATGTGGTGTTTTTAAATTTAATATATATAAATGTATGGCATTTTTTGTTGCTCTTCATTATAGGCTGACACACACACACACACACACTTTATAATAGTGTGCCGCTGAAAATCTTTAATGCCCTTTAATCCATCATAAAATATATATAAGTGTTGAGAGTAAAATAAAAGTGTAAAATTCAAACTATATTGTTAGTATAGCTTTCACTGCTTGGCTATTATTGTGAAGGCACATGCTTTGCTTGTAGGTGTCCCCTGCTGCAGAGTTTTTGACAATAGTTAAAAATTTGTACACGTTCTTGCTGTTTTATGTTGTCGTTTTTGACAGGCAGATCAATTTGAATTACCAGTTGGATAAAGGCCAGGAGGGGGCGAGCCTTTGGTTTGTTAGGGCAATGTCAAGTCCTGCTCTATGATAACTAGATTAAAAAAAAAAAAAAAAACGTGAGTGGCAGAAGCTAATACAAACCTGTCCTTTACACAGCTAATTTCCAAAGATCTATCATTGTATGGAATGTCACATTAAATTGACTTGAATTATGATAAGCACAAGAGACGGATTTTCAATTTAAGCTGCTTTGGTCAGCTGTTTCCAGAATCTGTCATTAGTGTATGTAGCGGTTGTGGTCCATTACAGGTCCGTCATGTACACCATGTTTCTGTGGTCTCTAAACAGTAAGATTGTTTTGTTTTCTCTCGTTGTTGCTGTTTGACGTTTCTGTTCACTGAGCTTGATAAAATTTCAAGCCTCTCCTTCTGAATCCTGCTTTGTTTTATTTGTTTACCCTAAAGGAGTGTTTTTCTGTTCTGCTTTTCCTGCTCCACTTTCCATTTTCTTTCCACAGTCCCAGTACAACACAGCAATAACAACAAAAACAGAAATACCAAATCCTCTTTGTGTATTCTTGTAGGTTCAGACCCACCCAGACAAAGACCAAGAAGACCAAGACTGAGACCAAATTAGAGTTCTTTGGCTTTGAGGACAAAGAGGACCAGGAGGGCGAGGAGGGTTCAGAAGGTGCCATGGCAGGCAAGAGTAACTACAAGATCAAGTACTTTGGCTTCGATGACCTGAGTGAGAGTGACAGCGATGATGAGAGCACCCAGGCCAAAGAGAAGAAGGCCAAGAAGGCGGCTGCAGCCTTAGCCGCTCTGAGCTCCAGTGTGGACAGCCCCCATACAAGTGACTCTCAGGACAGTCAGGCCAGCAGCAATACAGGTAAGCAGCGCTTGATGTTACAAAGACAAACGCAGATTTGGTGATCGTGTAACTTGTCATTTGTCACATGGTGTCAGTTTAGTGCCGAAGTTTCCAAGTTAAAACCTTTTTGGTGTTCAACCCATTTACTTACTGATGGTTGTTTGTCGCCATCAACAATCTGTTTTTTCTCCAACAGATAATTTTGACTTCTCTGATGACTCCAGTCCTGGTGGCACTGATGGGCAGAGGGGGCGCTCGGGGAAGCCAGGTGACAAATCCAAGGACATTGGTGGATTCAAAAAGATTTTCAGTGGACCCAAAAAGGTATCTGTGCATGTTAGAAATGGTAAACTGGTTTCACTCCAAAGTAATGTTTTGTTTGTTACTATACGGTTTCTTTGAGTATATGTTTTTACATAAACTACAAAACTGAGCAGGCACAAACCTCTTGGTCTGTTCAAATCTGCTTGGGTTTACCAGGAGTCTGCACTCAGTCCGGGTGGGTCAACATTGAGCATCTAACCTACTTCATGACCTTCATCTTGACCAGGGTTTAATCCAAGTCCGGTACTGTTTGGCTTATCGAGGCTAAAGAGTGTGACCAAAAACCCGTCTACTGCCACTACACAGTTCATTGGTCACACTGGTGCCCCTGTAATTAGCAGGCCGGGCTCTGCAGATATTTACCCATAATCAATTATTCTAAGCGTATTTCTGACCTCCCCGGTTGCAGCATTAGTTGACTGAATTGGAACGTCACTCCACGACAGTGCTCCTTGCCACAAGTGCAACAAATCTTTTGCATCCAAGAGCGTAAACGAGAGCAATCCGTCGAAACATCGAGCAAAGTGTTTGCCTGCTTAGCTCGTAGTTTGTTGTTGGCCCAGTTATATATCCTTGCAGCCTGGAACCCACACAGAGTTCATTAATTATTCAAACATAGGTTAATAATTAAAAGTAACCATTAACAAGTTGATTATCATGGATCTGTTAATAAATACAGTGTGAAAAGTGCAAAGTATTGTTCAGAAATTGACGCTGAAAAGTTGACAGTTTCAGTTTTTGATCAGGGCTGGGTCATTTCGTGATTTGCGGGCTTCAGGCAAACTACTTCTTCACAGTAACCATACTCAAAGAAAGTCACATATGCATTTTTTTTACTGAAAGGTACAGTATGTAGGATATAGTGTGATCTTTTTGCCGAAATTAAATGCCGTATTTATGATTATATACTTCAAATAGCACAAGGCTATCACTAATCTGTAGACCACAGACATGTATGATCAGAATCTGATCCGCTAATAATGGCTCACGGGATCGCATCAAAATCTGCCAGTGCCCTCATTAATTTTGTGAAGTGAGCATTAGTAGTCATCTAGTGTTTTTTGTATCTCTGTGGAATCTGTCTCATGGATGGTTAAATTTTATGTAGATTTATTGTAGGATTTTTCTAATTGGTTTGACTCTGATGAGCTCAAGTTTATTTCAAGGGGCAGTAAGGATGTCTTGAGATTTTCAACCAGCTGTGGGGGGGGGGGGGAATGAAGCAGGACACTTTCTGAATCTATAATAGTTTACATAATGTGTTGGTAAACCATCAAAAGGCGCAGTGGATAATTTTAGATGGACCTAAATTATGTGCTGGTGCATCTAAGTGAGAAAGTTAGACACACCAGTGCAGCCAATGTAAAAAGTTAGTCTGGAGCCCCACTTATTGATGTTTACATGACATTTACATAACCGAGTACTCAGCATGTCTAAAAATAGACTGAGATAATGCAAAAGTGGAGAGCATCGGTTGCCATTTCATGTAATGCAATTGTATGATTCAGCAGTAATGTAGGTTGGAACTACAGTGGAAGACTTGAGGCTGTGAACAGTAATGCTGAAGGATTTACCTTCTGACAGCAGTCTCACAAGAATCGGTTAAAATGTGTGTTCAGTAGCACGCACCCGAAGTAGATTTCCAATGTGAAAGGGATTTGAATATTTCCTCTTGGCCTAATAACTCAGCTCCGATTTGTGATTTTCGCGGTGTTGTGTCTAATGCCCACATTTGCTCTGTTTATCTGGATCGTGTTTTGCAGTGGCTTTGGGTTATTTGTTGTCTGTATTCCTTATTGTGTCTGTACCTTGTCTTTGTAATATATAATTGAGTCCCACAATGTGTCATTTTCAGGAAATGTTTTGTGCTCCTTGGGGACTGTTGTGCTCCACACTGAGGCTGCTGTTGTCTTAGTCTATCAGCATGATTGCACCGTGCCATGTCATGGGTTCAATTGCACTAATTCGCAACATTAACTTAGCAACTTCTGTGCAATGCTAGAATGTTTTTGGGACATTAACATGGAGGTTTATGTATATAGTCTTTTTTTAATTTTTTTTTTTTTTATGTTTTTGGTGCTTTTAAGTGATGATGGTCATCCACCATTAGATATCAGGTGTTATTCTATGATTCGGTTCAGCTAACTAACTAATTCTTAAATTTTTACTGTGTTCCAGTCTCCTGCTAAAGCTGTATACAACGCTCGCCACTGGAACCAACCTGAGCCTGAAGAAATACCTGTGCCTCCACTGCCTCGATCTCAGACTGCTCCGGTAAGATGGCGTGTTTGGTATTATTGGGTTTTTAGTGCACTAACTGTGGGCAACATTGTCAGAAATGCACACAAAAAAATGTCAGTTACTGTGAGACAATGGTGAATTTGTCACATTTGATCTCCTTATTAGGAATATATGTATTAATTTTGCGCACCAAGCAGGCAAACACTATTATAGTGTATTTTCTAAAGCAAATGCTAATAGTTGACACGATTTGTTTACATAATTTCCTATTGTCTACAATTTAGGATATTGTTTACTGGCCTCTGTATTCAACAGTTCTGTTAATTGCTCTCATTAGTCACTTGCTGTTTACATGTAGTTATTTTCCCAGACAAGTGAACCTAGGCTTACTCATATAAAATAAATAAATAAAATGTGTGTCTAAAGACAAGCTAATCAGCGTCTGGCAACTGGGATTTAAAAGTTGTTGTTAACTTTGCACTACCTCATTTGACATCTGTTAACAGTACTTATTAAAGACTTGTGTGCTTAACAGACTGTTCAGCTGTGGTAAATCTTGGGGACATGTCATTAAACAGATTTTGTTGCTTTAGCATGAGCCCCATTGCTCCGCTTCTTTTCTTCCTTAGGCCATTTTATCGAGCAGCAGCAAGGACAGCAACTCCCATAAAGATGACGGCTTGTTCAAAGCTCCTCCACCGCCACCCAAAGTTATTAAGTCAGAGACCATTCCCACACGCCTCAACCAGGATATTGTCACGGCACTCAAATGCAGGAAAGAAGACAAGGAGGTGAGTTCAGAGAACACCGAGATGGTGAGGAGGGACTCTCCTTTGCTGATAGCTGCTTGTTTTGTGACCAATTCTTACAACATTTGTCTGCATGCTGTTATGGATTAATCTGGTTTTCATACTCAACCAAGCTGCTTTTACCCATTTGATGTATACAGTCAGGGGATAACATTCATTTAATGCATGTCAAGCTCACTATTTATTTTGAACTCCATTGTGAATTGGGGGTAGCAAATGAGGACTGCTGCTGTTAATTTAAACTCCCCTATAGATGGTGTCATTTACAGATGGGCCTTCTAGCCCCACATCAGGCTGTTAGCCAGATCCCCTGAGGTACAAATAGCTTCAAATAAACTAAGCTGTCACCATACACTGATGCTGTCTTAAACCCACATCTTCTCTCCTGTGTCATGATGTGCACTCACAACATGACTGCTGATAATGTTTATTCTGGTAAACATACTGAGCCAACTGCTGATCAGGCCCTAACTCCACATGGTGAGCTGTTATTGATGAGGAGTCTTAGCACAGTCAGCTATTTGGGGGTAATGGAACCCATCTGAGGAATTTACCAATTTGAGCGATTCTCTCCCTGTGTGTTGTGTGTTGTGTGTTTGTTTGTTTGTTTGCGTGAGCTGATTGTGTCGCTGGGCAGATGCACCGCTTCCCATTTATCTGTAATTAACCCCATTCCCCTTCTGCCAGCTGTACACGGTGGTGCAGCATGTCAAACACTTCAATGACGTGGTGGAGTTCGGGGAGAATCAAGAGTTCACAGATGACTTTGAGTACCTTGAGACGGGGCTGAAGAGTAGCCAGCCACTCAACACAAGATGCCTTAGGTAGGTGTAACAGAACACTTGGCGCCTCCTCCTTTGTGGGCCATTACAGAGGAGCACTTTAATGTTCTAAGTCTGTCCTGGCAGATTTTAAAGGCACTGAACCCCATTTAGTTGAATGAATGGTACAAGCACCCGTCCCTTAATGTTTATTCACAGAAAAATGATAATTATTATCCTTAACAGCAATAGGGTAAGGGAGCACAGATTATAAATATTATTTTGAAATATATAAAGACGGTGTATTTTTTTATATTTTGTCTTCTTATCTGTCCATTTCTGTTAACGTTTTTTATTTTTGTATTTTTTTTCCAACGCCTGTTGGAGTAATATGCAGAGACAGTGCTTCCATCCACTCTGTTGTGGAAATGAAATCCACTCAGGAGTGACAGCCTTGAGTTCATAAAAGAAGCTGCAGGGAGCCCTGGCTCATATAGGATGTTTATCAGGCTTTAGATACGCAGAGAAAAGGATGAAAAGACAGAGTAGAAATACAGAACTGAACATGTTGCAGATGGAAATCACAAATGGCGGCGCTGACTTTGTTGAAGGTTGTGACACATTCTGTCACATTAATATAAGTTTTATCACACAACTGATAGATATTTCTCTAAAGTCTCTATGATGGTTTCTCTCTCTGCTCTAGTATAATCAGCCTGGCCGCCCGTTGCGCCATGCCCAGTTTTAGAATGCACCTGCGGGCCAGAGGAAAAGTGGCACAGGTCTTCAAAATGCTCAGCGATGCTCCACAACATCCGGTCAGTAAAAAGGCTATATTCTTTTTTTTTTTTTTTTTCCCTCTTTCCTCACCTGCTTCTCCAGACTCCTCCTGTCATCTTCCTTAAAATGATGTTGACGTTGTGACAGATGGTAGAAAGTTGCAACAGATGGTAATGTTTGTCACTTTTGAATAATTGCTGCTTTCATTGTTTATTTTATAACTGAACCTTTACACGTCACACTACATTTGACTTTATTAATCCCACAGTGGGGGAATTTACTCGTCACAGCAGAATAGAGAAAGACAAAAAAAACCAAAAAAAAAACAGATCTAGGATGAAGTCTTCAATCATGAGCTTTCGCAGGTGTTCTTAGCTACTAAATAATCCAAATGTACCTGTAGTGCAGGGAGACCTCACACTGACTCAAAGGGCCCCCTGGGCTCAAGATGTATAGACCAATAGGTGTACATTTATACTGGTAATCCTCAATATTTTTGTCAATATATATTTTTTTAGTTTTACAATTGAATCAGTCACTGCTTCAAATGTGCACTTAAATTTCACGTGTATACTGTGGCCTGATACTGTTTTTCTATTGGGTAATTAACCTGATATTTTTAGTCTGTACTATAAATAAATCATCTGTGTTTTTAAATGGCCTTGAGTGTATGTGACCAAACAGCCTTCTAGAAATTAGAATGCTCCATTCAATCTGAAGAGGGAAATGTTTGTCTGAATTTCTTAATCCTCACCCCTGCAGCATTTGCTAATAAAGATGGAAGTTCACCGTCTACATGCCAGCAGTTATTCAAAAGTCAAAACCTTTGTTATTTGCTATATTCAAGTCAAAACCTTGAAAATTTGAAGTCCAACTGCAGTCATCATTAAAGCATAACATTTCCGTGGCGTATGAACCTTTTGTGAAAAGCTCCCTTGGTTGCACGGGGAGAACTGATTGTCTAACTCAGTCGTGATAGTTTACAAATATTAGGATTTTTCCAACTGCTCCAGGCTGCTTAAATCTTCGGACACCTGGTCTCACCTCCATGCGCTTCATCTGTACCACTTTGTAAAAGCTGCTATCTTACTTTTCAAACAGAACCTCGCTCTGTGCACGGCGGCCCTGATGTACATTCTGAGTCGGGATCGTCTTAATATGGATTTGGACAGGGCATGTCTGGAGCTAATGATCAAGCTGCTGGAGCTTGACCAGGACTACTCGGGCCACCAGGATCAGCTCACGGCAAAGGAGGTAGCAAAGGTCAAGGAGAAGATTAGGAAGCTGTGCGAGACTGTGCACAACAAGCACCTCGACTTGGAAAACATCACGGTGAGTTGTCCACGAATAATGAAACAATCATAACAAATAGGCCTCGTGTCTTGATGCGTCTTAGTTGTACCAAGTAGCCAACTTCTCTCCGAATTCTTAAGACATTTTTTAACGAGCATGAATGGTTCATTGGAAATGTTTTTACAAAAAGAAGAGAGAAAAAAAAAATCCATGTCAATCTAATCTGGTTTGCATGCACCTCACTTGCTTTAACCCTTTTTACTTTTTCTATTCTGTGTTTAAGTATTTACTAAGCCCCTGTTTGGGGAAGATATATACAAAATGTACATACGCTAATCCTGGTGATTGTGCTTTGGAGAATCAGTTTTATTATGTAGAAATTGATGTGAAGGATGATAGAGATTCTCATAAAGATTATTCTGTTGAGCTGCACTCGGCTTTTTAATCACAAACTGATTGATACAATAACCCATTAGTTCCTTTTCATGTCATCGTTTTGTTGAACTAATGGCACTGTTCACATTTGGTGCTTTATATTTCTTATCTGCCAGCCTAAATAGAGCATTTCTATTTTGGATGATGATGATTGTTATGACACATGATTATGAAACAATCTGTTTCTAATGATTTCCAACAATTATCAAAAATTACTCGTGTCATTGTTATACTTGGCAAGATGTATTTCCAGCTTTTCCATTGGCGTCATAGTAAATAAGGAGTTGCATGCAAATGACGTGCGTGTTTATTTTGTTTTCTTGGCAGACGGGCCACCTCGCCATGGAGACGCTGCTCTCGCTGACCTCCAAGAGAGCTGGTGATTGGTTCAAAGAAGAACTTCGCCTGCTGGGAGGCCTGGATCATATTGTAGACAAAGGTAGGCGTGTGTGGGGTGTAAACATGTTTTAAGTTCATACAGTAGGTAGGCGGCGTGCATGTTTCTGCTCTTGTGTGTTTGTGCAAAGACCTGCTTTTTGCTGCAAAGGTAGTCACGTGCTTTGTGTGTTTTCCGTCACCACAGTGAAAGAGTGTGTGCAGAACCTGAGCCAAGAGGATGACAAGGAGAACCTCGTGGCGTCTTTGTGGGGAGCTGAAAGATGTCTGAGGGTGCTTGAAAGTGTAAGTACAGTTCTGTACGTATGGTTCGGTCAAGTTGAGTTCTCTCTTTCACCAAAGTCGTTGAAAAGTGACACTCAAAGACGAGAATAATCGAGCACCAAGCTGTGAATTGACTGCTGACTTTTCCGGGTTACCCGATGAAAGGCTTGGTCTAAAACACCGAATTTTCCTTATCAATTACATCTCTTAAAGGGTCATTGATCAAACGTCTGAGCCAAAAGAAGTGTCTTTTCTCATTTTCTGCTTCTTGATTCGCATTCGAGTTTTTCGGTGCGCTTTCCCCTCTATTGATCCTGCTTGTCTTTCATCTTTTGCCATCAGGTGACAGTGCAGAACCCAGAAAACCAGGGTTACTTGATTGCCTACAAAGACTCACAACTCATCGTCTCTTCTGCCAGGTGAGAAGCTGCCACCGCTTGCAGCTATTATTGACTTGACACGGACTGAGGCGCCGGCTACTATAACAACAGTTCATTCAGCGTACTTTGTTACCGTTTGTAACGTCATTGTACCCGTCATATTAGGCAGCGTTCTCAAAGGGTATTATGGATCTTTAACTTGCCTGCTAATGAAAACCTCTTCACCCTGTTAAAGCAAATAAATAATTACAGAGGCCGATTGTAGATAAAAGAAAATGACGTGGATAACCATGTCCTTGGTTTTGTCCCAAAATTGTTACGATAGGAGTCTATTAGGATTTTCAAGCTTTGTTAGATTGTTTGATTAAAAATGGCTTTAATAGTTTGTTTTTGTGGGCAAACAATAGCAGTGAGAGCTGCTGCGTCATATCAAGCTAATCAGTTTTTTTTTTTCCAACTCCTTTCTCTTCATCGGTTTATGTTTTATATCTCCCCCCCCCCTACCCCTCTCTCATTTTAATAATTGATTTATTTCATTTGTCACGTCTTTGTTTTTTGCCTTTCTCTCATCAATATGTTTTTCTTACTTTGATCAGAGCTCTGCGGTACTGCGAGGATATGATCCAGCGGTACAGCAGGGCGTTAAACAACAGCTCTCTATCATCGTCGAGTGCAACGCTTCCCCACTGCAGCTTCAGTAACGTGGGCAAGGCGGTGGAGGACTGCATGAGGGCTATTATTGGAGTGCTGCTCAACCTCACCCATGACAATGGTATCGTCATTTGCAACTTAATCATTTCTGCCTCTGCCTTTGTTCTGGGTTTGGTGCTCCTATCTGGAACAATTCAATATCATAGCATGTTGTTTGTACTATTATCATCATTATTATCATTACTATCATTATTTTTCAGTCATGTTGACTTATATGAGCAGGGGTTGATTATGGTATTGTTTTTGTCTGCAGAGTGGGGAAGCACAAAGACAGGTGAGCAGGAACAGTTAATAGTGACTGCTCTCAATTGCGTCCTTCGAGTCCCACGCTACATCCCCCAGGAGCAGCGCTTTGATGTGCGAGTGCTGGTGAGACTCTCTTCAACAAAACAAACCATCTCTGCAACAATAAAAGTGTTGCCATCCTACCAAACCTGTATTAGCTCTGTGCCTGTATGTTTTTGTGCTTCTCATTTGTGTATTCTGCCGTGCATTCCAGGGTCTGGGTCTACTAATTAACCTTGTGGAGTACAGCTCCAGAAACCGCCACTGTCTGGTGGACATGGAGTACTATGTCGACGACTCCTGTCTGGAAGACAGCCTGATGCAACCAGCTGACCCGACACAATCGGACACATCGGCACAGTCAGCGGAGAATCAGGGAGACGTGGCTGACAAGGCAAAGCCTTCCGGAGCTTTGGGTGCCCTGGTGAAGGTAGGACTTTTTTTTTTTTCCACAACTTTTTGAATTTAATTTGACCACAAAGCGATGCGCAGTGGTGAGGGAAAGTTTGTGTTTTCACTGTTCAAATGTATTGCTATGATAGTTCAAATGTTTGCACTGGACGGGAATTTGAAATGATCCATCTCCCTGACAAAATCAAGTTAGCAACCGTAAAGTGTTCCCTTCAAAGTGTTTTTTAAAATTTTTTAAATGCATAAAGGTGTGGCTACATACTTTTTTGACAGTGTAAGTCAATTCATGCTGGTTGGTGGAATTGAATTTCAAGATAATAATGTCATATTTATGTTTTCCTTTATTATTGATATTACTTCAGCCAAAGTCCTTGCCCGTTCTTGGAAAGTCTGAAAACAACCTTTCAGTGTAAATTTGTGATAAACTTTTCAATTACTTTTCATGGTCAAGACCTGAAAGGCTTGTTTCATAGTATTTTGTATATCCAGGTTCTTCTGACTTCATCATAAATAAATATCTTTACTCTCGTACATTAACTGCTGTTTTTTTTTTTCTCCCCCTCCCCTCTAAATTATAAAAAATCCGCAGTGTTACCTGGCTCCAGTTTTGGTTTGTGTTTGGAGTTCATATCTGTGTATTTCTCTCTGAATCGTAGCACTTCCTTGAGAGGGAGCGCGCTGCCATCCTGGCTGAGGCGAAGACCGACGACCTCATCAGTGAGGCTCCCAAGCCGGCACAGGACCAAAGTGGAGAGTGGCAGGAGACGTCGGGAGAGATCCAGTGGGTGGAAGCCGAAAACAACGACAGCCAGGTTGAGAAAAAAGAGGAGGAGGAGGATGAAGAGTTGGACCTAAATAAAGGTAGACGTTTGTGCGTGTTTGAAGTCGTGTTGTGTTTTTTTTTTTTTTTTTTGCTTCTTCGCTGATTCGGGATGGAGCATAAAAAAAAAAAAACTGGTTCAGATTTTGGACCCATAAAACTGCAGTTAACCACTGGCCCGTTAATGAAATATCTAAAGTAGATCTTGAAATGATCATTTAATTAGTAAGGGGCAAAAAAAACTTGCCAGCAATTATTTTGATGACAGAAGTTTTCAAACCAAATTTATCCCACGTTACCGAGTTCCACCTTCTGACATTTTACAGACCAGCAATTGATCAAAAAGGTAATTGATAAGTCTGTGCTGAAAAATTATGTTTCTGTGATTTCTCCAGTCTTTGACGGAATACTGGCACTGGAAGATCTTTTGATGACGAACAAAGTGCACTTAAATATGTTAATGACTTGTTTCACATTTAACTCCATGGACGCTCACGAGGCAGAAGTATAAAGAGACTTTCGCTTCGGGAATTGAAATCGACCGTAAAAGTCAACTTGGCCGTAGATTCAGCCAGATGTCGACAGCTCGCGTGTTTATTCTGTCGCCGCAACGCATCGTCACTACGCACGAGCAACGTAACGATGAACTGCATTGTCTCTTAAGTCTGTGAAAGATTTAGGCAAATGCACTTGGAAGTCCCTCCCCTGAGAAAATGTCACTTTTTCCAATTAAAAATATGCACTTTCGCATCTTATTTATTTATTTTTTTGTAATTATTATTATTATCATTTTTGTGAAAGTCCACCGTTAGTCCTTTTCGTCGATATTTTCAAGATGTGTATCTATTGAGCAGTCCATGCCACGCAGAAGCTTGTATAACCTTGTGTAACTGAAATAGCTAGTAGATAGATATATATTGAATCATTTATTTTCTCCCTTGTGTCTGCTATAGCTCTGCAGCATGCAGGCAAGCATATGGAGGACAGCATCGCTGCCTCCTACACCGCTCTGTTGCTGGGCTGCCTCTGCCAGGGCAGTCAGGTGAGAATACAAGAAACCCAGATAAACACAATGTAATTGGAGATTCTTTTTATACCCCAGGATATCCGTGTTATTGATCACCCGCCCTTTCTGCCGCCCTCAGATAAATGTGACTACTGTGAGAGAGCATCTACCTAAAGGAGACTTCTCCATCATGACCGAAATGTTGAAGAAGTTCTTGAGCTTCATGAACCTCACCGTGAGTATAACAACTTCTGGTATCAGTTGGGCACTGTGATGCCGACAGTGTTGAGACTAAGAATACTAGAAGGAACTACAGACATGGAGAGGAACATGCTAAATATCAGAATTACGCGATGCCGACAAATGAATTGATTTTCCTCCGAAAAAGATGAACCTTCATATTCAAGTGATAAAATACTGGGACTGCGGTCTCCACTGGTTTTTTTTTGTTTTGATTTTTGTTTTTTAAACACAAGTGTTGATGGAATCCTAAGCTCCAGGGGAATTGAATTGAAGATACAAAAAGCCACTTAATTGGACCCATTGAGCAAAGGCCCTTTTGTGCTCTGGTGTGGGCAGTTTAAACAAACATTTTTAATGGCCAGTGATTCTGTTTGCATTTCCCAATAGTTTCAAATAATTGCAACATTTTTCCACTCTTTTTTCTGCACCTTCACTCGGCTCCTTTCTGAGCAACCAGCAGAAAATGGATTAAAAGGAAACCCTTTATTTCCGTTAATGGCGAGACTGAGAAATGCAAAATGACTGAAATAGGCTGTTAATATTAATATATGAAAGCCTCTTTGACTGTTTCTCATCTGAAACATCTCTCAATAGCTGCTTTAAACTCACTTCAACAGTTTCTAGTGGTACTTGGCTTTTATGAAATACTGTGACAGTAATGCGCCATTATAATACGAAATGTGATCAGTAAATTGTCAGCAAAATGTGGATGAATCTTATCTGTCCGAACGGCATAATTCAAGTGGTGATATGAATTCGGGAAACTTGATTTACATATAATTCAAAGATTAATATAAACTGAACAGTTACACAGTCACAGATGTGCGTTTCGCAGCAGCTCTGACGGCGGGAACCATCTGCCTCAGAAATATCGCCTTTGAACAGAAGCTCCAGCATCCTCCTCGCAAAATTTGCGAGGATGCGTCAACGCCTCACGAGTACGGTGGACCATGTTCGCGCTCTCATGCTTGTTTTGTTTTTTTGTCTCTCTCCCCCCCTCCCCCTCCCCCTCCCTCCTATTCTCTCTCTCTCTCCACCGCGCAGTGTGCAATGGGCACCACAGGACAGAAGTCCATCTCACGGGTCATCGACTACCTGGAGAACTGTTAACAGACAGCGAACTACAGCAAACACATTCTCTTGACTGCACATTAAAGGGATCCCAGGCTACTCCGGTTTCTCTCCCAGCCCCCGCCCCCTCCACCTCCTCCTCCCCCCCTCCCCCCGCGCCCGACAGGAACCACACGGGGCCCTTGGAGTCTCAGCAGCATTCCCTTGACTTCACCTGATCACGCGGACGTTGCGATTACTCTGAAATCTCACAGATAAAGGCACACACTGATACGGAACACAAAAGTTTCCCCTCCCGACTGTGGAGCGCACAGCCTGAACCAAAGCCCCGCTAACGGACGGACCTGCAGATTTCTTCAGTTCCGGATTCATCCTCAGGTGGGAATCAGGCACAGACTTGGCTTAAATACCCTGCGAGCTTCTCCACAATCTGTGGAATGTCAAATGAAATGGCGCAGACCTCTTCGCGCGTCGTCCCCCGGAAGGATTGGCAGTAACAGCCTTCCCCCCACCCAGCACCCCCACCCCCACCCTCACCCTCCCCCGGGGAGGAGTCTCTTGTCCGCTGTCGGGTTTCTTGATTTGTGGTCGCTTAGCTGGAGTGCCGAAACCTCCGAATCGAATTTTATGGATCATTACGTTTTCATCCCTGCTTATCCACGTCCAAGCCAAGGGTGAAATCATTGATCAGCATGAAAAACAATCATTTTCATGGGTGTTAGAAATGATGTCTCTATATGTAAAACTTGTGTGGAATGATTTTTTTTTTTTTTGAATGCTTACATCCATTTTACCTTACATGTTTGCGGTTGGCTTGAATGTTTAAGGGAAAGAGAGTTTTTCAGCTTTGATTTTAATGTTTTTTATTGTGCCCGTTAATTTTGTGAGCTTTTGTGTAGGCGCTCTCTCATTATATATATTTTTTTTAGATCGTTCTGTTTTCCTTGAGGGCATTTTTATTCCCCACGTTACGAATTGCTGTTAACGAAATCAGGACCGCGTGACACGCCGACTTCGGTAGGCTGTTCTTTATTTGTCTTGGTAAACGACACGATGTCACGACATTTGGACTTCCTCGTCACCCATTGTCAGTTTGCTCATATTTTAGTTCGTTTTAGATTATTTAAATTTCAATTAATTCAGCAGCGTGTAATTACAGTATGCATTTAAACCTCACAGGTATAACACAATGTGATGAATTACTCAAAGATGATGGTTGTGCTTCCTTTTCAATTTGTAATGAAGTTATTTTTTAATGTATTTAATTTAATAATTTCTCCTCCTGTGTAAATGCAAAGTCTTTACCTAGTGAGATGCCATTTGTGTCAAAAGTTCCACGACATGTTTTATTGTACCGTCCCTCCAGGATTTTGCAGAGTTCCTTCGTGCTCAATTTTGCAGCAGCTTCTCTCAAACATTTTAATGCAGTTTGCAGAGTTTTGTGATTTCTTTTTTTTCGCTGTAAAGTTGCAGGATTTTTTTTTTTTTTTTTAACCAGTTAAGGAGGAGCCATATATAATCACTTCCTGTTCGACCATACGTCACAGTTAACTGGATATTTTGTTTCTCATTGTCTTGATAAATTTTTTTTATCGAAGTTAGACAAACATTTTTGTAGTCATGAAATGGACGTTTTAGAAATGCTTACAGGATTTTATGGGAGGATTTTAGCGAGAGGTTTTGTTCTCAGAATATTATCCTTAAAGACAAGATGACATTCTCTAAAAAAAGAAAAGAAAAAAACCCCCCAAAAAACCAACTTTTTTTCAGAATTTTATTATTTCAAGTAGGGAACTTTTAAAAGAATAAATACATGTTTCGTGGTAACATTCTTAAAATGTTTTTAGAGAATGTTATCTTACCCGTTAAGAAAAACGTCAAAACAATAAAAAAACATTGGGTAGATTATGACCAAATGACAGAAAAGTAGACTACATTGGCAACATCTTATGCAAAAGAAACTGCATTGCATGCTTTTTAAAAAAAAATTAATTCAACACAGGCTGTGTGTACCAAAATGAAGTGCAATCATGTAATTCAATGCCTGGCGTATGATGAGGGTGATGAGGGGAAGTGTGACGGCTTGTGGCCTAATTTTCACAAGACCACATTTCCCCCCAAAAAACCTATTTTTAAAAAAAAAAAAATTTCCTGGTCACCCGGCATTTGGGTTGAAGATAAGAGAGATGGTTGAAGAGCCTTGCTGACTTAACAGAGGAGGGCTTTTTGTTTTTTTTTGGGATACATTTTGGAAAGGCTTGTTAGTTTGTGCCGTTATTCCTTCAGTAGCGCTTCTATTGAGTACTTTTGTGGTGGAGAATTTGCGAGCTCCCGCAAATTTCCCAGAGATTTGATTAAATTTGCGTCTTATTATTGCCATCGCAAGATCACGCTTTCCTGGAGGGACTGGTGTTAATCCGCCCCGTGTGACCCAGCTCAGTGGCGGGACACGGTGCAAAATTGACAGTTTTGGCTTAAACTCGCGAGACATTTCATCAACTCTTAACTGCATCCGCTGAAACGGGATCTGTAATTTTATGCTGATGTTAATGGCGGGGGGGTGGAGAGGGGGGGGGGGGAAATCATGTTTCTGTATGTGCAGCCACGTGCGACGTCGTGTCTTTACTCATTATGTCAAGATGTTTCTGTATTGGACGACGTGCATTCAGCTCCCCCCCCCCTTTTTTTTTTTTTTTTTAAATTTCTTCTACCGTGGTGTCATTTTACCTGTGATGAAGCACCTGAACCTTCGAAACGGCCTCCCGTCTTGTACTGCTCCCATGTACGATCACTGATCTGAACGACAGCCATACCTGTATAAACATGAGCGTTATCTGGTTTGTAGGGCTGCGGTGGGCGTCGCCGCAACTGTGTTTACTGTCGATTACTTTGCAAAGTTCTTTTTGTCTGAATGGAATTTTAGAATGTAAATACTCCTGTATATAGCAGGTAATGGACATTTAAAATGCTTAGACTACTTTTTTTTTTTTTTTTTTTTTCCCTGAAGCTGATATTTTTATTTTATACAATATTTCTGAGTTGTTTGGAAAAACAAAAATTGCAGGAAGAGAAAAGAAAAAAAAACAAAACAAAACTGTTTGTACCCATTTCAAGGACGTTGTCTTTGGTTACATGTAAATAGTTGTATCTCCAAAAGGAAAAAAAAAAAGAAAAAAAAAGGTTGCTACTTTCAGTACACTCCCTATGCGTTTTCTTCCTTCAGTTGTTTTCTGTCATTTCCAAACTTCTTGAGTTGAACGTTTTTTTTTGTGTGTTTTTTTTTTTATGCATTCGGAGCTACGGGGAGGCGAGCACTTGACTGAACGCGAGTAACGTTCAGCTTCCTCTCGGTGTTTTATGTTTGCAGCAGCCGCCGAACGCCTTAAATTTGGTGCTCTGGTTTCTGCGGCCGTAACCCCGCCGAGCCCGTGTGCGTGTGTAACAACCCCCCCACCCGTTTTTCCCCCTTTCTCGTCCCTGACAAACTGGCTGGGATGGAGTGAGAGTCTGGAGCGTGGACGGTATACTTAACGGCACTCAGCGGTGACAGCCCGTGGACGTGGTCCCTCAGCTTGACTGACTGCTGCATAATGGAAACAAAACATTCTTGTTGCGGTCGCAAGCCGGGAGTCAAACTTACAAATAGCTCGGGGAGCGAGGGGAATGTAGTGAAATGCTATCTCGGCAACACTTGGCTCCGTGCGGGCGACGGCTGCGTCGACCGTGATGCAACCGGGCGGGCACAAACGCAGCCTTCAAATCGGAAATGTCGGGAATTGTCGAAAACGGGGCGACGCGTTTAGTAAACGTTGGAACACATAACATGTGATTATGTCTTTTATGTCTCTGTTGCCCAACATGCAAATGGGTAATTAGACTCGGGGTTGTGGAGCACATTTAAATTCCGAAGAGCCGGAATGTTGAACGTAGACACCGCTGCCTTTCATCCACCTTCTATTCATTATTCATGGCAGTTGTGGGAAGTCACAGACAGCGAGAATATCCCCCCCCCCCCACCTCCCTGTAATGATCAATGTGGCACGGAAGTGGATGAATAAACGCACCGAGGAGAAACGTTTTCAATACTTTTAACAAGATTGGTAGGTTGTCCTCTGCTGGTTAAAAAAAAAAAAAAACTGCGGGGGAGGGAAGGGTGGAGGAGAAGAGGATGCCGAGCAGTGGATTACCGTTTCCCACCTGTCAATCAAAAGCCTCTCGGTGTAGCTGCACAGCCTAAGGCGGAGAACTACAACTGATTTTTTTTAAGCTTCCCAGCATTCATCCTTTCACCCTCCGTCCGTCTCTGGCCACAATTTTTCCCAGCCTCGAGTCATTTGTCTTGTCGGCCTTTCCTCTCCACCCGTGCATCCGCGGCTTTACTTTTTCAGGAAGCATTATCTTCTTGTTTCTGTGGTGTTTTAGTACAAGATTTACTCCAGCGAAAATGAGCTTTTTGATTTCATTTGATGATTTATCTGAAGCTCTGTTGTGTTTTGAAGTGATTGAAAGCTTGATTAGCCTTTAGATTAGGTTTTAAGTGTCGTCTTGTTTGATCTTTAAGGCAAAAATGACACCAGGCCTCAGTGCCACTAGGTGGCGTGAGTATTCAGCCTCTGACCAACTGAAATGTAACACACACACACACACACACACACACACGTATCTCATCAGTAGTGCTGCCCACTGATTTCCCCTTAAGCACTCGGCTGTCTTTGGAGTCGCAAAATGCGCTCGTCTCACGGATGCAGTAACGTGCATGCCCCGGAGAGAAGTGAACCATTTATGAAGAGGCTCAACAGTTGTCCTGCTGACCATTGACGCCCTTATTTACTTATATGAAGGTGTTACACGATGGGAACATGTGTTCACGTGTGCTAAGACATGCAACACAAATGGGACTCGTTCAAGTCTGAAGTCTTTGCAGCGCTTAGTGCTTTTTAAGGCAGTTATTTAGGTGAAGATATATATATATATATATATATATATATATATATATATATATATATATATACATACATGTATATAAAGGACTCCTGCAAATGTCTTTTCCCTTTCAGAGATGTTTTAGTTGTATCACAGCATTTCTGCTTTTCAGATGTAGCTCTCCAAGGTTTCACATCCACTCTCTCTTCTTATATAAACTAAAGCATTTGGACAAAGAGAAAACTACTGCAAGAAGTATTCTCATCCATTATCCAATATATATATAAAAAAAGAAAAAAGCTTGATTTTCAAGAGAATCTCATGTTTTATCGACACTATTCTTCATGTTAAACCAAGAACCTTTTAATATTTACTACAGGACGTTCTATCCAAACGGCAACCGTCTCCCATTTGTTTGTGAACTGTTATTCTGCAGCCACGATTTCGGTATTTTGCCACCTTGCTATTTTGCAGCCAGAGGGGACCATATTTGGACGAGCTGAGGAGGAGTGAGCGGTCGAACTCGCTCAATTCGATTTGGAAGCTCGAGGGGCGCTACGTCCCGCCCATCGATCACGGAAACCTGACTGCATCACAGGCCTGTCGATCAAAGAGACAAGCCCGCAGAAATGCTGCTTTTTGAGGCCTAATTTCTAATTAGTGACGGGATTATTTTCGGATGGACCACCAGCAAACTCGTAAGAAGGAGTGACTTTAACGAATCGCACCAATAATGACTTGTGGAAAGAAATGTACTGACTTTGTATTTCATGATAGAAGTTGAATGAGAGTCGATGGAGCCGGAGCCTTTTTTTTTTTTTTTGGAACCAACCCCTAGTGGCCATCGGTGGTGTTGCACTTTAAGGCAGTTCTGCGTTTGCCTTATTTTCCAGACCCAGAAGCTCCATCCACTCTTTTACACAGTCGAAGGTAAAGTCACCCATCGTCTCATCTTTCTATCCGTCCGTCGTCCCGTCCGTCCGTCTTACGAAAGTACCAACGTGTTGAAGTACGCCTTAAACGCGTGTGAAATGTAGTGAGGAAGTGACGTGTAAGTATAAAGTATTGAGTCGAAATACGCGAGTACAAGTCGCTTGGATTTGTGCGTAACGACAGCGTTGGACTAAATGCGCTGTGTTACCCTTCGCCGCCGCTGTTCAAAGCGCCATCCGACTCGCAGCGCTCCCGATTTGTACGTCAAGACGGTTCAAGTCGGAGGCTAAAACGGCGACGCTGAACTGAGCGCGTTATCGTGAAACCGCAGGAGAACCCAGAACCGACCCCCGAGCATCGCGCTTTCCACTAAATGCACTTGACCGGAAAGCCGAGCTGTTCGGTCAGTGATTTGTGTACAAGCTTTTACTACAAATTTTTTTATTCAAAACAGTTTGCCGCCAGTGCTGCCTTATTGTGCCGCCACAGCACCCTGTGCTCCGCAGCCTAAACGGATGCTTTTCACTGGTGTCTTGTTTACTCTCACACACACACACACACACACACACACACACAAACAAACAAACAAATCCGCAGGTACACACACAGTCAGCCAGGCATGTGAAAAAAAAAATACACACAGTCCCTGGAAAACACCGCACAATGGAAGCAGCGGACAAAAGCACAAGAGTAGGTACACGTGTATACAAATACACTCGCATTTCAACAAACCGAAGCGTGTCCCGCTCTGCTCCCATCTCGCCCCTTTAAATCAGTGAGTGGCGGCGGGGGGGGGGCAGAAAGACTCACCGGCCCATCTGTATTCCTTGGTGTGCGTGACCTGCACTCTTAACGGATGGGCTTTGGTCCACGGGCGGGGGCAGAGCAAAAAGCGGTGGTGTTATTACCCGACACAGCCTGCGCCTTTTGCTATTCTCCACCTCCAGGCTCAGTGGAGCCTTCCTTCTTGTCTGTGGCGGCAGAGTGGAGCCCGAGGAGTGTTGTTGTGCGAGGTTGGCGGGGTGCCTGTTTGTGCGTTTATGATTGCCTGCCCCCCCCCCCCCCTCTCGTCTGTGTGTGCGTGTACAGGGGGTGAGGGTGGGGGGGGGGGAGTTGATCTCGAATGGATGTTCTTCCATCGGCTGCGAAGAGATTCTTTTCACGTTCATTCAATGACGCACAATCGGTGCACAATATTTGTGCGTTCTGCACAAAGTAAAGAAAACTCCCACAGCGCTCACGAACGCCGTCAGACTGCACGTACACAAAGCAGCGCAATCTCTTGACTTTTATTTTTTTTAGCATTATCGGGGCACCGAGCACCGAGCATCGGGGCCCGAGCACCGAGCATCGGGGCGAAAGCCTTATTGTTTTTCGTTAAAATGTTCTTAGTCGTTCTCGGACGCGAGACGTTCTTATTCTTTGCGTAAAGCGATTTGCCTTTTCGGAGGCTTTATCATATTCAAAAACTCATGAAAGTGAACAGATATGTGTCCCGGCGAAAAATGTCGTATTCTAGTGGAGTCGCGAGTGGGCGTGGCCAAACGGCTCGAGAGCGCCCCCTAAAGAGATGTCACGAAATCCGGCGGACACGTGTGTCACACCTAGACGCACAAAAAAAAAGTTACATCGCACCGTTACGTCAACTCGACAGGAAGTCCACCATTTTGAATTTAGTCGCCATTTTGGCCGATTCTGACACGTTGTACTTTGTCGAACTCCTTCGAGGCATTTTGTCGCACCGACTTGGATTTAGGTTCTATGGATAGAAAACATGTTTGGGATTAAAAGTTATCAAAATAATTTGTTTTCATCGATGTGTGTGCCCGTGAGAGGCGCCCATTTTGAGCGTCTCGCCATGAAACTACGAGTTGCTTTGAATCTGATGTACATGGACCGACCTTCTCCAAACATCACAGGTATGATAACAGCCCCGCCCTGAAGACACCTGCGGGGTAATATTAGCTCATAGTCATAGCGCCCCCTGTTGGCCGGTGGAAATGACACTTTTCACACTTTCACGTTCTGCGTCGAGCTGGTCGATCACATGAACGTAAAGTCGGGTCACAATAACATAAACACGTAGTCGATGATATATTGAGACGTTCGTTCGACTTTGTCAATGGGCGTCGCCGTGACGATGCGGCAAAGTTTGATGTCTCCCCGTGACACAGGAAGTTGATGTTTAAGGTCAACGGATGCTTGAGACCTCACGAAACGTGTCGCGTACATCCGGCGTGGTGAGACCATACATCTGATATGTGTTTTGCGAGTGGGCGTGGCCAAACGGCTCGCTACCGCCCCCTGCTGGAGACAGGAAACGAGACAAAAATAGCAACTTTAAGCGGGGGTACGCGGTCCCTCGCGCGCTGCGCGTCGGGGAGGCGGCGCGCGGGAGTGCGAGGGCCCGTACATCACTGCTTGCAGTTTTAAGTCGTTGTTTTTTTCTTTTTACACAAGTCATTGAGGCTCGTGTGTGTGAAAGAAAGCTAAGGGCTTGAATACCCAGTGGCAGACACATACATGGGAAGCTGCATGTAGTAACTCTTTCCATGCACCTGCACAGTTGTTGACCTTGTAGTGTACTGGCTATGCGGGCAAGACTGCACAACATAGCACAGAGATGTCTGCAGAGAGCCAACACCCACGTGATTTTCCATCACGTGGACCCTCATTGACCTTGTTGTGTATTCGCAGACGTGGCCAGTATATTACCATTTGTGTGTGGGCTGAGTCACAAGAATGTTATGAGGCGTTCAGGGACACTTGCTCATCTGTCATTCCTGAAATCATCCAAAAAAGGGAGAGAGAGAAATTTGAACACAATCACCACATGTACTTTTCTTTATTTGTAAAGGTTGATGACATGCAACAGTGATTTGATTACATTTTTATATTGCGTTTTCAGGGCACTCAACATGTTGAGACCTCACGGCATGCTGTGTAGGAACCATAGACACCCTTTTATAAGAGGGCCGCTAGGCGTTGGCTCCAAAAATCTTCTGGCTCCATAGACTCCCATTCAACTTCTCATGAAATAACACATTAATATAGTTTTCCCACGAGTCAATTTGGTGTCTTTCGCTTCGTTACTCTTTAATTTTCTGTCTGTCCTTATGAAAATTATCCCATCATTTATTAGATATTAGAACTGGAAACTCTGGCATTTTGGGGGTGTTTCTGTTTGATTGAAAGGCCTGTGGGGAACTCGCGTTCCACTATTGGTGGACAGGGCATTGTGTCCTTGGGTTTCCAATCAGATCGATCAGTCAGATTCACCACTTGCTCGTCCCCAGCTCATCCAAATATGGTCATTTTAGGCTGCAAAATAGCAAGACGGCGACGGCCATTGTCTGAACTCGAGGCTTGACGAGTGATGTCACTGTTGGTTGCTGCTTGGGAAGAAACCAACAACTCAACAATTCCCAACTGATGTCAGAGATAGAAAGCACAAACTAGATCCATGGCCCCTCAAATTTGAACCAGGCAGTTGAGTATAATTTATCTTGTCTATCAATATCTCAGAGGAATCTTACATCCCCCGCCCTCCAAGATGCCCTCCTGTGCTTATAGTTTATCCTGCAGTGTATTGTAGCACATCTATTTTCACAGTAGATAGGAGATAACGGTGCAGAACAGTTTCAGGTTTTCTTCTGTGCAAGATTATTTCTGCCAATGGTTTTTAAAAGGTGTAGGCCAGTAATTTAGTGTTTCACTCAAGAAACATATTTTGAAAAAGCATCAAGTAGCCTCCCAAAAGCACAATTCTTAAGCAAGAATGTAGGTATTTTTGAGGATTCATTTTATTATTGAACAACTACAGTGCTCTCAGTCAATCCAAAATGTTAATAAACCTCAAACCTGAATATTTAAGAAAGTAAAAGTGAGGTTTTGGGTTTCTTCAGAGAATATATTTGTGTGCACAATTATTGGGCAACTATTAGTGTGCAAAATTATTATGCAATTAAATGAAAAACGAAAATGTTCCCATCTCACTTGTTTATTTTCATCTGTTAAAGTGAGAATAATAAACAACTCAAAATTGACAGATAAACATTTCTGAAATTACAAAAAAATAAATTAAAATTAAATTTAAAATAAATCAGTGACCAATACAGCCACCCTTCTTTTCAATAACAGTAATAAGCCTTCCATTCATGGATTCTGTCAGTTTCTTGATCTGTTGACAATCAACTTTTTGTGCAGCAACAACCACAGCCTCCCAGATACTGTTCAGAGAGGTTACTGTTTTCCTTCAAATGTAAATCTCCCATTTAAGAAGGGCCCACAAGTTCTCAACAGGGTTTGGGTGAGGTGAGGAAGGGGGCCATGTCATTATTCTTTCATCTTTAAGGCCTTTACTGGCCAGCCACGCAGTGGAGTACTTCAATGCATGCGATGGAGTGTCGTCCAGCATAAAAATCATGGTCTTCTTGAAAGATGCAGACTTTTTCCTGAACCACTGCTTGAAGAAAGTGTCTTCTAAAAACTGGCAGCAGGTTTGGGAATTGATTTTGAGTCCATCTTCAACCCGAAAAGGTCCAACTAGCTCATCTTTAATAATACCAGTACCCCACCACCTTGCTGGCGTCTGAGTCAAAGTGCAGCTCTGTGCCCGTTACTGATCCGGCCACGGGCCCGTCCATCTGGTCCGTCGAGAGTCACTCTCATCTCATCAGTCCATAAAACCTCTGAAAAATCTGACTTAGGATATTTCTTGGCCCAGTCTTGACGTTTCAACTTATGTGTCTTGTTCAGTGGTGGTCGGGTTTCAGCCTTCCTTACCTTGGCCGTGTCTCTGAGCACTGAACACCTTGTACTTCTGGGCACTGCAGGTAGGTTGCAGTTCTGGAATATGACAGCACTGGAGGATAATAACTTCCTGGTAGCTTCACGTTGGATTCTTCTCAAATCTTTGGCAGTTAATTTGCGTCTTTTTTTCTCAGCACGTTTCTTGCGACCCTGTTGACTATTTGCAACAAAACGTTTGATGGTTCTGTGATCACGCCCCAATATCTTGGCAATTTCAAGACTACTGAATCCCTCTGAAAGACTTTTTACAATTTTTTGCTTTTCAGAGTCAGTTAAATCTCTTTTTTTGGTCCATTTTGCCTGAGGAGAAGAAGCTGCCTAATAATTATGCACACCTTGATATCGGGTGTTGATATCCTTAGGCCACACCCTCCCTCATTACGCAAATACACATCACCTGATGTGCTTAAATCCAATAGGTGTTCAAGTTTTTACAGCTTGGAGTTGGAAAATATGCATAAAAATGATATGGTCAAAAATACTCACTTGCCTAATAATTGTGCACACGGTGTAAATGTAACTGTTGCAACGGAGACAAAAACAGCAGTAAAGTTCAACAGCAGTGGAGAAAGTTCTTCTTCTACTACTTATGATTCAAAACTTGCTTCATTCAAAGGCACAACATGGTAGTAGAAGCTATGCAGCACATCCACAAACATCAATACTGCAAAAAAAATACTAAATAATGAACACTGGAGCAGATGAAAACATGATACATGAATATATCTTGGATCATAAATATTGATTGCCAAGAAATGAATATGTATCCTTTTTGCAAATGAACCCGCTAATTAAGTTGCACTTAAAATGACCACTCAAACAAATTGTGGAGTCTGTGATAAGCTGTACAAAACAATTGGAAGTCATATACCCAAAGTAAAAAAACATAAAATCTCTTGAGTTTATTTCAATTTTTTTCTGCACTTGAACCCGTGTTACTCTCATCTGCCATTTTGTTTTCAGGAATGGAGATACATCTTTCGTTAGTTTAGATGCTAACGTGGGACAACAAGCTGTCTAACAGTAAGTTTACACCGTTTATTCTAAAGATCTATTGGCACTGTACTGTGTGACCTTCTCATAATTATTTTCTAACTCTTTTGTACATGCTGTTTTCCTCAAAAAAACTGCTCACGAATGAGCTGGGTGACATGTTTACATGGGAAATGTCGGTGTTCAGAGGCGTTAGCTCGTAGGGAGGGGAGGTTATAATGGTACTTCAGTCAGGAAGTCAGTAAACACGTTCTCTGCGAGGAAGCTGTGACAGCTGTTGGTCAATTTTTTTCATTTCACTTTATTAATGCCCGAGGGAAATTTCTTCGCTACAGCAGGGGGGGCTCTCAGGGGGGAGCTGCTGCAACAGGCTGCCACTAGCGCGGCGCCAGGTAACCTGACCTGAGGTGCATGTTTTTGGATGATGGGAGGAAGCCGGAGAACCCACGCAAGCACAGGGAGAACATGCAAACTCCGCACAGAAAGGCCCAGGACCGGATTCGAACCCGGAACCTTTTTGCTGTGAGGCGACAATGCTAACCACTGCACCACCGTGCCGCCCTCTTCAGCTGCCCGTGACACTGATTTGTGTGAGATTGAATTTGTGACTGGCAGAGAGTTAGAGGGATTGTCCGTTGTCTTTCGGGAAATTCTGCTGGTGTCTAACCAAGGAGCTATTTCAATGTCAACAGCGTGCTTTACGGTTTTTTGTTGTTTTGGTGTTGACTTTGTTGTGCTGTAGCCTCGGTACTTTAAGTTTTAATTGTGAGCAATTCCAGGCAAGGTTTTCTCAGTGTCCTTCTAATTGTGGGATGCTGCAATACCTGTAGCTACCAATAAAAAAAAGCAAATTTTATATATATATATAATTTTTTAATGTAAAATTTATATATATATCACAAAATATCAATTAAAGTAGACGCAGTCTACATGGTCTACATTGCAGTCACCATGCCTCTCTGTCCCTTTTTTGTTTTCCCCTTCTAGACTGTCCGTCTCTCTCCCACTACGTTCTGTCGTGTTCTTTTCTCTCTCTTATATATTTCTTTCTCACTTTTCCTGGCTGGTTTTGTTGCCGGAGATCTAATAAATGCCAGTGTGAAGCATTTGAGGGCATGCCAGCCCAACAAGCAGAGACACCTGTGGCTTAAAAACAACAACAACAACAGCAAATCAAAACCATCAGCAGCACACGCCTCTAAACGGAGTTTGAAGACCTCCCTTTTTCCGGTCTAATAGTCCCGGTGATACTTCCCTCGAGGCTGCCGTTCAGCTAAGCAAAACCTTCAATGCAGCCCCGAGAGATGACGAAAGGCGAAAAAGGGCTTTCGATACTGAAGCTGCATTTGATGGCAAAGTTTTAGTTGCATTATACATTAGCGGTGGCTTTATCTCCCAGATGTGATTACACTTGTGCCCAGATATTTCACCAACATGGAGAAAAGCCCACAAACTAAAGGTGCTCATAAGCAGAAAAGAAAAACAAACAAACAGCTGTGTCAGACAATGCCGCTCCCAATTGGCAGATTTATTCTTTTTAAGGGTAGGAAGTATAACAGACCGGAGAGACTCAGTATTTGCATTATCTTGCATAATTGGATCTCTGAGTAATTTGAAAGGAATTAATATTAATCTGTTCTCGTGGCGGGATGCCCTGTAAGGCTGTAGCGCCTGAGGGAGAACACACTGCGGAGATCATGCCAAGATCCTCTTCGAGCAAAACATTCGGTATCATCAGAAAAGTGGTTGAACTGTGCTTTGTAGGGTTTGACTCGAGAGCCCTGGAGAGCTTCAGCCTCATGGGGGGAGGTAATAAAGCAGAACTTCACACCATCCTTCAAATCCGGAGCGTTGTTGGGTTATGTTCGCACACTGGGCTGTTTTCATAACAGCTCAGAAAACAGCAGCAGGAGCTGTGACAGGGAAACTGGTGTTTATGAAATGCAGGCTACAGATTTTTTGGAAGTTACTGCATATAGTAGAGCCATTTTTTTTTATGAACACCACAATCCTGGGAGGCTGTAGTACTTTGCATTATAGCCTGCAGAGCTCAAAGCAGAAAAATTATATCTCCTTATATTCTATTAATAGCAGCCTTGTTGCCATTTCTGTAAATGACTCACTGTAAAGTAAACAGATATAAGGACGTTAACACGTGTTTATTGATGTTTTTCAACAATCATAACTTCCCCTGTCAGTACCTGTGTAAAACAGCTCCTTTATGGTTGATGATAACTCAGTATGACATCGTTGTGATCGTGTTTATCAATGTTAAAAACTCATGCAAACACGTTGAGCGCCGAAGTTTAATTTTGGCAAAAGTAACCCTAACCCTAACCCTAACCCAGACTATTTGGTCAGCTGAATGCTGTGACCTCCTGTATCCATTTCACATTTAAACCCCTTGCTTCAAATTAAAAGCCTTCCAAGGTTTAAGAGGCATGGAAATGAACATGAATAGTTATCTGTCTTTCTATGGAAATACTCATTATAGCTGCTTTAAACACTTGCTGACAACTACATTATAGTGACTCACACGTTTTTCATGTTTGTATACTGCTGATAAATAACACTTAAATGTTTCCAGTGAGTACGTTGAATAACTGCCCATAATTTTATGCGACAATTATTCGTATTATGAAAAAACAGGTAAGCCTCCTTTGGTAATATAGGTAACCCTTTTCCTTCATGGAGGACTGTGATACCCTGGAGATGCATCATGTCTGCTGCGAAGGTAGTAGAACAAGAAAAAGGGAAAAACAAGGAACAAAAGAACTGTGAAACTTTTTCATAGTTTAAAAAAACCCAAAAATAACAGCTTATCTCCTGAGGGTGAAGAAAAGTTTGTGGTTATGCTTATAACAAAGGAAAGCATCGATTTGGGAGTGTTTTGCCTTTTCAGTCGCTAAGTGGAATATGTTTTGTATTCTGCCTGAATTGATTTGCTGCTGGATTGCTTAGGATTTTCTTAACACACTAAACTGAACTCACCTGCTCATAGATTTTACTCAGAGAAACTTTTTTTCCTTCACGACCCTGTTTTGGATTTTGGATTTTCCTTTAAAGCTGATGACTCTTGCACACAAGCACTTTATTCCCTGTGTGAGTGTTAACAGTGAGAGCGAGGCAAATTTTCAGGCTGATATCTCCCAAGTGGAGATTTTTGCTTCAAGCCTTACTGATTGTAGCTGCATGACAACGCTACAGTTTATTCTGATTTCTACAGTATTTGAGTATTTCTAACCCAAGTCCTTATTGCTTAACCCGAAGTCCTGCAAGCAACTTTTGTTCTTTTGTATTCTTCATTAAAATCCTAATGTCTTTCAGGTGGAATCCAGTGATTCTGAAATGAACGCAGGCTCATTGCAGTTTATTTTGAACTTCAACAACACCTAGAAACTTGTATAAAGTAAAAGACGGTTCACCAGACAGATTCTTTAATGGTGCGAAGAGATGAACCCTCCAGGCATGTTATACCACTCAGTTCAGCGTTGCTATCTTCTGTATTTTCAACTAATTTTCCAGTCCTCACCGCTTGGTCAGAGGCACATTATGAGGAAATGTAAAATTCAGCATATGCTGGCAGAGAGCTCCTCCACAATCAAAATTAAATCACAGATTCATTTAAAAAAATAATGAGTCTTGCTTATTTTATGTATCTGTAATTCAAATTTGTAAACATGACTGAGTTTCCTCAAGGCGACAAATCAAAGATTAACGATTTTTGATCTGTGATGTAATTCACAGTTACCAAGAGACTAAATTATGAATATCCACAATTCCTGAAATTATAGAGGGGGAGTTTTATGTGAATTTGGTGTTAGTGGGGAAAAAAGACCTTGTCTCAAGAAAATCACTTGAACTTGTTGAGAATAAACTGAGCAGGAAATGACAAAACAAATGGCACAAAATATGTACTTACAAGAAAATCTCCCTGTGATCATGTTAAAAAAGTTATTAGCCATATGTTTACCAAGTCTATTCTTTGTTTAAATCTCATTTGAATGTGAAACAATTTTGTTTGGAGCCATAGTTATGATGAAAAAGCAACAAAATAATAATGTTTTAGGGTTATTTAAACACAATTTTTCTTTTTAGGCTCAACAGTTTGCACTGGCATTTGGCAATTATACAGGAGGAAATCTACCGCAACCACAGACTGTATATAATAGATCGTAACATAATCAGAGATGCCATTTCCTTCTCCTGCAGCAGCTGCTTTAATATACAATGATGCAAGTGAGAAGACATGGAGTAAAACAAGTCTCTTTTTTAATAGGAAATACTGTCACCGTCTTGCTCTCATTATACCTGTTACTCGTTCTCTCTCCACTATAACCCACTGCTTAAGTCACACTTTTTTTTTTTTTTTTCTACAGGTTGTTAAAAGTCACTCGAGATAATGTAAGAAGTCACTGTCTGAATTAATGGAGATTGTTTCGGGGAAAAGTTGGAAATTTAAATACGTCCTCGAATATACTGAGCATCATGTGGCATGTGGTACACATTGTCTTCCTCTGCAGTTTGGAAAGATAAATTAAATAATATTCACTGCACCAAAAGTGGAAGAGCTGTTGTGGATGTTTGAGGAGAAGAAGCTATTTCGATGGTGGAAAGTTTGGCTGGATTGGTGACTGGTTTGAAGTTGTTATGGGCATCATAATTGTTTGGTATAAAGAGTAGCTCCAAAGCTAGTTTATTGTTCTTCGTATACGTTTTACTTCCAAATTGTTACTTACACTTCTCCCTACTTCACACTTCCTTCTTCCCTTGCCATTATAGATGTCAAAATAAAAGTTCCATAAACAGTTTGCTTAGAGTCTTTTTCAACATATAAAACATATTCACGCCTGGTACATTTGTGTGTTCTTTGAATACTAATACTAACACACATGTTCAGCAGGTGTAGTTGTTTTGCCACAACTTCTCGGACCTGTTTTGTGTTCAACATTTCCCCGTATGAGTCATGTCGTACTGCATCCACCTACAAGATGTCTTCAGTTTCTCTTCATGGTTCCCGCCACATGACTCACACGCCCACCTCACCTATTCCTAATCCACCAATCAGTGTCAGTGTATTTATACCAGCCATCTTCCCACTGTTTGCTGATTGTTTTCACACCGTTTATGTTTTTTTTTCCGTTCTCTGTTACCTTCCTGCTCAGCATCTATGTTGCATTTTGAAATAAACCACCAAAACACTGGGCATACACAAAATATATCCCAAACTGATGGCAATCTGGTTAGCTTTCCTGGACTTTAGTCATGCACCAAAGTATTAGATGAATTTTGATTTGTTTTTGATTATTTTCATGATAACTTCTTATAACTCAGTTGTTGACATTTCACTTTGAACCACAATGTAAATCTCATAGTGACAAAAGAGGAGCTGCCAGGGGCTTACTAAAGCAAATAAGGACTAATCCTCTTGGTACCATGACTTTTAATAAAAAAAACTGCATGGTAGTACATCTAACACTATTTGAAATATACAGGCCAATATTGCCATAGAGCCATAGAGCCATGCTGCCAATGTTGCTTAAAAATAGCTTTATTTTCTTGTCCAAACTTATAGTTTATCAGTGACCTTTATGCTTGTTGGCCTCGATGCCATCATAAACTGATGAATGATCAGATTAAACACAGATGGCCTGGTCAACTTGAAACATTTGAAAGATGGAGTGTCTACACATGCAAACATATTACACTGTTTTTCTAATGCGCAGCGGCAGACAAAGAAACAAATGTGTTTGGAAAAGCTGACAAATGCCTGGAACAAATGGACTGAAAAACATTTGTTTTAGGTGGCTGCTGTGCATTTTACATGTACAGTGATGAACAACCAACCACCTACGAAACAGGGTTCTGTATCTTCAAGTAGCTTTTGCACTGCATTTGTGACTTTCGAATGTACATAATTAAATGCACTTAGAAATGACGACCAATTAGGCTTTGTAGCAAATTTATATTCACCTTATGGCAAGAAATTAACATGAAAAATATGAACTCACTTCACTGTTACATCGCACCATGCACACGACCGCTCCGGGGATCATGAACCTCTGCAATGAACACGTTAATTGATATGAACTACGTCTGAGCCGAAAGGCCTCGGGGGGTCGAAAGGAAAGATACGTTTGTCTGGGTACCATCCCGACCATATCTCTGGATTGAAGTACCAGAAAAGAAATCGGCCTTTGGTGAGTCAGGAGCCCATTAATGTGAAAACGTGATTCTGTTACAACCCTCATTTAGTCTTTTTCGCTCAGTGAATATCAACCAGTGAGAGGTCACTCTGCCTGTAAAGGTGAACCTATCCATCCATCTTTCAGTGTTGTTCAACATAATCATTGCTGACACCCACTTTGCAGCACCTTTTTAAGAGTGGTGTTGAGCCTGCCAGGCATAAAAACATTTTAAACTGAGGTCTCCGGTGTTAAAGTGGCTTTGTTGTTTTTTAATCCATGCGTGACTAAAAACATTTGCATGGTAAATTCACAACAACAATGTGTGCCTCCCTTGCTCTCCCTAAGCTCCTGCTTGTATTGACTCAGCCTGGTAGACTTTGCAAAGTTCAAGTAGAGTTTCCGCAATCTCTGCTCTGATTTTCCTCAGTTGTCCAGTCAGAGCTACACCCGATCACCCCCCTCTCCCCCACACCCAATTATGCACTGGGGGAAGGATACATATCCATTTTCTAACTTCCTAATTCTCTTCTGTCTCTGTGTCTCCACTATTTTTCTGTCCTATTTCCTCAACCATTCTTATTCACTCTCACAATCACACTGGCTGCAGTGTTTTCAATCTCTTTTTTGCCTTTTCACCTCTTCCTCGGATTCTGACAGCACACTGACAGAAAGAGTATTGCCGTTGGCTGCTGAAACAAGAATCAATGTAACGTATTGGACAGAAAAAAAACCTGTCCGCTAGACCTTGCCCATACACATATTGTAACCCTGTCTCAAAAATGTCATTCCTTAGCAATTAAATTACAGCTTTTGAATGAAAAATGATTGTGCTTGGACTTTGTTTTCTTTAAGCATTACAAAGAAATGTCAAAACACATTGAAAATTGTAGTTATAGTCATATTTTGTTCCCCTAAAACATCTGATCTTGCGGTACAATATTGTTGTCTTAACTTTCTGTGGTTATGTTCAGGCACTCGGAGTATTTGATTGAGGTAAGGGAAAGTTTGTGGTCCAGTTTAATGTAAAAAAAACAAAAACAAAAAAAAAGTCCTCTGTGACCTGAGACAATGCTTTTATTTAGATTTGGTCAAAGCCACTTTTGCTTGCTTTGTTGTCTCAACCCAAACACAGACGGAACTCCAGGTGCAAACACCAGCCTTATGTGTGAGAGTTGTGCATTTTATGTGTGAGAGTTGTGCATTTTATTCCCTTTCATTGACCCAAAGCACCTCCTGCTGATTAGGATGCAATTCTACCAGCAACCGACATGCCTTTGGGAAAACAATCTAATTTGGATTTCTTGGAGACAATTACATTATTCCTGACCCTGCTCTGCTCTTCATTCTCCATTCGTCCACCAGATTTCCTCAGATTTTTTATCTTGTCCAGTCACCTGGCTCTCCGATCCACCTGCTTTGCAGTCACCCCTGATCTCCCGATCTTCCCCGCCCAATAGCGCACCTGTTCTGTTATTTGAGCCAGTTACACTTTCTTCCTGTCAGATTGTGTGTCTCTCATTGCTGTAGATTCTTGCACTCGCCACCTTGGCAGTTGCCTGTGTCTGCACCTGCCTGCTTATAAACCTTTAACTAATCCTCAATTAAAGTCCCTTCACTGCATCTGCCTGCGCGACTGTTGATTTACACTTGCATCCTTCGTCCTGCTGCCCATACACGCACCGTCATGATGTACGTTGTTACCATATTTATGTGGCCTTCTTTTGTGAGTGCATCATTTCTTTATTTTTCATATGAATGCTCTCTGTTGTCCTCTAAGTGTGCATTCTGTGTGTCTCTTTGGTTATTTGTGGTAGTCATGGAAGCGGCAGCAATTCAGGGAACTGAAGCCTTTTGTATTCTTTCACAGTTAGTTGCAGTTGGACATAAGGAACAAACATGTTACACACGAGACCGAAATCAATATTATACCCCTCTGTCATCCTTTTATCCCCTTCTCCTTACACACATATGCACTATTGATGCTCCCATCTCTTTTAATTACCTTCTCCAACAGAGCTTCAGCTCTGAAATCAGCCAGTGGACCACGTGTCTCTGGGGAGGACTGTGCTGGCCCCCTGCTGGGATGCTGCATCTAATTTCAGGCCTGCCAGGCTGTTCGGTTTTTGGGGCGGTGATGACTGTGCACAGAGCACAGACTGACACTGTGCCGAGGGTTTAGTGACAGCAATAATGAAAGCAATGCTGCTGACCAATAGGTGTTGCTGTCAGATTTCAGAGGTTCCGTTGTAGCGTGAAGGACAAAAAGTGATTTGGATTATAAATATGAAGTACTGGTTTTCATTAGCGTTCAGATTCATTAGCTTTTTTTTTTTTTTTTTTTTTTTACAAGACAGAAACAGGATGTTCAATGCTCTGCATGAAATTATAAATCAAAAAGCTAATTTTTATTAAGGTCACCACACGAATGTCATAATCATCCCTGTGAATTAAAGATGAATTAGGTCAGATTTACTTTACTCAAATGTGAGCACTGGTGGACTGATGTTGATAGTGAAGATACAATTTGCACAATTTTGTAGGCTGTTCAAAAACACTTTGCAGACTTGATCCCTGGGGTTACAACAGAAGAATTGGTCTGTGATGTCATACTGTAACGAGTGTTCAAAAGCACCTTCCACGTGCTTTGGTAAACTTAGGAACAGAGCACATGCGAATACAATAAGGTTTTGTTTGGTTGAAATTATAAACAAAGTTCAGCATCAGGCAGGCAGTCAACAAGTGCAAACAATTCCAAAGACAGGAAAGCAGGAATCATTAACTCGCAGAAGGATAAATAAGAGACGCTAAATTGTTATGGTGTTATGGTGAGACATTAGAAAATGGATGAGTGTTTGAATGCAGGTATATTTACTGGGGAGCTGGTGAGACAATTGGAGCAGTAATGAATGCAGGCATGTTGGGATCAGGTGAGTGAAATGGCTCTCTTGCTAAAAGGCAGGAAATTATAAGGTCTGAAATGAAAGAAAATGTTAGAAACTGACAGGAAAGAGGACATGAAAAAAAAAAAGCTAATTTATAAATAGTTCACAGACTCTCAAATCCTTATTAACAAATCCTACTTTTAGGGAGGAAAAAGAGGGGTAATCCTCTATATTGGCTTTGGTTTTCAGGTGTTTTGGTTTCCTCCGACACTCCAAAGACATGCCAGTTCGGTTAATTGGCAACTCTAAAATTGCCTGTAGGTGTGCATGTGAGTGTGAATGGCTCTCAGTATATACGTGTCAGCCCCGTAATAGACTGGCAACCTGTGCATCTCACTCAGTGGGTGCTAGAATGATTCCCACTCTTCATCAGAATGAATGGGTGTAGTTAATGGATGAATGGAAAGGAATTTTCAGATTGACTTAACATGCATCAGCAGGCTTTTTAGCATTGCAACACAATGTCGGATATATATTACATGTTTCTCGTGTTCTCAAATCCAGTTTGAGTCAGATTTTTATATTCATGTAAACCTCAGTTTATTTTAAAGCAGCCCTAGATCATTTTCTGGTCACTTAGAGCAGCAAAACAAGCTTTAGTATTGACATATCGTCACCTTGTAAAGTCAATATGATGAATATGTTGGTGAATAGCTCCCTATTTACACATTCAACACACATGGAGTAACATTATCATTCATTTGGAGCTATGTTTTTGCCCCACTGGTGAACAGAAGTCCAATTTTCACTCACCTTGTAGCTCTGTTTTGATCTCCACTAACTCCTGAACACCCCCCCCCCCCAAAAAAAAACCCAACAACAACAACAAAAAAACAACAACAACAACAACTGGCTCTTTAAATGCTCCACCACCACACCAACTAACTTTCTCAGTTAAGTTTGGTTTTGGGCAGGCAGCGCGCAGCAGGGTTTTCAGACTTTTCCAAACTGAAAACAGTCGCGTGCTGCGGCTGGAAGCGCCCATGGTGAGAGCAGTGACACTGAACCAAAAAAGTAAAGTTGATGGTTATTAAAAACAACAAACTAAAAGATGCTAAAACACAGTGTAAAATGAAGGTCTGGAATGTATGAAACAACAAAATAATTAGAAACTATCTCAATTTCAGACTCGTACATCTCCATGAATCAGCAAATTGACCATTTTCTTAATTAATCATTCCTAATTAGCTCCAAGTCAGGTGCTAAATGGCATATAAAGAACAATCAATCATGATATCCTTATATAAATCATTAAGCCTCCTTAAATAAAGTAATGCATCATGCTGAGTTTTGAAGGAATGCTCCATTACTTGACGTCCACCTCACTGTTGCATCTTCTTACTAAACTGACAAATTAGTTCCTGAGTGTTTTTTCTTGCTTGCGACCATTCAGGCTTTTGTGCACTTTGTCCTTATATTCCTCCCTTTAGAGCTCAATGCTTACAGACTCACAATCAAGATGTATTGTTCGATTTAACTGTGTCATTGTTATTTTTGGCTGCATGCCTTTTTGTTCTCCCATGTTCATGATTTAATTTTAAACCTCTCATTAATTTTCTTGTCATCCCGCCTTGTCCCTCCCTTCCCCTGCCTCCTCATGCTTTATTGGTGTTCTGTCACTCAGTATGCCGATCACACCAGCGCTCAGTGAGACGGGGCTTCACCTGGAGCTGTCCCGTAATAAGACCCGGAGTGCTCAACCTCACAGGTCCTTTGAAATATATTGTGCTCTCAGAAGACAAAAGAATTCAATTGCCATCAGGGAAAGAATCAGCTTTCATGTTTATGCTTCGGATGCAGTGATGATAATATCCACCCTGCAGTAAACTGGGATTTAATTGTCTAGAGAGAGAAAAAGAGAGAAAAAGAGAGCGAGAGAGAGAGAAAAAGAGGGAGAGAGAGAAAAAGAGAGAGAAATACTCTATTTTCACTGGGCTGGAGCGGAGAATTAGGTTTTGGTGTCCAGGCGGTGATCAAGAAGCTCCACGGTGTTCAATCAAACACACCGACTCAGCTCTGATGATTTTATCATGAAATTGACCTGGATATGTGGGATACTTTGATCCTGTGATAGCAGCGAATCAGTGTCTAATGAGACAAGCATCTGCCTCAATGCCATCTGAAGCCTATTTTTTTTCTTTTAGTATTGCAATAAGAATAAGAACAAAAACAAGAGCATGAAACTTTGGTGAAAAGAATTTGAATTTTGTCTTATTCCAAATATTATTTTTTTTTATAAAATCCCTTGATTCATGTCTCTGTCAGATAGAATTGCTGTATACATGGCACTAGATTGATTGTGCAATCAAACACTTCTGTTTTTGTTCCACTAGTCTTCATTGCTCAGTATGATTGAAGGTTTCTTAATGCTTAATTGCCATATATGCTACCACTGAAGTGAGTCCATGTCAATGAATAGAAGTAGGTAGGTAGGTAGGTATTTACTTTATTAATCCCCGAGGGGAATTTTTTTAAAATTGAGAACAAAGGACTGAAATCCAGACTAATTTTGTTGACTATGCTAATTATAGCCATTATTTTGAAAATAGGCTAAATAAATAAATACAAATCCTCACAATTGTACAATGTTGTACAACAAAATAATCAGTCTTAGTAAATTCCAAAACAAATATGTTAAAAAAAAACACCTTGATGTGTGCAAATGTCTGAAAACAGAATCAAGGTCTCGCTTCAAAACTTGTCAAACTGCACAAAGATGACATATAGTTATTTAGGGTTTTTTGGGGGGTTTGTTTGTTGTTTTAACATAGATTGCAACCCTAATTATAAACTGGATAAAGATTTGTTTGTTGGTTTCCTGTGTTTTTATTCAGCGTGACACTTGCTACTTTGAGTGCACAGGTGCGTCCACACTTACAAGTAATGGCAATTTACAATCCACTGTAAAGTACCCGGGTGTCGTACTGAACACTTCTCTGGTTACGAAGCGGACAGAGAGGGGAGGGACCCGTGGGAGGAACCACGTACCTGTTTTCAAAATGGCGGTCGAGGAAGCAGCGGGTGTTGCAGTGCAAGTTGTACATGTCCACATCAAAAGATGTTTATTTTTCACTAAATACCACTGTGTTGTAGGACAGACGTCAGCAGTATGTTGACTGTGTGCATGAAACAGTGGGCACGAAAACACTGTATGTGTGCTACATGGACACAGAGGTTTCCCTAATATTGTAACACTTTGTTTGCAGCACCCAAGCGGTTTTTTTCACTGCTCGTCAGCCTTAACTTTAAGCTTTGTTTTACCAATGTTTGGTAAATAGTAATTTAATGCATTTTCAAATATACTGTCGTGATAACAGTCCAAACAATGTGAAAATGCACAGTTTTTGTCTGATAAATGCCCTGTCTGTTACCACCAAAAAAAAAAAAAAAGCCCTCCATGGAAGTGGACAAAAAAAAGATAACATGGATGTGCACCAGCTTTGAAAGATGTGAAAGTTGCTCTGTCTTGTTTTTATTAAAAATGTGCGCGTTTTTAAAATCTTTAAAAGTTCTTCCGAAAGGAAGGGGTATTATCTACAATATGTGGCTGGGAATAGTAAAAGAGAGGGCAAATGCATTCTGTCAAAGTGTTACACATCTCTATCTGTGATCTGAACAATGCTGCCAATGCAAAATTGGCGTCCAGGACGTGTCCTAAATGCCTTGATGAAGTTCACTCTGTACTGTTGCCCTAATGGTCTATTTCCTGAAAGATTTGTTTTGATTTGATGTGCTAGGTGGTCTCCGGCTTACCTGACCACACTCCTGTGAACCCACTTACCAGCACTCCCAAACATCATTTGTAAGTATGATTTGGACAAGGCCTATGGTGCCCTTGTGAATTGCAAATATGTACAAACGGAGAATGCTTTTGAAACCTTCTGATTTTAGTTTCTTATTTAAAATCATTTTGTAGCTGTTGCTGACAGTAGCGAGATTACAGTATGCTGCTCAGATGTTGTGTTGTGTTGCTGCTAAAGTTGAATACACATCGGGGGCTAGCGAGGCATAGAAGCAGCCCGCCATCTCCTCTGCTGAAACGTCTTATTTGTTTTACTTCTCATTCTCAGGGCTTCTCCCCTCCACTCTCACTCTCGGATCCCGAGCTCCCAAAGTGAAAGCGGCACAGCAATCTCTGGGCTCATTGACTGTGGGGCCCGAGGGGGTTTTGTGGTAAAAATCTAGGCACGTATTAGTTCTGTAGTGCTGGCTGACCCAGGCTGGTCCTTCACCACATCACCGCCGTCTCATGCCTACTCAAAGGGCCTCTGTGTTGGAATGTGTCGGCGGCACGGAGCGCGGGCCCCTCTGCAACATCATCCGCAGGACATGCAGAGCTGGCAGGTTGACAGGCAGGTATGTAGGCACAAAGTGGCTGGAACATGGACCTGCTGCTGTCTCAGATCATGTTTGAGAGGCCCATGAATATGAAGCTCTTTTACTCCCCCATCATTCTCTCAATATAGTTTTATTGCTGATCTTTTTTTTTTTTTTTTTTAATGTTTGTATCAAATATCTTTTTCTGCAATCCTCTCTCCATGTGCAAATCTCCATAGTCATCTGACTTGTTCCTGCGCATCTTACCTACTGTACTTCTTCTCATATCACTGCGGCTCTATCCCTTGCATCTATGACGGTCTCTAGTTGCCGGCGTCTTTATAATTAATTGATAGGTCCCCAGTCTTCCTGTCATCTTCCACTGTTTTTCCCTTCAGTCTCCCCCCCCTATTCCCACCTCTTTCCTGTTATTTGCTTCCTCTCTCCTTATTCCCCAATCAGCCCCCTTCTCCACACTTCCTCCAGGATCCTCCCATCTTCTACTCGCAGTGTTGTACTGTTTCCTTACCTAATTAGAAATCCCCTGTAGGTCTTGGTTACAAAGCAGAATATTTACTGTTAGTGGTTCAGCCATGGGTTTCTAGGTCACCTAAGGAGAAATGGAGACTGATCAGCCTGAAGATTGAGGATTAACATGACTAATTCATAACTAAATAACACAGTCGTGGGATTAAATTACTTTTCTTACTAACATAAAAGCATAATGCATGATAGGTTATTTCTTTGTCACCATATTAAAGTGCTGAACTACGGAAGGCAACTTGCCTACATGTACAGTTGAATTTCAACAGAACTTTTGTATGCTGCTTTAATTTGAGTTTTATTCATTGACCATTAATATTGTTTTGATACAATATGCACATGCAGGTGTGCAAAGTTACCTATCAACAGCTGCTGTAAGTATTTGAAGATAGATGTGCGCTGGGTGGGACAGATGTCAGTTATAGCAAATTTAAGAAAGGCAGGGGAAATTGGATGCTTCCAAATCTGGAGAGGTACTCATTATTTAGAATTGACTTCCTGGAAAGATGAGAGTTTTAGCTGGAAGTTATTGTTAGCGGATAAAATCAGATAAGTCAGAAATGCATGAAGTAGTGCCTTGTGATAGTTTTTGGTGAGTTTATCTTTCAGAACTACCAACCAATGTAATGTGGGAATATACCTAAATAATTTATACTGTTTGACTTTCCACCGACTTTCGAATACTTCACTTCGTTAAGAAGCACAGAGACGAGTGTTTTCATTCAGATATGTATTTCAGCAGCTGAACTTCCATTTTTATTTTACCTTGCACATAACAGATGATGAAACAGCCTTACCTCAAGGCCCATTTAGTAGACGGAGTTTGCACAGTTTTTCAGGGAATTGTAAATGTGAAAATTTCCATTGTTTCTGAGAACTGTAAGTACTTTCCATCCACATGCTGCAAGTACAACATTTTCACTACATTATCAAATGTTTTTCTATCACACATCTCAGCATAATAGCATAATAAAAAAATTAGGCAGGAGGGAAAAAAAAAAACCAAACACTAATTGTAGATAAGTATTGGAACTCATCTTGGGAATGAAATTGACTGCATTATGCTGAGTTGTTTTTATTGACAAAACTTCTATACTAACATGTAAATGTCGGTTACGTGCACACGTACATGTTTTCAAGCGATCACTTATCAGCATGTCAAGGTAAAACACACAGACGTGCTGCAGACATGTTGATGAGACTGCAACAAACAAATTACATTACATTTCATTTAGCTGACGCTTTTATCCATAGCGACTTACATTAAGTGCATTTCAACCATGAGGGTGCAAAACCCAGAACAACAGGAATCAAGAAAATCTTTATTGAAAACCGTTACACCCAGCGACAGTTCCCCTGACGGCATTCCTCTTTACTCGCAGTGTTTAATCAGATGAGTGACAGGTGACACAGGTTAAGCACAGCAAATTTGATTGACACGAATGGAAAGGAATGCTCATCTTCCCGGGGGGATCAGAGTGTGTCATGATTGCCGAGTGATGCAATTAAGGAATTCCCAGCGAAGGACTTAACTGCTGTGCAGAAGGCACTTCACGGCAACTGCTTCAGGAGCAGCACCCCGAACGAAATGGCAGATTAGAAGCAGCTCATTTTCATGTCATGGATGTTTGGCAGCATGGCTGTCATTCCTGCAGATCGACTTGGAGATGTTGGAGGTGTGCACAGTGGTTATGTTTGGCAAAGGCATAAACAAAAGGACATGAATTACTCTTAAACCATCAGATGGCAGTCACTTAATGCAGTTACATGTTAGCTTGAGGCAGTCTTTACTTGTGTCATTGATATTGACAAACCTAATATCTTATCAAATTTTGTACTCTGAATCTGGAGGTGGGTAGTTGGTGTGTTGGCTGTCAGTCAGTCACGTCATTGGCAAAACCGGAGGGTTGGGTAAGATCTGATTTAAATAACAAGTCAACAATGTTGTTGTACCTCAACTTAAGTTTCCTTTAGCATTGCAATGTGAAGAGACAATAAGAAACTGCCTATCGAGTTCTTAAATTGTTTAATACTGGAAACTTTTGAGAACTGATAAAGGACCAGACTTGTAAATTAGAGATCTGCATCATTACAAGATGTGAATAATATATATATTTTTAATATTATTTATTTATAATATAAATTTTATAAGTAGAAGTCAGCTTTTCATGTGGCCGAAAGAACTATTTTTTTGGGTGTTATAGCCAAGACAGACAAAATGTGATAATTATTGGGCTGAGCGGGGAAAATGGTGCATACTCTATAAAGCATTAATTGTTTTTTGTACTCTTTTCTGCGCATGAAAAATGAAAAAGAAAAAAAAATGGAAAAGCAGAGCTTGAGAGACGGGTTCAAACTCTGCCTAGTTTTTTTTTTCCCTCCAAACATCTGGCCCGTGTGCTGTTGAATTTAGTTCATCCCGACTTCATTCAGGAAAGTACAGGCGGGATTGTCTGTTTCAGAAAGTTACAGAAAATGTCAGACATGACCCCGTTAATTCCAACATCAGGGTTGTTGAAGGAGGTGGTTTCAGGCCCTGTTTGAGCATTTAATACAGCACTCAACAAGCACAACGGTGCCCTATTTTTAATGAGGATTTTTTTTTTTCTGTCACAATATGTGGTTTGATCCTCGGCTCCCATGTCCTCGTACTGAAGTATTTTTGGGCCTAAATGATGAACCCCAGGCCAGAGTCTTGCACGGCAGCTCCTCTACTATTGTTGTATGTGTGTGTTTGTGTGTGTGACTGGATGAATGAGAGGCAACAAATTGTAAAGCGCTTTATCTGTTAAGGTTGACAAACACCTGTATAAGCTCAGTCCTGGTCTTTGTTGTTCCCTGATGCAGCATGCACAGTATTTACTTTCCTGTATAGGGTGCAATACTGCGATTTATTCGGAATATATTGTATGATGGACACACTTTTCACATCTCAATTGAGAGTGTTCGCATTGCGTTTGGGTCATAATTTTATTCACTTCAGTATATTTCGTAGCGGTGCAAAGGTCCCCTGTGGATACACACTTCTGTAAACAAATGCATCTCATCACACTGTCGAGACAAATGCAAAAACTGATTCGCAAAAAGTCCTTTAATTTCTTTTCAATTTTCTTTGTACATTCCTGAATGTGTTTGACTAAACGCTCCCTTTTTGTTATCCAAGGTTGTACTGTGCAGTGCACCAAAAAACAAACATTTATTTGATTCCGATCTCGGTGTGTTATTGTTGTGAACCTTTGTGCGAGATTTGCTTTCAGACATGAGCGCTACCTGGAATATTAGTGGAGAAAACAGCCTGTTTTCTTTATGGAAAGGAGAGCCAGAGCTGATGGGTATAGGTGTATCAGATCAGATTTATACCTTGTCCGTAAGAGATGCAGGGGTATTTTCATGCTGTTCACCAAAATCCACAGCAGTCAGTCTCGTGAATAATGCAGTGCCTTGAGTGGAGATACAGCCTTGGGCCTTTTTTGCCTTGCAGTGTGAGTATCCTGGGAATTTGCATATCAAGCAGTTATTTTCAAGTGAATTCTGAGTTAACTACAAATTGGAATACCCGTATGTTTGCTTGGGTGTAATCGCATTGAGTTTTAGTTTTACATATTTAACAAATACGTCTTACAATGCAGAGCTGAATTGTGATAAAGCGAAACACATGGCTGCAACGAAGAAGCCAAAGCGTCCACCCTGTGATGGACTTCGGTCAAGGCAAGAAAACTCTTGTCAGAGGCATCAGCCCTGCCTAAGGTTTTTCAATCGGAAGTCTCACAATGAGAGGAGTCAAATGGATTCAAATCAAAGGACCTTTAGGTCTTCTCATCTTTTGTGTACTGGCCAGCTGAATTTGAGGCTGCATTTTTTTTTTTTTTTTTTAAGAGAAGCCCCTGCCCCCTCCTCCCACCCTCGTCCACTTGTGATGTGGTGAAGAACATGCCTTCAGCAGTTCCACAGAATTCAGAGGAGGTTTCCGCTGAGTAGCTCGACCTCACAGCCTAATCACCAGATCTAAAACTCAAGCAGAGCTCCAGGCCGCACCGAGAGGGATAAAGCCCCCTCCTGCTGTTGCTTCCTCCGGCCCCACATGCTAGGACACAATTAATTCATACTGCTGGCAGCCTTGGACCATCCCAGTAGTACAACTATCATCCCTTCCACTCATTTGCGGTCCTTATTTGCATAATAACAATTTGGTTTGTAATGGCCTATTGGGAAACACAGTCTGCAAGTTTGCATAAATGTGAGAAAAAAAAAAAACTGCATACACCTGATTCAAGTGGTGTTTATGGTCCAAGCACAAAGATCACTTCTGCTCTTACGGTGGAGGTGAGGGAATATATTCTTAAGTGCGCAAAATGTAGACTTCCACTGAACCTGATGTAAAGAAATGTTCTCTGTGTGAAGCTATTTCTGGCAGAGAAGGACCTCTGATGGTAACTCTCTGAGGAGAATCGTGTGTCTGCGTGTGGAAGATGGGGAGGGTGTTGATGAATTTAATCACAGATAGGCAAACTGGCCGTGGGCTGAGTGAGTGAGTAGAAAAAGCTGTCTTCCTTTCACTGGGTGAATAATCATACAGTCCTGCCACACTCCTCCTCCGCTGACTGCTTCTGAGGAACACACTCGCACACACAAATAAGAGAGGGAGTCACAGTCAGAAAAATAGATAGACCAGAATAGAGAGATGAAGAGAAGTAGAGCGAGAATGATGAGATGGGAAGAAACAGTGCAACAGTGCAGAGGAGAAGAATAGGTGAGGGCCAGACTAAATCTAGAAAGCAATCCCCAGGCAAGCAGGCATAACAGTGGAGCCAGAATTTGTATTAACAAAGATTGTAGGGATGAGTACAGATAGGATCATCATATATCATGACTAAATATAAATCGACAGCTCTGTTCCAATGTCATTTATACCAGAAGACAAGAGGAAAGGGGGGGGGGGGGGCAAAAGGAGATTTGTTTGATTCTCTCTATTTACCTTTTTTTTTTTTTTTTAAACTAGACCTCAGGCATCTGTGTGCCAAGTGAAGTGAGTGGAGGTGTGGTTGGTGTGCATGGATAGTGTTGAAACTGATCCCCCTCGGGTCTCTCTCTGCAGGCAGAATAATGAAATGAGCTGTGTTTGACTGATGTGCGCTCCTGTGCAGAGAACATTTACAGGCGGGCTGTTTTGATGCCCAAAAGGGGGAATCCTCTTTCATCTTGTCCCTCGGAGAGGTCAGGGTTTTAGACTGGCCCCTTGTGGCCCAAGTTCCTAGAATTAGTTCATTAAAAAAATTCGATCAAAAATATTCATTCAGCGACTTGTGCAGTGCTTGACTGGAGGTCTGATTGCATAGTCCCACTCACTGACTGCAACAGGGACCATGCAATGTATTTTCCTCGTGATCCTTGGCTTCTACAACAGAAAGTGCTGTTGCTTGGGCAAACGCACCAAAGTCTGTTTTATAATTCTTGATATTTTAAAAGTTTCTTTGCTAATTATCAGATATAAACACAGTTTTTTAATGACTTTAAAGTATGAATAACTGATGTACAGTTCAACGTTTTTCTTGAACTTGCTGAGCCTGATTCCGTCAGTCCGAGCCGCTGACTAGCATTCGGGGCTCATGTTCAGCTCAGTGAACCGTTCCCTGAACATGCACGGTTCCCTCACAGTGAAGGCATCTCAGAAAGTCTTCAGCCACTCAACTTTTTTTTTTTCTTTAGACATTGAAAGCTGTAAAAACAGACACAACAAGCGCCTCCACTAGAGGGGACTGTTACCTTAAATTTCTCTTTACGAAATTTAGCCAGAGTGCATATTACTTTTTCAATCATTCCGCCCTCATTGTGTATCTTGTTGTGTATCCCTGCATGTTCACTTGCTACTGACTGAGAGCTCAACTGAATTTAGAAATGAATGGATCCCTTCATGAGGTGATAAGTTCGTTTACCCAAAAGAGTAGCTCTTTTGAACGAGTTGTTGGCAAACGACATGATAGTTCACTTCTCTAGGACACTTTATGATCCACCTTGCCCCTCTCTTTTTGTTTGTTGGTGGTTAATTAAAAACATTGTTGCAGCTGTTTGACCTCGAAGTTGAGCTGTCGAATAAGCTTCCTCAAATCCCCCCTTGTATGTTTGACAGAGGACTCTAATATCCTAATCAAACATTTGTAGCAGCTTAATAATGCAGTTACAGAAAGATCAGGTGAAGGCTTTGCTTGCATATTCAAATTGTGTAAATAAGCCCGACGTGGGTGATGCGTTTTGATACGAGAATTTACCTGTGCTAATTAAATTATACCACAAATGGCTAAATGAATCCAAAACATTAATAAACTGTTGTCAATGACTTGCTTCCACACTTATTTTCTATTTTCAAACAATTTTTTTTATTTTTTTTATTCAGTTTTGCTCAAAGAAGACCAACATTAACATTTCTTGTGGGGATTAAATGTGAACAATTCATAACATCTGTCAGATTTCACCCACGCTTTGTTTACCTTTGTTTAGAGGCTGTAGTTTAATAGTCTATTTGTGTCTTTAGTGTTCATAAAACCCTGGTTTAGACATGATGGAATCACACCTCAATGTGTTACTAACATGTTAAGCTTGAATAAACAAGAACTGCTGCTTGTGACTTTGTTTTGAATTGACATTTTAAACGATTCAGAGTTGTGCTGGAGATCAAAAGGCAGAGACTTGTGAAACGACTCACCTTGAATACAAGTGTAGATAGAAAGTAATGAAGCTCATCGATGCAGAGATGTAGGACTGTGGAAGTTGAAGGTTTTGAATAAAAAATAAATTTAGAAGACATAAAGCTAATAAAAAGGAAATTCCAGACACAAATCTTGTATGTGTTTGGGGTTTTGATAATTAAACAATTGTACTGATAAACTGCAGAAAAGAAAAAATTATTTTATGTTGGCTTATTGAAATAATTCATTTGTAGTGAAAGTGACACAGACTAAAAATATGAATGGACTGCCGAACGTTCCCACAGAAGTCCCACCGACTTGGTAATTTTCAGAATTTTCCCCAAAGGTTAAAAATTTTACTTTTTAAAAGAAACATTTTTATTGACAGTTGGATGGAACAAAATTTGTCAACAGATGTTCATTTTTTGGTGGTCATGTTGGTCATTTTTATTTATGACCAAATTCCTGCCAAATTAAAAAGATTTCCATCTGTGCTTTGTGTTTGGTGCTAATAAGAAAATGTTAAAGATGGTGAACTTGGTCAAAAATTATACTTGCTAAACACCAGCTTGTCAGCATTGTTTTTGAGCATGTTAGCATGCTGATGTCAGTATTTAGTTCAAGGTGCCGTTGTGCAGACAAAATACGAGTTCTGTAACTGATAAGTGATTTAGCTGATTTAGCAGGTACCGTGTGTAAACCTAGTCATCACCTTCACGCCACTGCCTGGATCCCTCACTGCATCAGTGGTGGCCTTCTGAGACCAGTTAGCAACATAAGGACTTCACACTGCGCGTGCGCTCGTGCTACCACTGCACCAACAGGGCTAACAGTGATACACTTTTTCCCGAGTTGACTTCACAGCGGCTGTGTTCGCCGTGCTGAGTGTGTGGACGTGAGGAAAACTAGATCGCAAATATATCCTGCACAGTCATTCATATGAACACTGAGCTGAGCCTTCACCGTTTTATTCAGTGCAGATCTTTGTCCCCTGGCGTCTCTTGTGTCGAGTCTTCGTGTCTTGGTGTTGATTTTAAAGATCTCTTTTCTGACCAGGAGTTGGGATAATGTTAATAATGACCCTGTGTAGTGTTATCATAACCCTGAATAGACTACCGGAGGCTGCAGACTACGTCTCCTTTTGTCCTATTTCTTTGGTGTTTTTAAGCAATTTGCTACTGGAATTTGGCAAGGCAGAGCACGAGAGAAGACAGGCGACAAAATGGGTATAATGACTGGCCGTAGAGGGGAGACGGAGGCAAAGAGCACTGAAGCCACTTTTAACCTCATCAGCAGCAGGCCTACATCTGAGGGCAGCGTGGTAACCTGAAGACTGATTAAAAGATAAAGGTACTAAACAACTTCAGTCCCCAGTCTGTACAGACAAAAACAGAGAAAGTATGGCTTAATTGAGATTGCGGGAGTCTGAAATACAGCAGGCATCATATACACACCCACAGACCCAGGAGTATTGTACCATCATGCCCTTTTTGATAAACTACTGATTGTGTTTTATTCCTCTGACACATAGAAGCATTTTATATGCAATGCACTATATAAAACCCCACATGCTGCATTATGCATAAAGTTAACATAAACCCACCGAGGCTGCAAAATGCATCAGAACATATGGATTAAAGATGTTTAAGAACACTGACACGCGTACCTACCCACTCAAACACCCCCTCTCCTGTTGTGTTAATAAGCTTTTCTATCTTTATAGGGATTGATTTTTTTTTTCTTTTAAATTTTAGTCAAATTTTTTTTTTCTAGCTGAATTCACTGCTGCCAAGCCTGAAATGTCAGCCTTTGTGTAACCCACTGACCGAAAAGCCTTGAGCTGAGTGTAATTGTATTACCCAACCCTTAGGAATTTCTCTAATTCTAAACCAAATTTTAATCCAAAAATCTTAAATCTAACTGTAAAAGCCCTAACATAACCCAAATCTGATCTGCAAATGTTCCCACTCCAAGAAATATTCTCACTTAGAACGCTTTTCCTCCCTTAATCATTTTTGTGGCCATCTCGTCCTCATACAGATACAAGTACAAGAACAAACGGATTCATACACACTACAGACGCACAGATGCACATCTATACAAGGGCACATACTATACAAGTCGACGTAAATCTGTTTTATTGTGCCATTAATCTGCTCTCCCTTTTGCACCTTCTTGCACATTTGGGAAATCTAGATGATATATTTTATACAATCCTGATGGTGTTTACGTAAGGATGTTATGTGCTGTATATGCAGACAAAGAACCATGTACATACAATTGCGCTCGGGTAATAAGCTGCTTTTGCAAATGACCTCCTGTGGAAACATGAAGAGAGGCAATTGCTGCAATTTCTCTCTTCAATCATAGATGAGCTCAACGTATAAGGATACGGGTACCCAATGTGAAGTTACTGGTTTATTATATTTCACATTGGGCTGCAAATTATGTTTTCAATACATCAGAACAAATGGTTGCAGCTAGTAGGTACACTGTCGTACATGCAAAAGGGGTGCACCTGAAGAACTCGCACATTTATGAGACAGTCCTCCTCTAAAAAAACAACAACACTATAGGTCTTTAGTGCAAGGAGCTTATTATGACAGAGAGCTATGTTTTGAAGTTAAGCAACCTTTAGCGGTCGTATAAATAACAAGGATGTTATCCTCCTGGAGAGGTGACGCAGTTCAGATGACGTTTGTATAGTTCGGTTTTTTTTCCGGTTTGGAGGCGGTTTGGTTGGATGGTTCGACACAAAGGTGAACTTTGGTGCAGGAGATACTGTGTTCGCTTCCCGATTGCAACCATGCATCAACAGTTTATCGAGACTGCATTTACTGTTTCCATAACGACAATGGTTTCATTACTTTAAGGAAGCAGTAACTTTAATGCACAACACTTTTTCAAATGATACTTTTAACCCAAACCGTTCTTTACCTAACCTTAACCAAATGTTTTTTGTGCTTAAAACGAATCAGGTGTGCTAATCCAGGAAACACTCCTGTGGGTTGTACGTGTCAATACAAACGAACAACTTGTATGGTTGTGTGGTTTGAGGGACTTGTTGATGCATTTATGCATTAATAAATATGAATAAATAAAGATACATCAGGTCAATTATTCACATGAATAATAGATAACCAATAGCAATGCAGATTTATTTTCACTTAATATGGGAAGATGTGTAAAAAAGCAAAACATTACTTTAACTTCAACTGGAGTATCTTGAGGAAGGATGAGGGCAAGTTTAAAAAGTCCTTAGCCTTGTACAGTATCCATGAGAATACAATTGTCAGACAAACAACTTTGGCCTGAGGATGACACCAAGGTCAAACCTGTTGTCTGAATCAAAACGTTAAAGCACCTTTGATGTGATAGATTTTTTTCAGGATAAATTTAGAACATTTTGTCAAATTAAGTTCAAATGATCACACTTTGCTTGGCTAAACTGGAATATGAAAGCCAAACCTGCTGAATAATCAGCAGAATGCTAAGGTTAGCATGTTGTCTTACTATTATAATGTTTGGTGGATCTGTAACTTTTTTGCATTTTATCATGTTATTATGCGTAGATATCATGATTAGTGGAACATTTCTCAAAAGGAAAAAAATGGAGTATTTTCCAGCTTGGGTTAACCTGCAATGGTATATTATATTGCGCCCCATAAATGCCACTAAAAGTGCTTGTTTTTGCGACGAACAGGCTCGGAGTCTTAAAATAACCGTCTATAAACATTATGGAAGGGATCTATATACACATACTGCAGTAGCAAAACCACAGTTAGTGGACATATATTAACAGGACGTAACTGCCCCAAAGTATTTTACTGCAGCCGGTTTTATGGCTGCCAGCTGAAGCGCTCCGGCTCAATACTGGACCATTTTCAAAAATTGGTGTCCCCATTTCTCATTTAGACCCAGAATGATGGGAAAATAGGGGCCAGGTTAATAAAATGCCAAAGTCCTGACAACTAGTCAGAAAATAACCCAGATGATGTCATTAGGCTTGTCTTGACTTGGCATTGGAGACAGAACAGGTGCGCACATTTCCCAGAATTGGTAAGTTTTTTTTTTTTTTTAGGGTTTTTTGTTGTTGTTTTCTTTGTAGTCAGGAGGCGATGTAAGGGGGCTGCCATTTCACATGTTAGCAAAATGGCCAAAATGCATCCACCTTGCCATCCCCTTTCTCCATTGTCGAGTAGACCTATTGATCGTTTAGCCCACTGAGGTTTGCACAAGTTAGAGTGTATGGCCTCGACCATGGCTCTGAAATGTCATCAGCCTAAGTGTGTTGTGTATTGATAAGAAATACTGTTTTGATAAATGCTTCTATTTGGCCATTTCCCTGTCAAACAAAAAAAACAAATCACTTGCAGTGTGTAGTGGCTACAGAGTTGCAGGTTTAGAGACAAATGTCTCTAAAAGATGCATACATTTTCTGTCACAAACTTCCTAAAGTAACTATTTGCATTATAAGTGCATATATACTCTGTGGGACCAAAAATGAGAAAGACCCAATGAGCAAGAGATCAGCTGTTAGCTTTCCAATAGCCTCTTTTATTTTGTGCTGAAAGACTAATAGATACAGAGTTAATGGCAGTTCATATTACTCCAAATTGTTAGCAATAATGTGGCCAAAATTAACTCACTGGCAATTGAACAATGTGGTCAAGTCCTGCAAAACGTACTGCACAGTACAGAAGGGAATAGCTAAAGGGTTCTCTTGGTTGACTAACAGCAAGTGGTGATGTTGAAGGTCATTGGCTCTGGTACCTTTCTTTAGCTATGGTAGTTAGTTATGGTATATCCATCTATCCATCTATCCATCTCTATATCTCTATATATGAGCAGGAGTAGCTCAATAACTACGGCAGGTCTTTCTTTAGGCTTCATATTTGGCATAGGAAAAAGGAAAGATATGCATAGTCTGACACCCATCATTAAAGACTCCTCCCCGTGGCTTTCCCTGTGGCAGTGTGCATCTGGCAGAGATGGATGATGTTTTCTGGAACAAAGTAGTGCTCAGATCAAGGACCAATTATTCCAACAGACATTGCTTGCTCATCAAATTAGTCTTGCAAATTGGGAAATTGTTTTTTTTCAGCACCATTGGATTTTATTTTTTGCATTTTGTTGCCACCTGGATACAGTCGCTATTGAGTGATAATACCTGACCATTGCTGGATTTTTTTTTTTTTTTTTTTTTCAGCTTACACACAGTCCCAGTCCCTGGAAGTTATAGAAATTGTATGAATTCCAGTGGTGCATTCAGCTGGTTAAAGCCAGATATTTCCCTCAGGAGCTGGTATAGATCAAAAACAGAGAGCAAGTATTGGACTTACATTTGCCAAGTTGTAGAAACACTACTCCAAATAAATGATAATTTTGCTCTGTATCTGCCAAATGTGTAAATAAGCAGATGTTTAACAGCTTGCTGAAAGAAATATATTATTGCAGGTTTAAACAAAGTACTTGTTGCCTAAATCTAACCACAAGGATGTGAACCTCGGCCTGGGTTAGCATGTGAAAATTATCCAATCTTTCAAAACAGAAATAGAAAAACAAAGCAGTGGTAATTACTAGAAAGGGTTTGCCAATATGATCTATCTGTGAGAAGTTGGCGTTGTTGTGGATGTTGAGGTTTAATTGTTTTGTTGTTGGCCTCACAACTTGAATGCTAATTTCCCCCCTGTGACACTAAACAGTACAGTTGTTTCTATTACTACGGTTGAAATTATGTTATTCATGTTCATGACAAAAGTGTTTTGTTTTTTTCCCCTCAATATTTGAGAGAGGTGGGGCCATTAGCTATCAGCTCACAAAGTTCTAGGGCGCACTCTTTAGGACTACAATGCAGTGAGCTATTACTCTGTTGGTTGAGTTCTTATTGTAACTATACTGAACCTCTGGAGTCTGAAATTGAAATTTATACCCAAGAAGATTAAAAAAAAAAAAAAAAAAAAAAAAAAAAAAAATCACCCACAAATTTAATTAGCTGGCTGACGGTAGAAAAACTATGATGCCGAAAGAAACAACTTTGGTTAAAAAATATGGGTGAAAGCCTTTTTTTAGTTTTTTGAAAGTTACATTTGGAAAAAAAAAAATCCAGCAAGCCATTTTTATCCTGCACCCTATTAAAAGAGTTAATAACACCTTCAACTTCAACTCCACCAAATTTGATGTGACTAAAATAGAAACACAACTAATGCTATTTTAGTCGTAGTTGTACTCGGTGCCCTCTTCAGTGAGTGTGTTGCTTGGCAACCTTTGAAAAATGGTGCAATTTGTGTTTTATAGCAGATCCGGCCTGGTCCCGGGAAAGGGACCTCCAGGTGGAGGGGGTTGAACAGTAATCCCCAAAAACATGTCTTTTCTTCTAGATTTGAAAGTTTGCAACACAATCGGAACTGTGAAGGATATAACCGATAGATTCTGCACGTCATTGTCGACAAGATGTATTAATATATGATTCTCAGTGATCTATTCATATACTCGGTACTGCGTCAGTCAGTTGATAGCTTTGCTATTTTTAAACTTTTCAAACAGTAAAGTGGAGCAGAGATGGTATTTGGTCTACTTGAAGAGATTCTTCATATCAGATCTATTTTCAGTTTCAACCAAAACTCATCTTACTTTCTCTCTGTCTCTTGGATTTGAGTGTTTTTAGGAAATTAGCTTTTTTACAAAGAACATTGGAGGGTGTTTTAGAAAAGGTTACAGGTCATCTAAAAAAAAATTGAAATACCTTTTTCAATAATGAACCTGCCACTTGATCTGCTCAGCGTTCACATACAATAGGCGTAGAAATAACACGAAGCTGGTTTACAATTATTTTTTTATGAACTTATTGTGTTTTATATTTCATAAAAATAGACATGTTGATTATGTTTGTAATTGGGTTGCATGCTGCAGAAAAATTCCCCGTATCAATGGAACGCTTTTTTTTTTTATTACAGCTACATATCAAGTCTGACAGGCAATCAATAGGATATTTGTCTTCATGCAGTGCAGCTGTGTAATAATATAAAATATTTAACTGTGCACTTTGCGACAGCCTTTTAAATGCACATCATGGATCCAGAAAGAAGCTCACCCACTTCTATTTTTTACTTGACTTGAATGCTGACCTGTGGCTAAATTTACAGCAAGCCACTTAATGAGCTTGTGGGATCTGGCTCTTCTAATGGCTTTTCTTTTTCCCCATCATATGGGCATCAATCAGGTTAGCGAGACCTGATGGATGCCTTAAAACACAGTGTGTCCACGTGGTCTGAATTTGAATTAGATCTGCTGAGTAACAGTAAGCATTTGTAGCGCTAATTAATTCCAATGTTCTCAGATTATGCTTACCCTGTTTGAATACACGCGTCACTAATTAGGTGCGCTCTGTTTTCTTCATTACTCGTGGAGGTTTTCTTGGAGACTGGTCACGACAGTTCAACTAGCCAGTAGACTCCAATTAGAAAAAAAAAAAAAATCAAAGGTCAAAATGACTTGGACTCGGTGCACGTGCACATGGCTGATGAATGAGAAACTTATTTGATAAACATTGTGGTCATGTTTTACGATTAAATGAATGAAGCAGCTGCTTTGCCTGAGCTGTGTCATATTGTACAAGATCAAAACATAACCTTCTGCTGAATACTGGATACCAGTAGAATATTTACAAGTGCCAACATAATAACTTGTTCAAATACAGGTTCAAATACCTGATGTACTTTAGTCCATGAATTGGCTTGATTAGATAAACGAGCGAAGGCTGGAGGTGTGGGGTGGAGTGTTTTGAGCCAGTGGCACTGAGATGCAAAACACAACAACAAAAAGAAAATGCAACAACAAAAACGAGCGGTACTGAAGTGCAAAACACATACAGTGAAGGAAATAATTATTTGATCCCTTGCCGATTTGCCCACTGACAAAGAAATAAACGGTCTATAATTGTAATGGCATGTTTATTTTAACAGTGAGAGACAGAATATTCCCCCCCCCCCCAAAAAAAAAATAATCCAGAAAATCACATCATATAAAAGTTATAAATTGATTTGCATTTGATTGTGGGAAATATGTATTTGATCCCCTAGCAAAACACGACTCAGTACTTGGTGGAGAAACTGGTGTTGGCAAGCACGGAGGTCAGACGTTTCTTGTAGTTGGTCACCAGGTTTGCGCACATTTCAGGAGGGATTTTGGTCCACTCCTCTTTGCAGATCCTCTCCAAATCCTTGAGGTTTTGAGGCTGTTGCTTGGCAACTCAAAGCTTCAGCTCCTTCCACAGATTTTCTATGGGATTAAGGTCCGGAGACTGGCTTGGCCACTCCATGACCTTGATGTGCTTCTTCCACTTCTTTGTTGCCTTGGGTCATTGTCGTGCTGGAAGACCCATCCGTGACCCATTTTCAGTGTCCTGGCTGAGGGAAGGAGGTTGTTGCCCAAGATTTCACGGTACATGGCCCTGTCCATCCTTCCCAGGTTTTTGGGGGAGCTTTTGCATTTTCTTTTTGTTGTTGTGTTTTGCACCTCAGTGCCACTGTACACTGGCCTTGTGTTACCACCAGTAATAACAGTTAGATGTCCTGTAGCACACAAACTGAAGACGGCACAATAAAGAGCATGGAGCAGTGGGCAGCAAAACGTTTGGTGAGAAAGTTTCCAAGTTATGTCGCTCGATCAACATTAGCAGCAGTGTTACACGCATTTTTGTGTCCTCTAGTAGCTGCACATTTGCAATTTTTACTGTGGACCTCAAATTTGAGAGCCCACATCAAAATTTGTGTCAAGAAATTGGCAAATGCTTCAGCAAGCCTACGGCAATGAAACAATGAGCCAGATGAAGTGTTTTGAGCATTATTCGTCTGGATAAAGGGACGAAACGCCCTGCCCCTCACCAAACTGCGGATAGAGTTAGCCTTTGAATGCAGCGTATCCAGCAGTTAAAGATTCTGATATCAAGATTCATGGTCTTGAGGTCTCAACAAACATGACTCTATACGTTTGTCTGTTTTTGCTGAAGATATATGCTTAGGATATATATACAGTGGGTACGGAAAGTATTCAGATCCCTTTAAATTTTTCACTCTTTGTTTCATTGCAGCCATTTGCTAAAATCAAAAAAGTTCATTTTATTTCTCATTAATGTACACTCAGCACCCCATCTTGACAGAAAAAAACAGAAATGTAGAAATTTGTGCAAATTTATTAAAAAAGAAAAACTGAAATATCACATGGTCATAAGTATTCAGACCCTTTGCTCAGTATTGAGTAGAAGCACCCTTTTGAGCTAGTACAGCCATGAGTCTTCTTGGGAATGATGCAACAAGCTTTTCACACCTGGATTTGGGGATCCTCTGCCATTCTTCCTTGCAGATCCTCTCCAGTTCCGTCAGGTTGGATGGTGAACGTTGGTGGACAGCCATTTTCAGGTCTCTCCAGAGATGCTCAATTGGGTTTAGGTCAGGGCTCTGGCTGGGCCAGTCAAGAATGGTCACAGAGTTGTTCCGAAGCCACTCCTTTCTTATTTTAGCTGTGTGCTTAGGGTCATGCTTAGGGGCAGCACGGTGGTGCAGTGGTTAGCACTGTCACCTCACAGCAAAAAAGGTTCCGGGTTCGAATCCGGTCCTGGGCCTTTCTGTGCGGAGTTTGCATGTTCTCCCTGTGCTTGCGTGGGTTCTCTCCAGGTTCTCCGGCTTCCTCCCATCATCCAAAAACATGCACCTCAGGTCAGGTTACCTGGCGCCGCGCTAGTGGCAGCCTGCTGCAGCATCTCCCCCCTGAGAGCCCCCTTGCTGTAGTAAAGAAATTTCCCCTCGGGGATTAATAAAGTGTATAAAATCAAAAAAAATTGTCTTGTTGGAAGGTGAACCTTCGGCCCAGTCTGAGGTCCAGAGCACTCTGGAAGAGGTTTTCTTCCAGGATATCTCTGTACTTGGCCGCATTCATCTTTCCTTCAATTGCAACCAGTCGTCCTGTCCCTGCAGCTGAAAAAAAACAACATAGCATGATGCTGTCACCACCATGTTTCACTGTTGGGATTGTATTGGGCAGGTGATGAGCAGTGCCTGGTTTTCTCCACACATACCGCTTAGAATTAACGCCAAAAAGTTCAATCTTGGTCTCATCAGACTAGAGAATCTTATTTCTCATAGTCTGGGAGACCTTCATGTGTTTTTTGGCAAACTCTATGCGGGCTTTCATATGTCTTGCACTGAGGAGAGGCTTCCGTCGGGCCACTCTGCCATAAAGCCCCGACTGGTGGAGGGCTGCAGTGATAGTTGACTTTGTGGAACTTTCTCCCATCTCCCTACTGCATCTCTGGAGCTCAGCCACAGTGATCTTTGGGTTCTTCTTTACCTCTCTCACCAAGGCTCTTCTCCCACGATTGCTCAGTTTGGCTGGACGGCCAGGTCTAGGAAGAGTTCTGGTCGTCCCAAACTTCTTCCATTTAAGGATTATGGAGGCCACTGTGCTCTTAGGAACCTTGAGTGCTGCAGAAATTATTTTGTAACCTTGGCCAGATCTGTGCCTTGCCACAATTCTGTCTCTGAGCTCCTTGGACAGTTCCTTCAACCTCATGATTCTCATTTGCTCTGACATGCACTGTGAGCTGTAAGGTCTTATATAGACAGGTGTGTGCCTTTCCTAATCAAGTCAGTTTAATTAAACACAGCTGGACTCCAATGAAGGAGTAGAACCATCTCAAGGAGGATCAGAAGAAATGGACAGCATGTGAGTTAAATATGAGTGTCAGAGCAAAGGGTCTGAATACTTATGACCATGTGGTATTTCAGTTTTTCTTTTTTTATTAATTTGCACAAATTTCTACATTTTTGTTTTTTTCTGTCAAGATGGGGTGCTGAGTGTACATTAATGAGAACTAAAATGAACTTTTTTGATTTTAGCAAATGGCTGCAATGAAACAAAGAGTGAAAAATTTAAAGGGGTCTGAATACTTTCCGTACCCACTGTGTATAACAGCTTCAGGGGGTGCTAGGTCAGTGTTGTTTCCAACTTTTTCCAGCATCCCCAAGTGACCAACAAACTGTTAATTCAGCTTCATGTCTCTGTATTCAGCCAAATCAGCTTAATATCTTTTGCATCAAGTGCTGTTTTCAAATTTGTTTGCTTACAGGGTGGGTTTAAAGAACAGAGGGCAGAAGTGAAAATTCTCAGAAATAGTTCTTGTTTTCAAAAAGCTCAGCTACTTTGGAGAAAATATTTGTTTTCAGCAGTTAGTTCCAGCTTAATGTGGATATTAAGGTCAAAATGTAGAAAAACAACTTTCAAATATTTGCCACTAAGTCCAAGTCTTGCGGGATTTTTATAAAATAACTACAATCTTCAGCCATAGGAGTAAAGTGTGTTGTTATTATTAAGATTGTCAAGAGTGTTGCATGGTTTTTATTATTTGTTACATGTGTGAAGACTATGTTTAAACCAGCCACACGTGTGAAATGCTGAGAAAGTTTTGCAGAAATACAGTACGGCTTATTATCTCTTGTCGGGATGTTGTGAGCTGGAATTTTCCATCTGATGAAGACCTTACCCATCACATTTGATCTGAGGATAGACTTTGTAGCATAAAAAGCCCCAGGCAACACTTTTAAGAAGAGCAGTTCTCTCGCTGTCCTCCTTTCCATATCTGCCTCACACACACACACACACACACACACACACACACACACACACACACACACACACACACACACACACACACACACACACACACACACACACACACACACACACGTATGTATTCTTCTTCTACCATGACGGCCCTTTCTTCAGAGGTTCAAAGTTTATTGCACACACTGTTTGATCACATTTTGATCTACCTCATGAAAATGGGATGAAGGAACATATAATTTTCACTTCCCTTGCTTTGACTGCAGAGCCTTAAAACATCACCCAGTTAACACGAGACAAATACAGTTTTAATAATATTCATATACATCTATCTACGCATCGATCGATTGAATATTGTTGTTTACTTAATTTCTGTGCACCTGTTTGATTTCAGCGCTTTTCTTTGTTAGTTCGCCACTACATACGAGGGTGTATCAAAAAAATGCCGATGCTCCTGCAGCGCGCAAAAGATGAGCAGCACCGTGAGGTGCACAAAGCAGGAGGAAGCTATAACCCAAATAAGTAAGTGTTCCGAATTTTGTCGCTTGAGTATCAGTACTACAAATACAAAGTCTTGTTCTCTTTCTCTTAATCATACTCGGGTTCAAAGGCTTGATACCAAACGACGACAAAAACTATTTACACACCTTTCAAATTCTAAAATAGTGTTTATGTAGGCCGACCTCAGTGTGTCCAGACTTTATGCCTGTACATCACTAAAACGGATCAATTGTGTGGATGCAAGTATTTTTTTTTTTACAGAAATTCTCAATCTGGAAGCAATAAAAGTATTTAAATCAAAATGCAAAATGGTTTATAAAATAGGCTCTAAATTCAAGAAGCAAGAGTTACAGTATGCAGGCTAGCTATCTAACAATCACACAGGGTCTACTGTCAAACTCTGGTGTGTGAATGATTTCAATGAGTCCAGAAGCTCCTCGTCAGTCCTTTCGGTCAAATAACGGTACTCGGCTGTTCATTTTGGGCCAGCACAACTGTAAACACGAGAGCCACTTTCATGCAGCTGAGTAGAGGTGACCTTTTTGATTTAGAAATTGGTAACCTGTCAAATGAAAACCCACAGGAAGTGAGTGAGTAAGTAGTTAATTATGTGCCAGAATACTGCCAAAGACAAATAGTTTGAAGACTATCCTGGAGTTGAATGTTTTAATTAAACAAAATGAATGAATTAAGGTGCGACATCGCCAAAGATGGCCAAACACAGAAGCTACAAGCTTAGACCTTAATATGTTAAGCCTGTCAGACGGCTGGCTCTTGCATGATCAAGGGTGATGCAGCCTGAACAAATCTCACACGTTATGTGTGTAATTAAGTGTTGGGATTTACCAGGGAGAAGGTCTGTTCACTGTAGGGGCTGAATGGCAGCCAATAACGTCTCAATAAATAGGAGAAATGTGTGAAATCTCTTGACTGTGTGGGCAGTGGTGAGTGTTGTCACCTTTACAGATATAACAAATTAATGCGCTTGTTGCCAACTCATTTGCAGTCATATATGGATTCATGCATTCATTAAAACTAGATAACTAGCCCATTGTTTGTAGACTTGGTAAATTCTCTGGACGCCAGTTCAAACCAAAGATTTGCTATGAAATTATTTAAAACTTGCAACTTCTTGCAATTCTCCAGCCTGCAGCATCCTGAAACCTGCCAGTTTACAGCAAAGAAACCAGACGAGATGGTGTAACATCTTCAAGGCAACGACTCTGTACTTCCCTTTTAAGTCTCGGATTTTCGTGCTTTTTTTTTGTAGCTGGATATAATTTGTGGCATCTTAAAACAAGAATGAGGTTAGTGGTAGTTACTTGAAATGTTCTGGTTAAACAGCAGCAATTCAGTAGTGATGAAAGTGGCGAGAGCAAAAAAAACAAAATTGTGCTTATGTTCTAAACAGTCCGCTTTTGACTTGACAAGCGGAGTCTCAGGCGACATCATCAGCTGGTGTGAGTCAACCTGAGACGGACCAGTTCACACTGCTGCAACGTTTCCCTGCGGATTCTAAAATGATTTTGTCTCATCGCAAATCTTTGATCTGAACTGAGCTTTGGAGTCCTTCAAGGATGATAAAGAATGAAAAAAAAATCCATAAAATACCTCAAATGAAGAGTTGTTCTTCAACCTCTGCATGAGTCTACATGATCTATGGACTATTGTGTTGTTATAATGTTTGATGAAATAGTTTTAGGGACATGATTAAACCAGGTAATAATCTAAAACAGACAAAAATGAATCCATTGCCAGACAAAAAGTTTGTATGATTCTTTAAAAAAAAAAAAAAAAAAAAAATGTATTGAAGACATTCGTTCAACAGCCAATACCTCAAATCAGCAGCCGGAGGCAGATGATGTCGTTTCTTATTTAACTCGTACAATGATCCCAGAATTAAATTATAGAAAATGTTAACGTATCAATTCATGTGACTGCATAATTTTGAGCTGCTTTAGTTTTATTTATTCTGTATTTCCCATCATAAATGGTCACATTACACAGAATAGATACAATAGTATGTTTTTACTGTAATGCTTCTCAAAAATAATATATGAAATATTGCTTTTGCTAAAAAGAAAGTTGGAAAAGAGACAATGACACAAGATGAATGAACCTTTGTAATCAAATATACAGAATACCAAGTCATACAGATTAATGTTAAGTATTGATTGCGTTTAGTTTGTAGCAGCTTGGTGCCATTTGCGCAGGATTTAAAAAAAAAAAAAAGGGGAAGCACAGTGGACGGTCATGCAGTGCTGCCTTCAGATGGCTGCAGGGATTTGATGGATTGAATGATTTTCATGGATGTTTAAAGCAACTGGAGAACATATAGAATCACCAATAATCCCACTCACTGTGCTCACCTTCACACCTTTACTTTCCAGCTACACTCTAAAAAGAAAATAGTTGGGACCTACTTAATAAAATTACTTCAATTGGTAACGCACAGTTGAATTAAGTTTGTTCCAACTTAATTTATCAAGTTATATTAACACAATTGATTTAAGTCAGAACTAACTTAAAAACTGGATTAATTTCAAATCAACAGTTTACATTCATGCAACTCCAATTTAAAGCGTCAACTTAAAATGTTATGTTTTTCCAGCTCAAATATTTGCCTTATCCTAAAGTAAAATACTGTTCTTCAACAACCTAATAGCATACATTCAGCCACAGTAGTTTTTGTAGTACCATTAGTGTGTTATTTTACTTAGTTAAATGTCATTAAAATATTTCTCAAACAATTACAATTTTACATTGGCTAGAGACAAAAAATAGACTTGAATTTGTTAATATTAAGACTTTATTAACTTTATGGTCACAAAGACAAACAAATATGCAAATAATGCACAACACTCTTAATACATAACGTTTTGGCCCAAAAAAGTGTGAAACAGAATTTGGCCATGAGGCAAAAACTTTCCAATGGCATCAATAAAAATAAACATGGAACATACATGCCATGATCAGTAATGTTAACTAGTTTTGTTGTAAAACTAACATGTAGTAAACAGACATAACACATATAACCATAATCTTAACACCACACGGGGTTCTTCTTGTGAGCTTGTACCACAAACACAGCCTGTACTACAGATACTGTATGCTATGTAACTGTTTTTTTTTCCAAACACATCAAAAGTTAAATGAAACCTTTTCCCACGAAGAGAACAAACCATGTTCTGAGGAAATAATAACGAATTCCTTATACAAAAAAAGTGTTGCAAAATCTGTGAAAAAGCATATAACATTGTGCTTTCGGGAATATTTGTTGTGTTAATAATGTCTCTGGGATCAAACAAATGCCTGACATTCGAAAAAGGCTAAATTGTTACATGCTTCATGAACACTACTGTGCTCCTGTAACATGGTACTAGGCCAGTTTGTGGCCCAGAGGAGCAATAAATCAGAGTGTATCCTTACTGTGAGCTTTGAAGTCTGCCATATAGATTTTGGATTTTGGGGGACAGCTTGTGCTGCTCAAGCTGCATGAAGATTTTCTGGGGAACCTCAAAAGTGAAACGAAGGGGTTTGGGATGAGCTAGGTTGAGTACATGTATCAAACCTAGAAGTAGGTCACAAGCTGAGGCAACCGAGGTCAGTCCATTCAACACCTCCAATTCCTATGATACTAGGATATATTTCTGTGTCACTTCCGACAAGATGTGCAGATTTACAAGATACTCCTTGATCAGTTCCTCTGCATCTTCTCCCAGGAAGATGATGAGGGCTTTCAGGACAAAATCATTTTAATTAATTGTATTTTTTTCAAATCTCTGAGGAAACTTATATACAGTGAGGAACAGGGATGGATATTGTTAAGATGTTAATCATTATTGATTTAATACTGTAATGACACTAATTAGTTCTTTTGAGTTTTTTGAGAGAAAAACTCCACAAAATGTACTGTATATAAATTAACCATCTTCAGTAGCAAACTGCAGCAGCATTACTTTAAACTGGACTCGGGCAAGACGCCCAGGTAAAGCATATGTATGGGAAACACTGACTTAATGTTCAAGGTCTACCTGGTCCAGAGTGTCGAGGATGCCAGCAGTCTTTTGGCATGTTGTTCCTCCTCTGGAACGGATGACTCGGATCAGCTCCCTTGTGTGCACGTCTAACTGTGCCACGAACCTCTCCTCAAGAGGAATAGCCATTAGTCTCTGAAACTCTGGCATTTATCTAAAACAAAAGAAAAAAAAACAACAACAGTGGCTATGATATTGTGAATGAAAGGAAATGCAACTGGACTTGGCCTGTTCTCAGTTTTAACTCCTGAAGCATGCCTGTAACGATGGCCAAAATCTCAATACACCAAAAAGTATAACAAATATGAAAACTTAAAATGAAAATTCAGTCAGTGTTATACTTAAATCTCGACCACAACAAATTATGACTAATTCATAAAAGCTCACTGTAACAAAACCCAAATAAAGACTTAATCCGTTCCACTATGACCTCTTTCTGTTGGAACAGGGCTGCTGTTCTTCAGTTTTTAAGCCTACTTTGTTCACGTCAGACCACACTGTAATGTACACACAGCTGCATTACTGTGCGTAGATAACATTGGAGCACTCTATATTAGAAATATGACTTACCTGAGGCAGTCCAATGAGTATTGGGTCCGGTTCTGAAGTAGCCACCACCAGTCCAGGACAAATTGTAAGAAAAATAAAGCCCATTAATATTAAGCGTAGGAGAAAATTCTATTCAAAGTTAAGCATGTTTAAGCAGTATTACATATGACTGTCGAGCTCACGGTTGTTTGACAACCGAGTGAGAGGACTGGAGTCTGTAAGCAGTGACGTTAGTTGATATAGCAGCTTATTGGCACACTGACACGTCAATAATGACACACGCACACACACACACACACACACACACACACACACACACACACACACACACACACACACACACACACACACACACACACAGAAGTCTGAACAGAACCGCGTGCGCGGCTGGCAAGATAACATAAGCCTTACCGAGTTCAATGTTGCTGCAAACGTGCTCATAAGCAGCTGAAACAGTACACAACATAAATATACAACTTTCCAGTTATGATATTAAGAAACAATCAAATGTTACACGAAATCCATTCAGGTGGATCATTTTATATCTAACATAATAGATTTGGCTCATAAAATATTTTGTTGTGTGATGGACCTGAACTTGTGAGGAGGGGTGGGGGGTGGAGATCTGGAAAAAGGCGTGGACGTCATGACGTCAGACGTACAATACGAAGAAAAACTTAACTGACGTGCTTTTACTGAAATAAGAATAGCAAGTTAAGAGTGCAAAGTGTAATACTAAGTTGATATAGTCCGCAAATGTAGACTACCATCACTCAAGCAGAAAACTGAATGAGACTCATTCGAAACATGACGTTACTTCAACCACGGCTCAGATTCTCTTTTCAGAGTGTAAGGACATAAAGGGCAGGCTTCCTCCCGCCTTGGTGCTGAAAAGCATTCTGCTCTCAGCCCTGAAGTCATGCTAGCATCAGATGATTAACATCAGCTGCTCAATTTGTCCTTCACCACGGGGCTTTTTCACACGAGGTTTTGACATGCCACAGCAGGAAAAGGACAAGTGTGAAAACTGAAGTGAATGATGGTTGAATTCCATTCAGCTGCTTCAGTTTTAGGTTCTCGGTATTGCACATGCAGGCTTACTGACACAATATCATGGCTTACTGAGACAGAGCCACCATGTCACACGGTTTTGGTTTTCCGACCATGAAAAGTAAAAATGATCTCCTGTGAAAAAAGACCCACCGGTGGTTCATTTAGGAACTGCTCGTCTACCAGTTATACTTGTAAAATCCCCTCCTGGTGTCGGAGGCAGTCTTTTATTAGCCTTAGACCTCAATACCAGTGCTGTTTGTTGCTGCAAACCTCCTTCCTCCGGTCGGGGCCTTCCTGTGCATAGTTTTTATGTTTTCCTTCGTCTGTGTGGGTTTCTCACAGGTTCTCCAGAGTCCACCCACAGTCCTGCATGCAGGCTAGGTGAAGTAGCGACTTAAAATGACCTGAAGGTGTAATGTGAGTGTAAATGTTTGCCGGGTTTGAGTTTGAGTATGAGCTCCAGACCAATGAGCCTACATGGGTAATAGATGGATGATTTGAGTCTCTGAAGCAGCACAGGGATTGTGTGATAACAGGTCACTGGAGCCCATGAGCATGAGTCTCCTCTTCTTCTACTGCGAGAAAGCTTATCCTGAAATGGGTCTTGTCATGATGGCCTTCGTGACTGTGTGGCTCCTAATGTGTTTGATGAAAAATCTAACTACCAACATCTTGATCTATTATTTAGTAGACCAAACGTTACAGCTTCAAGTTACTGAACATTATTGGAGGCATACTAAATAAATGCCCCACTTTCACATCTCTTTTTTTTTTTGACACATACGTTCAATAGAAATGTCTACACACACAGTCACACAACCATTTCAGCCAAGAGGGGAACTCTTTTGGTGGCATTCGGGTGGGTGGCAGTGCACGTCTGTCAACTCAGCCGGGGCCCAGGGTGCAGAGCTGCACAGCAGAGATAGCTGTGCTCAGACACACACATGCACATATATACAGGTCCCACACCACGGTTGACCTCAGATGAGTCTGACTGAACTTGAATGAGGTTGAAACATTGGCGAGAGTTGAAGGCATGTTTAATAGGCCTCTCTGGGTCGCTCTTTTTTGAGTTTTTTTTGTTTTTCTTCCCTTATGATGATGCAACAATTTACGAAGGCTCAGCCTGTATTCATGCACATAACAGAAATAAATTGAAACTTAGAATTAACGCCTCATGGTTGCATGCCTCTGACAACCAGTCAAGTTGCAGTTCACTTTGTTAAGCTTTGTTGTTGTTGCTCTGTATGTCTTCTGTATCAATGTGTAAATTCACTGAGAGAAAAATAGACAGAGCAAAATTCGTTGTGTTCTTTCCCTTAAGGTTATACGTGTGTGTGTGTGTGTGTGTGTGTGTGTGTGTGTGTGTTTGGTGGTTTTCATTCCTGTCACACTTCTACATACTACAAAACATCAGATTAGTCTACTTTTTATGAACTCTTAACATGAATTAGCAGCAGAATATTGTTTATTGAGATTAAAACATTATCATGACTGATGAAAGTAAAACTGCCAAAAGTTTTAGGCGTAAAACACATGCCTCAGAATTGGCAGCGAAAGTAAGAGGGGAAACAGATTTCATCATTTTTTTTTTGTGATCTCAGTTTTGACTTATTTGTCTTTGTTCCTCTACTTGTCAAAATGCTGTCCTCTGTACTTAATATTTCACCTCTGCTGGCTGGGATGTTTTGGATAAACTTTCAAGTGTAAATGCACTCCTATTTGTTCATTATTCGAACAAGGATCGCCTTCATTTACATTTTGTTTTGCTCCATATTTTTCCCTTGTAATGTGTGATTCCCCTTCTATGTAAGCCACCACTTTGGTTTCTTGGTTCCTTATAATATATTATTTTTGTTTTTGTAAGAAATTCCAATGAATGGGTCAAAACCAGCAACATGTTAGTCCATCTCTATACATGTTTACCCTCCAGGATGAGTGTTGCTGTCAATCCTAAACTGTTGGTCTTACAAATAGATTTTTTTTTTTTCAGCAAATGTTACTCAAACAGGGTGACTCGTTTGTGGGGAACTATTTTCAGATACGTGGTGCACTTGGGTTTATTTATGCCATCTCAATGGTGTATTTGGGATTATGTTTAAAATAAACTACAGTGCCTGTATCACCCATTGCATTGATGTATTTAACAACAGCAGTGGTCCTAAACTATATTTGACTTTTGATTTGATGGATGTGGAAGGTTGTTTGGGGGCCAGATTTCCCTTTTGAAATAGACATGTAACCACATGACACTGCTCCACTGAAGGATAGTTAAATACTACTGTGTGTATGTGTTATTGATCCTTCCGAGGATATTACTCTTTTGCATTCGCTCTGCTGGCATGTCAGGGTTCGGAACAGAACAGCATTGTGAAGTGATTCACAACTCGGCTCAAGGACACAGCAACTGTTTACCAACTGTATGAATAAACACTTAAGAACAAATCAAACACTGCACCGCTAAGGTGTACACATTGCCATGTTGTCGACTGTGCTGCCTCAGTGTCCCGCAGGGATCCAAGCTTTTGCTGTTTTTAGATATCAAGGTTATAATTTGGTGCTTTTAATCGACAGTGCAGAAGAGTGATACACCGAAAACATGGGGAGAGAGCGCAGGGAGTGACATACTGTAAAGCAGGCTGAGAGTCAAATGGAGGACTCTGCTGTTAAGGGCATTTTACCCTGTGTGGTATACGCTGTAACCATTCAGCTATTAGGTCATCCATATTTTTACATATTTGTAGTCGTCTTAGTGGAAGTGAGAGTGCACCAGAGCTCGGCTCGCCTGTGATAATGTCCCCCAAGTGAAAGTCTGATCTTATTTCTCCCTTATGATTCAGTGACAGGTTTTTTGATGCATTCTGTTCATAGTCTTTAATCTCCACTCCCAAGTCGCATATCAAGCCCCAGATGGTACAGGCGAAATGAAAAACACCCCACATTTCTACCGCTGTCTGTGTGCTTCAGATTTTTGTCTGATATTCAAGCAAGCATGTCATGAACTGCACAGGATCAGTTGAATCCCTGTTCTCTGCAGACGCTTTTTTAGAAACATGGAGGCTTTAAGAGGATGAGCTTGCTTGCCTTGTGCGACTTCTTTTGCTTCTGTTTTCCCAGTGTGAAGCTTGTACAGTGTTTCCAGCATGTTCAAAGGTTGTTCTTTTCTATCATCTAAGGCTTTATTTTTTATTTTTATTTTTTAATGCATTGCCAAGAAACTTATGCACGTTCTAAGGACATGTTTTCACCCAATCTATCGCCATAAATAACTGCTGTCATCTTTTACCCCAGGATGACTTCTTCCCTGCCTCAGTAGAATCCCCTGACCTCTCTTTTCTCGTGGCTTCTGCCTGTTCTGCCCTGCAGAGTTTTGGTACTAGTCAAAATGTGAATGAACGATTGATGCGTAGCTGTAGACTCAGAGGTGAGAGCCCAGCCTCCTCCCTTCTCACCTCAGCGAATCATGTTGCTTTGAGTTTGCCACTGTTGTGCGCTGTTACTCGATCGATTTTTATTCTCCCGCCTCATGTTTATTTTAAGGGCCTGAGTGGTTCATTGGTTTACTACAAGCCGGACAAGCACAGCTCCACACAAGGATACTGATGCTCATTAAGGTTGATATGGGAGCTGCATTTTGAGAACACATTTAAAAGTCTGTTTTTCTCATTTCCTTTTTCTCCCTTGTTCCCACTTCTTTGGTTTTAACTGCTGAAGAAACTTGTAATGACTTTAACCTTGATCCAGCAAAAAAAACCATGTCTGTGAGGTTTTTGTTTGTAGTCGGCTTCCAAGAAAAATATCAAATAATCTCTCATTTTTTATTATTATACCTCATTAGAATGTCTAGAAGGATTGTTTATTGCAACAGAATGGTCTTTTTGGACACATATTGTGTTACAGAATTTAACGCTGTTGTAAAGGCATATTGTTTCAATATAAACTACACATAATGATTTCATGCCTTCTGCACCACCTGATGTTTCTTCATTACAGCTGTGACTGATAAGCAGTTTATCTTTAGAAAGATTGCAAGTGAACATTTAATTTCAATCACTATCTTGATATATATGTATATATATATATATATATATATATATATATATATATATATATATATATGCCTATATATATATATACATACACTAATGATGTATTAACAATCAAATGAAATGCATATGAATGAAGTGAGGAAAACGCTCTTTTATTGCCCGCTGACAGCTGATTGTTGAGTGTGACAGTGCTAAGAAGGACATACTATTTCCTGGAGTTAACTGGCCATTTTGTATAATGATTAATTTCCATGTAAATAATGAGCTGTTCGGGGTAAAATATATTTTAGGAACATCAAACACGGTCATAAAGATAAATAGGAAAATGTTGTCATGTAAATTACAAGTTACGCTACAGAGTATTTTCTTTTTAAGTATCATCAGTTTCATGCAGATACAAGTTCACATGAAGGTGCATTAATCATGCAATCAGGAGCTACATTCAAATATACATATGTAATAGCTTTTGTGAGGGGCAGGTCAACACTGATCAGTGAACATTGGTATGAAACACATGAATGTGTATTGATTGCTTGCCCACGTAAAAAGTGAATGCTGTTGGATGAACAACGCTCTGCACAGCGGGTAGTTTGCTCCATTACACAGGTCATGAAGTGGCAGTTATTGAAACAACAAGAGCAACTTTCTTATTTAAGCCTTTCTAACTCACTTAGGATGAAAAGGTTAACGACATAGATATTAAATCACTCTGAGAAAATCATATATGAGCCTGTGGCAGATAGTGGAGAGTGTGTGTGTGTGTGTGTGTGTGTGTGTGTGTGTGTGTGTGTGTGTGTGTGTGTGTGTGTGTGTGTGTGTGTGTGTGTGTGTGTGTGTGCGTGTGCGTGTGTGTGGTGGGGTGATTGTATATGTATGTTTGCAGTTTTTTTTTTCATGCTGTCTACAACATTTCAAACACACTGGGCTCATAATTCATTAAACACCACTTTAATTAATACTTTTATTGACCACTTTATTACATTATAGTAATGTCTGTCTACCACTTTGATCCAAACTAAAATACTTCAACAATTATTGGATGGTTTTTAATACAATTTTAACATTTAGAAAAGCACAAGTATAGCTGCTAGCATTGCTGTATTTTTTTCTAACTTCAGGTTTGCTGTGATTTGTTGCTGTTCAACCTCAAGTCACGTGTAGCTTTAAAAATATAAGGTACACTTGACTTATTTTTCTGCGTCCATAATTTCCAACTTAATCACAGCAGTTTCCATTTCTTCATTAATATATTTATTTCATCCTGGTCACAATTAGTACAGTGGTTTCTTGAGCTTTATAATTGCAGTCATGGCAAATACTGTCACACCCTGAGTAAATCCAATAAGATGAAAGTACATTCATAAAAGAGTACCTCATAATGGGTAGTGTGAATTTGTAATACATACACCCTGCGAACCTTAAAGATGCTGTAAAGCAAATTCCAAGATTTGCTTCTCAGTACATTATATACATTTGAAATGAGTTGCTGAAAGCATGTGCAAAGTTTGAAAACTTTGTCGCACTGAAATGTGGAGTTAGACCGTTAAACAGTTTCTCATCTGTCTTCAGCTCAGGTTATTTTTAGGCGGGGCTAAAAGGTAGCCTATCTACGTCACAGGGCTACCGCACAGCCGGTTTATATAACCTTCTGCGTGGCTCCTCCTCTCACACGGTGAAACGGTATAAAAGCCTGGAGCTCATTTGCATAAGAGGTCATCCCACTCGACTTCAGTTGCTACTCCTGCCGTAGTCAGATTGTTATTGTACATCAGCTCGCTGCTGCAGGATTTCTCCCTCCACCCGCAGGTGCATCTTTCCTGGAAGCAAGAACCTCCAAAGCAGCGCTGCATCGCTATTTAAATTTCCTACTGATGAAGAAAGGAAAAAGAGGTGGATTGATTTCGTGAAGAGCCTAACTAAAGGAAACATTAGGATTGACACCAACAGCCGCCTCTGCAGTGACCATTTCACGACAGGTAGTTTCAATTTGGACCGGAGACAGATGCAGTTCACGGACACACGGCTTCTCCTGCAGCTTGGAGCTGTACCGAGCATCGCCCTCCCGGCCGTTCATTGTCCGGTCGCACCGGCACCGTCCGCCGCCAGCAGTTCACCACTCAGTGTAAGTTCTGTGTGCTTGTTCTAATTATATTAGATAGCTTTTCCAGAGGTAATTCTGCTACATTTAGTCTGCGGTGCAAATCCCTAACGTGATTTTACTCGGTGTAGAATAACGGTATTTTGGTGAAATGGGAGCTAATGTGCTAATTAGCTTCTATTGAGGTCGTAGCCAAGCAGAGTTCAGAGGAAAATGCTCCGATAACCAGATTTTTTTTATGCGTCTCAATATAGCTCTGGTTAGGAACCATAATATATGTAACTCTGTATTTTACATGTCGGGGTGATGGTAAACATGGACCAGAGGAGATCTGGTCCTCCCGATTAATGAGGGTTGTTGTTTTTGTACTCTGGTGTAACGTTACAATCAGCGACCCTCTCGGTTACATGTACCGGTACTGGTCTGGATAAACGAGCCCAACTACATGTGCAGGAGGCTGCAGAGAGCAGGTGGAGGTGGAGGGACATCAGTGAAAGAGAAAGACTTTCGGCTCACTGAGCAGGTTCAAAATTTGAATTGACATGATATAATTACAGAACTAAGGCAACTCCTCCACTCTTATTATCTCCAGTATTGTAATTTAGGTGCGTTAGAAGTAGTTGGAGACTCACTGTCTGCTGTCTCTGGTGTCCAGTTTTACTCCTGTGTTACAGCTCAGGGGGACAAGTTGGATTTGATTGCTTCTGTATGTTTCACTCATAGGACAAATAAATTCTAATTATATTCTGTTTTCACAAAGCAGGCTGCTCCATCCAGCAGAGAGACAGAGTGCCAGTGTGACATCATGCATAAAGTCACCCGAGAGGTTGGATGTCAGACGAACCGCTTAGTGGGGAAAAGAACTGCAGCCACAGGACTGTCATACAGGACACTGAACACCTCCCAGTGAGTGGGCGGAGCTTCAGCTCCTTCAGGCGACACGCCTCCCCAGTCTCAGAGCAGAGAAGACTGATGATTTTCTCACTATTTCAAAGCCTACTTTAATATACTTGTCGGTGTTTTTTTTCATTCAAATTTGGATGGGCAGTTAACAGCCCATACTTCTGTGGTGTGATGAACTTAAACTTCATTTTCATTTCTACTTTACAGCATCTTTAAACATACTATATATATGTAAATTCGTTTTTTCTTTTAGCTAATAGTCTACCGAACCATGTAAGAAGTATTTCACATTTTTAAAACACACATGGAACTTAATTGTCTTGTGCAACCATTTTAGATAGTTATTTATGAAGTGTTTCAAGTTTGTAGACCCCCAAAGCTGTTTCTGTAAGTGTAATTATACAATGATCAAAAGTGGGTAATGTTGTGGAAATGATGCACGAGGATTTCCTCGCTTGTGCATTAGACATTTGCATGTGTCTGTGTGAACACACATGAGTGCAGACAGGCATGCTAATTAGGATATGGACATTCTACATGGTTATTTCTGTGTGTATTCATGTCTTTGTGTATGAGTACGTGCATGTGCATGATGGGTTGACATTACTAGAGCAATAACTAGACCTCTGCGTAACCCCTAAAGCCATGAAATCCCATTTTATGACCACTTGTCAGGGGCAGTGGGGGGTTGGTAGTGGTGGGGTGTGCTATAGCCTGCAGTCTTCTACAGAAAGTCTCTGTACAGTAGCTGTGCTCTCTCAGAATGGAGACAGCATATGAGAATATGCATGAGTTCTTTCATAATCTGTCATGTCCTTTGGCAGGAAGGCAAGGCCATGCTTATCTGCTCTATGTTCTGTCTGCTGCCCACAGGACACCTGGTACCTAATTTGTTACTGCCAGGATGGCCTTGACAAGGGAAGCGAGATTTAAAATGGACGTAGAGTTAATGCACGTTATGGTGAAGGCATTTCTATATATTTTTTTCTAATTAGATATGTAAAATAAAATCTACCTCTTCGAAATAAAAAATGCAACATACATTGTATCTATCAGCAGTGATTGGACTTATTGGAATGGGTTATATGTCTGGTCAATGCTGTAATCGTAGATTTGAAATGCCTGTAAGACTTTACAGAGTGGCATTATCTACTCATCGAGAGCGCCTTCCCATCACGGCTCAATTTAAAACTTCAAGTCAGAGCAACCTTGGGGTTAATGTCTCAAGCAGTGGAATGACCTCTTCAACACTAATTTCTTGAGGTTTATGAAGTATGGAATATTGCATGTAATGATTTAACGTATCTAAATAAATAAAGATCATAAAACGCCAAACCAGCTTGTAAATGGTTATTGGCTAGCAGTGGGGTTGTTGTAAAGAAAACATCTGTCACGGGTAATGTGTTGCAACTTGGCATCTTGGTCTCTTCACAAAGTAATGCTCCTTGTCATTAATAACGGGGGCTTCATTTGAAAATTGTCATGTTGAAACTCTTGTGTAAATGGTCTTGCATATTTTATGTTGCAGGAAATATTCTGTGTATAATTTCATTTTCTGTTGAGAGCCGGTCTGTAAGGCACCTGACCTCAGTCTTTGCTCTATTGTCCTGTCATTTAAGAGCTCTAAAAACACCCCGCACACGCTTCGCTGGACTGACTGATCACCTCTAAAGGAAAAATCAATGAGCTTTGTCTCGTTTGTCACTTCTCTACCCCCCCTCTCCCTCTTCCCTTGCCCCCCGCCCCATTTACCTCTCTCTCTCTCTGAACTAATGGAGTGATGATTTGGAAAGTATTATGAGGCTCAAAATCGGCTCAGTGAGCTGCTCACTACTGAATGGCCAGCTCTTTGATGGATATCCCAGTTCTGATTGCTTGGACTCTGTGCCATATAAGGAATCTCATCGCTATACACCAGTCTGCGAGACTGATGCTGAGATCAGGCGATCTGGCTACTGTCGGGGATCAACGACGGGATAATGAAACTCTCCTGCAGACAAGCACGTGTGCATGTTCACAAGAAAGCCAGAGAGACACGCACACACACTTACACATTCACACATCTGTTCAATGACCGATCAGCTTTTCTCCTCCAATTGCCGGGTCTGGAGGTGGTGGCGGTAGTTGTGCTGTGCTGGACGAGGGAGTGGAATAGGAAAGAGTAGGAAAGAGTAATTTCACTGCCGATTTGTCAAACACCTCCACAGTCAATCTCCTGCCCTCACAAGCCTCATCACCACATGAAGATACTCCTCTCTATTGCTTCCCTTTTCATGTCTTTTTTTTATGGGCGGCTGAATTGCACGTGTCACGGCCACTATTTTACAACATATGTTAGTGTCATCTTCATTGTGCTTTATTAGAGCTGCGTTTTCTACATGTTCGGTATGGGCTCCAAAAGAAGTCAAGGCAGAAGTTCCTTGGCATTTTAGTCAGGAAGGAAATTAGGTTTAAAATTTTTCTCATTTGAGATAATGGCATTTCATATTCGGTTTTATTCAAAAATTGATGTGCCTGATGTCTAAAAAGTGTACAGTCTAGATGAAAACAGATTTTGTAAAATTCTTGGCCTCATTTCACACAGTTGCATTAAAAGATGACATTGATTTTCTCTTAATTATTCTTCACACTTTCATGCAAGTTCAAATATGCCGAATGTCAGAAGGTAGTAGACATGCTAATTGTTTTTGTGCCATTCACTCGGCAAGATCATCTTGGCCACCTCGGCAGCTCAGCACAGCGGCTGTCAACTGTCTGAACACAGAACATCATGTCTCTTAAAAAGTCAGCTCAAGAAAAACAAATGGAGCCCTTGCTGAAAGCAAACAGTCTCACGCGCGTGCAAACCCCTCCTTGCTTGCCACACTTACATCTACAATAAATCAAACAATTGCAGAAAATGAGCTGGTTAGTTATCCGCCCCTTCGAACAAACTATTTTTCATTAACACTTAACAGCTCCACTCTCAGCAGGGTAGTGACTGACTGGAGTCGGTCCTCTTCCTCCCTGCAGAGAAAACAAATGAAATGCATAAAATAATATTTTGTCATTTTAAATGTAAATATTAATCAGTGGCTCATTTGCAGTCATATTAAAATGACAGTTTAGGCACTCAAATAGTGGCACATAGTCACAGTTATAAAAAAATTGTGAACTAGTAATTAATTAAAATGTCAATATTTATTATCACTCTCTGACCTGTAAAATAAAAGAGTAAACAAACAGAAAAAAAAAAAATCCCGTCTTGATCTCACGCTCCATTATACCCTCACTTGTGAAAAAGACACGGAGATACCCGAAGTCTCGGAGCAGTAACTCACTCCAACTCAGATGGAGCAATACCTAATTTTTGGGCAAAGAACCATGGCCTCGGACTTGCCCCGAGTTCCTGTTGATGAAGATCTTAAACGGGGTTCAGAGACATGGGACAACCCTGGCGGAGTCCAATTCCCACTGAAAACGTGCTTGGCTTCTTGCCAAGTCAATGCTTTCCTTTCAGTTATATAATGACCCAGTCAGCAGCCCCAGGAACCCACACTCCCACAGCACCACCCACTACACACTGTGAGGAACGTAGTCACAAAACACATGTAGACTGAGTGTACAAACATAAAGAATAACCAGTTGACTTAAATGAATGCAGACATTTTAATAATCACACAACATACCTTTACTCTGTTTATGTACGGATTACACGTTACTCCATACATGTTTGGTCGAAATGTTAGTGTAACCCTTGAGTATAAATACAAAATGTACAGAAGAATTTCGGCTTTGATGTGGTACCATGACTTTCAATATCTATTTAATGGGGTTCGAGAGACCTTTATTCATTTTACGAGTCGCATCAGTTTTCGTTGTTTAATACTCTCCCCCCACCGAGGTGTCGGTGGTTATAATCTTTCAGCTGCAACACAAAAAATTACTGGAAATCAGTCAGAAGGTTTTCATAATGCAACTGTAATAAGAAACTTATCTACAGGCAGCTGTCATCAAACCACATTTATCCCTCAGTGTACCAATTAAACAGAGGACGGTGTGCATGTCAAAATTCTGCCAGCGATTCACCTGTTTGCATTATCGGCCTCAGCAGACTGGAGTTGGGATTCAGCTGCCAGGAGACGATTGCTGTTTTGAGAGTGTGAGTGAGAGAGTGAGAGACAGAGTGAGAGACAGAGTGAGAGACAGAGAGAGACAGAGAGAGAAAATTCACTCACACACACTGTTGTGTTGACATTACATTCACTTCCAGTCACATGCTGAGTACCTACGTAACCTTAAACATGGTCTTTGCCCTAAAATGTAATGATTTACATTCTGGGGACTTTTATCTTCAAAAGGGAGTGAAGTCCCCTCAGTGCAAATGGATTTATGTCCGAACAACATGAAGATGAAAGGGACACAAACACACACAAGCACGCAGGGAGAGAGAGAACAAAATATTTGAAGCAGTTCATCACTTCTAAAGAATATATTCAAAAGTGTCAAAGCTCTGGACCATGACAGTGGCTCAGCACTGAGCTGGTTAAAGATGCATCAACCCTCTCATCTTCTCTCACACACACACACACACACACACACACACACACACACACACACACACACACACACACACACACACACACACACACACACACACACACACACACACACACACACACACACACAAAATCCATTACCATCACCATCCAAACAGCGATGCAGGTGGACGCTCTCACACGGCTATGAATATGGGTTCAAATTCAGTGAATTGTTTAAAAAGGTGGAACCTTCAGGCCATTTCTGTTGCTGCTTGGCAACATCCATATATACGTGCTGCTTTCTTCAAACTTTTAAATAATGAAATCACACCACACTCAAATCCTTATTGCAAAGATCTGGATATTGTTTTTTTCCTCTATCTAATTTTTCCTCTTCAATCTATTACAGTAGCCAGGTTAAATTTAATAATAAATACCAAGAATAAACATATTTTCTGTGTCAGCTCTCTTCAGGAGCCTCCATGGTTAGGCTTAGGCTAATTTGGACATTTTAAAGCCAATTGAAAAGCCATTTATGCAATCGATTATATGCCACCGTGTGGCTTGAACTCAACCCTCAGATCTCAACAAAGTATTTCCTCTAAATGCTGATCAAATAGTTGTCACAGCACTCCAGCTGAACCAGGCTTTAAACAAATTTAATCGATGGCGCAGAAGCCTTTTAGAATCAAATATTCCCCCGGGCAAAAGTATAAATGAAAAATACGTTTACGTTACACACAAATACACAATTTCCCTGACCATACGCACCCACTCTCCCTGTCACAGTCATTGTGAATAAATGCTGTTATTGTCTGTCAGCAAGAGGTAAGTTGCCCGCAGCTAAGGCTGACATGGAGATGAAATAAAATATTATCCTCCTAAAAAGCCCACGGCTGGCCAAAAACACAAGACACCCTTAGTCATACAAAATGTTTAAATCTGTTTTATTAACAGCAATGTGTTCTCAAACATTCACATACCACTGTTGTCCTACATAAACACCAACAGCTCATAACAACATGATCAAGAGATAAGTATTTTATCTGCGTTTTAGATTGACTTAAAGTTCAATGATAATAGTAATATGTTGTTGTTGTTGTTGTTGTTGTTGTTGTTTTACCAAGCTGGTATTTCTGTTTTATCTCTGAATTATCATCTTTTTCTTGTTCTATGCTGTTTTAGGGTTCTTTCACACATTCTTTTGTCAGGACCTTCAGACATTTCAGTTTAGTGGTAGCGGGGTCCAGACCATAGGAACAAAATGTTGTTCCGATTAAAGGAAGTGCTCTTGGTCTAGGTCAAACTGACCAAAGGTTGGATTTATTTGCAGTGTGAAAACACTTTTTTATGGTTTGGACTTTTGGACCAAATACGGGAAGTTTGGGCAACCTATTGTAATGCATTGAACAACAGAACAGGAAAACTAAAAACGGAAAATTAAATTTATATTTTTCCACTTAAAAAAACATATAAAAGTGACAAAATATCTTACTTTCTGAGAGGAAAATAAGTGCTGGTAGTAATGCAATGATAATAATACTTTAGTGGCAACATAAAGATTCTGTTTCTTCATTTCCTCTTTTCAACTGGAAAAGGTTACTGGCCGAATTGACAGCACACTGCTGACGGATGCACGCCTGTCTACGAACCAATCAATGTCAAGGATAGGGGGACGGAGCATTCGTAGACGAGGATGCCATGAAGTCAGTATGCCATGCCAAGCTCTTTAGAGAACTCACAAAATTGCCATATGAAACCAACACCAACCAAATCCATTTTTTGTATTGTAATCAAAACCTGAAACTTGGTTTGGATCTTGGTCCGAACTTTCAGGTGTGAAACGCCCCTAAAAGTGAACTAAAACTGCATTTGATTCTGGGCTGTGTGTTGTTTCCACTGAAAAATGAGTCAGTATAAGGAGTCCTAATTACTAACTGTTCAGGTAAAATGAAAGGTGGACTCTACTGATTTTACAAATCAACATAAGTTTATTCGTCATTGGTAATACTGCTCAGCACGTAAATAGTTGCAGACTGACTACGCGGCTCTGAATAAGTTTGGTAAAAGATATTGCTATAGATACATTCAAACTCAACAAGAACGAGAGCCAGATGTCATCCAAAATTTGCAAACAACTTGGTGCAAGTGTGTATGGGAGTTTTCCAGTGTTTAGTTTTTTGTGAGTAAGGGTTTTCAAACAGCGGAGGAAGATTAACAGTGACTCTGTTGTCCTGACGTCAGTGAGGAATTCATTCCACCACTGCAGGGCCGGAAGAAATTAGAGTCGCAACTGAGATGACCAGACACAAAACCCTGGTGTGTCGATGCGGTCCTGGATGCTGGGTTTCGACTTTGACACGGAGGTAGAAATAAAAAAAATAAAAAAGCCGTTTTCTTCGTTGCACTGTAGGCCAGCACCAGAGTCTTCAACTGAATGTGGGCTGCAACAGGGAGCCTGTGTAGTGGATGAAGAGGAGGAGTTGTGTGGGAGAGAGTCGGTTAAATACAGGCAGCAACCCACCCGTTGGTTTGTGAACTGCTGGTTTGTAAGTATTAGAGTTTCATGAGAGAAGTTGATTGGCCCTCGGTGGTAGTTCACTTCAAGGCACTTTTACATTGGCTTTTCTTAGCTGAAGACTAAATCCATGTTAATGCAGTCTATGGTTGAACACCAGCAGCATTATAAATGTCATTATGTTGTGCAGGAGGAATTTACAGAAGCAGGCTACTGCTGCTATGTTTGCTGAGAACGTCAGCAATCATGGTGAAGAGGTCCCACATGGACTTTCACCTTAAGGACACAAGCTCAGTCTTGTGTAACATTGAGCAATAATGTCATCAGTCAGTTCAGTTCGGTGTGAGTCAGCAAATGTATAATCAGAATCCTACTATGTTACACACTCTAGCTTTGAAATTTGAAATAACTGAGCAGGAAAAGTCTAATTCTGTTAAAATGCATTTTTGGAAATGCAGAATCAAACATTTTAGGAGCCATGTACAAGAGATTATGAGGTCAAAGAGACTGTACTCCACAGCAAATGTCCCAAAACAGCATATGTCTACATTCAAACAATAAATCCCTTAAGCAACCTTCGTAGTTATTGTATTAAGTCTTTCGGGAAGAAAGCAGAACGTATTGTGACATTGTTATGGAGCCCCAAAGTCCACAGAGGGAGGATGTCAGAGTGGATGGATAGGTCAATAAAATGTGGGGCTTCAACGCAAGAGACTGTTGGTTCTTTTACTGTCAGTCAGTTTTGGTCTCTTTAAAAAAATATTACTATATTCATGGACATGACAATCCACGAACCTTGACAGTTCCAACCAATTCTAAGGAATTAATAATTATGTCTAAACCAGAGTAGGTTGAAATATGGTCTTATATTTCCAAAAGAGATTTGTAATGGTTTTGGAAGGCAACACTTTTCATTCCTTTCAAGATTTTTTGGGGGGACTGTTGCGATCAAAAATGCTTGATTTTGAGGTCGATTTTCTCAAAAATTGCAATGTATTTTGGGAAGGTTTTTGGGGTGATTTTTTTTAAAAAAATTTTTTTTTTAAACACCACTTGATGAAGATTAATCATTTGGAATCATTGTAATCACTTCCTTTGATAATAATTATCACAGTACAGTTTACTTAATTTTATTTCATTTATTTGCAAATTTGTCTTTCTTAATTTATGTAATTTTCTGTAATGTTTAATGTACTGTATTCAGTATGTTCTGCACATTCTCTTGCATTGTTAAAATATTTGGAAAAAAAAATATTTAAAAATAATCATCACAGTAATATTTTCCTTTGAATCTTTTTCAGCCGAGATTCTGTTGAGGACATTTTCTGCAGAAAAATTGCTGAAAAATTGCAAGCTTCTGTAAATATTGCGCAGATTACTTGAATTTTTGCTAATTTCCTTGGGGGATTGACTTTTGTGTTATTCTGAAAGGCAATTACAGAAACTATTTTTTTAAATCTAATTTGGAAGACTTGTTAGTTCCCCCAACTTTATGTTTTCCAAATTAAAAGAATGAACCTTTCAAGTTGTCATGGCTAAAATAGCTACCACCAGTACTCTCAGTCTCCTTTTCAGTGATGCATATTCAGAGAAGACAGAAGATAATTGCATGTAAATGAAAGAAAGGAGCGCAGGTCTTCAGCACTGCACCTTTCTGCTAATAGTAAATGGGTCCTACAATCCACAGGGGAACCCCTTTCATTGTGAATGACAACTGCATGAAGTCATGTACATTTACCGGACTATTAATGACTTTGCCATTACTGTTAAGTCTTATAGCAGCTGTATTTAAAATGATCTAAGGTCTTCCTCAGTTGGATAATATCCTAGCCAAATCATGTTTGTGTCACTGAATGGATCGCTTGGCACCTTGTCATCAAATGCAGTGTGACAGTTAGTGTAATAGTCCCGCAACACTAGACTATATCATCTGCCAATTAATTAATCCAATTGAGCCAAGATAGACCTATTAAATCCCATTCTAATTAATCAGATGCCACCAGGATACTCTGTCACTTACCCCAAATTTGAAGGATAATTACCCAAATGGAAGCCAGTAATATAACTGCAGAGATTTTATATATAATATCTGCTTTAAAAAAATATCTGCTTTAAAAAAAGGAAATGAGGCATATTCCTGCATATTTTCAGTATGGAAGTGACAGATTTACTAGGGTGCTGATAAATCTTGGCTGTGAGCAGTAACTGGCTAAAAGGCGACATATCTGCATAGGAAGTTGCAGGATGAGTTTCACAAGTAGTGGAGTGCATACATTTAGTGCAAGGAAATCCAATTTGGTTTCATATCGGTAACACTTATTGTGTTAGATTTTGTCATTAGGCCTTAGGCTTTAACTTCTTAAAATAAGTTTTTCAGGCCAAAGGTAAGGAAGGAACCCTGTAGAGTTAAAAGAAGACTAGGAACCGACCTGAATACTAAGACTCTTGCCATCTCTACTTCTTACGCACACGATGGCGAAGAGAAATAGGTCTTTCAGGAACATCTGTGTGGGTTGCAATGAAAGGGCAAGAAAGGAGTGGTTTTGGGGCATGAGAGAAAGGTAAAAAGGAGGGACGGAAAATTGCAGGAAGAGACACTTTGTTGGTTCACTACACAGGGGCCAACTTTCCAGAGCGCTACAATCTAACTTTGACTCGTTGGGGCTCTGCTGTTGGCAACACTTCTCTCTTTCCTGCTTCTATAATGTGTTTAATAATATATATATATATGATCACAAGCAGAGGCTACCACCTGTAGAGCTTGTACCATAATATTACCTGTGCTGTGTGTGGAGTTAATTTATAGTAAATGGTGAGTTTACGTGACAGTATTTTATGGCTGCTAAATGAGAGCCTGCTGCTGTGAAAGCAATTTGCATCTCAGCTTTAGATTCTTTTCTGTGGAAATATGGCTACAGAAATGGAGAACTTTCATAAGCGTTTGAGATGTTTTCTTTTCTTCTGTGACACTTGCTACGCAATGTGGATAATTGAAATAATAAATGTTTTCCAGGCTTTCGCAACAGACTTTAAATCTCAGACAAGGGCCTCTGTGCATCTCACCACTGTTTGTGTTCTCAAGTGACCTTTGGTAGTTCTCCTTTAATATGGGATTTAATAATGAATCAGATTGACCTGCTCATAAAAACTAAAATAGTCAAACAATTTTGTTGTCTTCATTTGCAAGGCGTTCAATCTCTTTGCAGGTAGTTTTCCAAGTGCGTTTCTGCTAATTGGCTCCCCTTTAAACAACCTCTTTCACTAATGACTGTCTTGCAGGCACAGCTGGAGTGAAATGTAGCTGACACAGGCATCAGGTTCAATAGCGCTGCTCAGGGCACCCAAAACAAATGGCTGAATAGTGAATAGTTTCTATTAGGTGTATAAATGGTAAGCACCTCTGCAGGCGAAATTGGTGTTTTGCATATCCTGCTAATGTTGGATAATAAGGACGCAGTGTTAGTTGCAATAACAAGATTTAATTTGACTGTCAATTCATCGGCAGATTTAAACACACAGGAATGTGAGGACTCTTACATTTGCAGGTGGTTTCATATTTTCTGAAAGACAAATAAAAAGACAGACAGACGGTAGACTCACTACATTTCATTGTGTCCCCACAGGCATGTATGAACCCTGTACGGTGGACAGCAAAAACAGAAAACACTGACCACATCTCTTACATGTGCTCCTCTTCTTTTATTTTTAATAGGAGTAACCACAATCCACTTTCAGTTGTACACTGACATGAAGCTGAAGCATGCGGTTAGGGAACAGGAACAGGGAAAAGGATAAACAACAGAACAGCAGAAATGGACTCTCCCCCCCCAGTATGTGAAGCTTGTTTCCAGAAAGAAAAAAAAACTCTTGCATATCTCAGACCACAACTGATCATACTGCCTGTCTATACTGTGGGCTATTTAGTATAATGCTTTATGGCATTTATTTAAAGGCTGTCTTACTTAGACTAATGAAAGCTATGGGCAATATTTAAAGCAGGCCTTGACCTTGTGCGGATTACAGAAGCAGCATCCTATCATAACAAGGCTTAAATCAATGGGCAAGTCTATGTTTGAAGGCTGCGTGCCTGACTAAGACTGAGTCCAGAGTTATGTTTCCAGGTTGGAAAACTTACGAAACCTCTACTGTGGCAGCTGGCAATGTTTTTTTTTTCTGCCGAAATGGCACAGATTGAATTTCATTTCCTTACATTTCAGAGCTTCTGTTCACTGGTATAAATTTTCCATATAATCATTTATATATTCATTACATATTTTACTAAGGTTCAATAAGGTGTAATGCTAAAATATGTAACGTTGAGGAGAGTCAACAATTCTCTCATTGAAATTCTGAGTCTGTGATGGAGGTTGTGCTTATTCTCCCATAACATGATTAATCTATAATGTTACCTCAGGCTGTGTGTTTGGAAGAGAGAGCTTTGCTTATTCACCTCTAGTGCTGCAGACACTTATTGCTATTCCCCGCACATTTCTGCTTGACATGAATAGATTTTCAACTTGTCTCAGATTTAACCCTCCTCAAAATTGGTGCAGGGGCTTCATATAACGACATCCGGGTTCACAATGGGATGGACAGAGGCATCTGCAGAGAGACAGACTCTTCAGTCGACGCGTAACGTTAAAGCAGAATCTCGAGCTAAACCAGCTTATGCTATAAATATGCTACCGTACTTGTGGAGCACTGGTGCTGCTCTCAGTGCGTTCCTCATCGGTGACACTAAGAACATTAACATACTGTATACCTGCCAGTTGCTACAGTAACTGCTAATTATGCACATGTACAGTACTTTGATTGCATGATGTCAGCTCTGTCCAGTTCTCCCTGTAGTGGTATTGCATCATAGCTCTCAAATTAGCACTCAATGTACGAGGATAAGAGAGAACACAATAGCTACAGCCGGTAGTCACTCTCCACTGTGTAGAAAGACTGAATTACTGTGTTTGAATCGTAGACGGGTAAAAAGACTTCTATTCTTGGAATCAAAGGCAAATGCTATGAATATACAATCACGCTAATAGTACCGCAAATCAGTGAAGACAGAGATGAGCTGCACATAGAGCGAAGCATGCGTATAATACTTTAAACAGCAATCTCTTCACAGGTAGAAGTGTGCACTGCCCCAAACCATGCATGTGAAAAATAATTTAAGATTAAACTGAGACATAAAACAAGTAATTCAAAGAAGAATGGGGTGTTAAGAGGTCTGTGTGTAGCAGTAGTATTTACTGGATGTATTCACAACTAACAGAAGGTATGTTTGGGGCTTTGATACTTCTGAATGTACTCTTCATCTGAATTCACTTTTTGGCCTTGATTCAAAAAGGAGGAATAAAAGTCTGTCTTTCCTTTTCACTCTGTTGCTCGGAGCCATAAACGTTAATGACTCAGGTTTGTGTGACAATGAAATTCCACCTTCCTTGCTGAGAGCAGGCGTGACCTACCCGCCAATGTCTCGGTGACTGTTCGCAGCACTTTTTGAGGCAAACTTACGTCGACACCAGTGGAGGTGCACTCCTGACCTGAACCTGAAGGAACAAAACACACACATTTTTAGAATTTGGGTAACATCATTAGGGGACGTTCTTGGACCATGAATCAACTGCGTAATGAATCCAAAAAAAAAAGGGTGATTATCCATTGGATGGCCTACTTTCTATGAAAAAGCTAGCCTCTCTATTATGATGAATCTACTTACTAATGCATGGAACTCACCTACTTGTGCTGCAAAACACACCGCACTATTCATTCATATATCTCATAAATACCACTATATATGCAGAGAATAAATATTAAAGGACATACATTATTTTCAACATGCCGGTCTTGTGTGATGGCCAACACGCAACATGATAACAAGACTTTCCACTTATACTCACAAATCAGCTCACCTGTAAACCAGGAGCAACACAGTCACTTTATACAATATTTATTTCACATTCTGAACCAGGCAGTTGTAACTTTGTTATTAGTGCCATATCCGGGATATGATCCGTGATTGATTCAGAAAATCCTGATCTTTCTCTTTTAATTATTCATCATCTTATGTGTATAAAACATGTACATGATATTGGGCCACTTCATTACACCTCAGGCATTCTTCACAAGGATCATATCTTGAATATTCTTATGGAGATTTAGCACAGAGTGTATATTAAAATGCATTGCTCCCTCAAGGAGAAGAGGAGAGAGTAAGAGAGAGGCAGATTTGCATCTCGAGAATAAACGAGAGAACACAATGAGAGAAGCCTTTTGTAGACCTGTGTGAAACGCCAGTTAAGCCACCATTAAAAATGAATAATTTATTCATGAAATTTCAGCAACATATTGCTTCATAGATCAGCAAAATTAAGAGATGTATTCCTCTGCTGGGATCTGATGAATTTTTTATGGTGTTTTGGATGGCTGTCAGCTGAAAAATCCAAATCTCAAGGTTAATCTTTCTGTTTCAATCCCTTTGAAATGAGTCTAGATTGATCTACTGTCTTATGAGAACTGTAATTGGGATCAAAGGGCAATAATTCATTCTCGCGGTATGTTTTTTTTTTCTTGTCAAAGCTACTGCTCCACATAAACTCTGATATATGTCACTAATATGAAGGTTACCAAATATTCAGGTTTAATAATCTACTATTATTCCCATTTTTTTTTAGATGTTGGAGTGTTATTGGCTCAATTTGTCATCAAAAGCGGTGTGCTGTAAAAGGCTTTTTCAGCTTCCATTTACTCTATTCTGTCATGTAAATTTCAGAAAATGATGGAGAATTTGGGCTCACCATCACACATGACACATTACATTAATCGGTGTGAAAAGATGGAGATGTTTTGCGCTACAACAGCTGCAGCATCCACAGGTGACCAGTAGGGGTAGTGTGTGATTTTTACAAAAACTTTGGAGGGATGTAAGTTTATTCCTTGGCTGCATTTAAAATCCAAAGGGTGATACAGAAGACATGAAAGCGAACGAAGTGGTCTACGAGGTGTGTAAAGCATTATTTTCCCAATTATGGACTGCAACAAAGACTTTAGTCTCCTGGAAAGAAAGCCACAAAGAAACATACAGTGGACAGTGAGGCTGCTGACTGTGTTGGCTCTACAGTTGTCTTTTCTCATGTGCAGTTTAGTGAAGGAGCTGTCCACTGCTGCTGGTGCTGAAAGTTTGTGCTCTGCGCCTCTGACAGACTTAACCAAACAATTAAGAGATATTTCCGTTTTTATTACAGCCACGAGAAATATCCTTTAATTGTAAGATTATGCCTATCTAGAAACTCCCGTTTCTTCTTCTTCCTCCTCTTCTTCTTCTTCTTCTTCTTCTTCTTCTTCACACGCCGGGCATTGCTCGAGCATTGTGAGGTGTGGGAATCGTAGGCTACCCAACAGGAATTACTGGCACCCTGCAGACTGAGTCGCAAACAAGCGTGTCCTTAAAAATTAGCCCACAATACCTTAATCCCGCGAACAAATAAACACCAAGGCAACACATTTTCTGAAACAATAATCAATTAATCGACCAAGTAAAGCAGCTACGACAAAGCATAAAGGCATTGTGTGTTTTGTTCCTCCGCAAAATGCTCCTCCGTTTAACTCCTTCCAGCTGGTTTGGTCAGGCGTTGTGTCTTCTGTCACGTCTGTCCCTCATCCATCAGCCCTTCGCCGAGGATCACGGTGTAAATCCTCTCCTCTGCCCACATCAGCTGCACTCCGTCGCCGCTGAATGTCGGTGAAATGTGGCCAGAGCCTCTCGTCTTCCCCCCCTCAAAGCGTCAACTTCTCCCTAAAGTAAACTGTTCGCACCTCCGTCGACTTTTCATCTCTCGAGCCGAATCTGTTTGTTGCGTGTACGCGCTTGTCATGTTGTCTTTTCGTTTTCTGTGAGGCATCCAGGCTTGCTAGAGTTTTTTTTTGGTGGTATTTTTTGGTATTTTTTTGTTGTTGTTGTTGCTTTGCCTGTTCGAATCTTCCAATCGCGTGTTCAATTATCGGCTCTCCACGCGTCTTTCTCCGGCTAGTCCAAATCATTTCTACCCGGTTTGTCGGGACAGCAGCCGAGTCGTGAAGTCTCTGCAGTCACGTGACGGAGACAGGACTGAAAGAGAGTGTTTTGTGTGTGTGTGTGTGTGTGTGTGTGTGTGTGTGTGTGTGTATACTCTCTCTGTGTGTAGTTAGAGGGGTGTCCCTCCTCCGCATTTTTTTTTTTTTTTTTTTGCTGCTTGCCATGCTTTTAGACGCCGGAGCACAGGGAGAGAGGCGAGAGTGAGAGGTAACGCCGGTCTCTCACCGGGCTAACTGTCCTTTTCAGTCTTACCTCGGGTCTCCGTCGGTTCTTCCTTGTCATTTTGAGCCCACCTTCCTGCGGTCGACTTGTTTTGTTGGTTCAAAAAAGAAAAAAAAAAAAAAAAAAAAACCTGGTCATTTCTCTAGGGTTTTTACGCGAGTCTGGTCTGGCAGGAGGAGGATCGTGGTTCTGTTTGACACTGGGTTTTTGATCACCTTTTTTCTTTCCTTCTTTTTTTTTTTTTTTTGCTTTGGTTGCTCCATTTGGACAGTACAGGACAGCCGAGCAGAGCTTGGATGAGCCGCTTCACTGAAATCCCGAGATGGAGTTGCTGCTGATCTGCCTTTCCCTGTGGATATTGCAGTGCAAATCGGTCAAAGCGGACTCAATCATACATATCGGTAAGCGTCCGATAAAACAAGATGCAGTTTGGGTGTAAAGTGGGTGCAGGAATAAAGCTCAGCAGGCTCCTTGATCACAGGATTTTGGTGAGAGGGCGGGATAAATAGTCTGTTCAGCTTGCATCCTGTGTTTAGGCAACAATTTGACTCTCAAACGAGTTGAAAAGTTGGTTTTTTTGTAAACGGCCGTAGCTCTGACCTTTACTACCGTTGCTATTTTGTTATCATCCTTATTTTTTTTTTTAACAGCCAATTTTGTTGCAGACATTTCTTTCACTTTTCGACGGCAGATCACTGCATTTCTGCTGGCTTCACATCTAAACCTCATCACTGCCGGCCTGTAAATTGCAGTCCTGCATATTTAAAATACAGATTACAGGAAGCACAATGGCCCGTTTCATTGACGCTTTGACGAAATTAACGTGCAATCGCAGATCGGCTGAGGCTTTTTTAGACCGAGCTACCTCTTGTGTTTACCCGACAAGCCTCAACTTTCACCGGAACGTGACTGCAATGTCAATACCAAGACAGAGGGAATGTCAGTGGAGTTTCGTTTTAGAGATGCAGAACGCATAGAGCCTCTTTGTACTCAAACTTCAAACCATCGCTGCAGAGAAGTGTATGTGTGTGTGTGTGTGTGTGTGTGTGTGTGTGTGTGTGTGTGTGTGTGTGTGGGGGGTGCTTTAAACTCACCACGGTGTTCAAACCAGCTAGTGTTTGTGTGTCCTTAGATATCGCATCGTTTTCATTTGATAGTTTTCAAATGCATTCACGACACCCCCTCCCTCCCCCCCCCCCACACGCGCAAACACTGAATAATTACCTTGATTGGTGCCCCCTGTTCATTTTACAGTCACGTAGCCACTCATGACTGGCCTTCAAATCTCAAGATAAAAATGTCAATGTCACTGTGAGCAAATTTCGTCTCGGAGCTCCTCCGCTGCTGCCGCCGCCTCACAGTTTACTGCAACAGTCTGGCAAGCAGCAGGTGCTCTGTCACTGGCTTAATACAGCGGTGGGACTCCATCCAGATAATATTGGCTGATATCCCGCATAACGTTACGGTACCCCAATTATAGTTCTCATTTCCTGAAACCCTTTTCGGTGATATATGTGCTCTCCCATGCAGCTGATACCATTTTTGATAAACAGAATAAGAACGAGGTAGAGGGCGAGACAGCGTCACTGTTCCTTCTGCATAAGGCCTATAATGCTTAGTGGGTGTCGGGTGCATTGGCATAAACAGTCAGTTTCTAAGTTTAGAGTCAAGCTAAAATATGAATCAGATAACTTCGTGTTAACGTGTTGAGGCTGTGACGCTCTCCGTGGTGCTGAAATCTCATCAGGGCGAACTGGAGATGCACACGTTGCGCAACTTTAGGAGTAAATACAACACAAAAACAAACAACAATTTAATTCAGTCATGCGTCGCTTCGACAGGCTTAGGACAATAACGCCAAAAAAAAAAAAAAAAGCTTCTGCGTAGCCTGTATTGGCGGTCGTTCAACAATAGAGGTGTTATTTATTCACCAGTTCTTAGACTTTCAACTCCAGCCCGCAACCACACTTTACTCAAGTTTGACTAAACTCTTCAAATAACGTATCACTTTGTTCAACAGGTGCCATATTCGAGGAAAACGCAGTGAGAGATGACGAGATTTTCCAACTTGCCATCTCAGACCTGAGTCTGAACGACGACATTCTGCAGAGCGAGAAAATCACCCACTCTGTGAAACTTATCGAACCCAACAACCCCTTTCAGGCCGTGCAGGAAGGTGAGTGTGAACCCCCCCCCCCCCCCCATTGCATAATTTTTTTTTTTTTTTTTTTTTTTTTTTTTGCTATAAATTGCCACTGCTATTCTTTCTGATTACATGGAACCGCGGGGCACGTCGGGAAGGCGATCCTCTTTGCTCAGCGCCTTTTGTTACGGCCAAGCAAGAAGTACGATATTTGCTGCGTGGAAGTCTCGAGTGTTCCGATGTTTCGGGCCCTGAGAGAGTGTTGGTCATTCACATGTTGATGCGATGGCTAGTAGAACAGGCAATGGTGATGATTAACGTGTCTCTGTGAGTGAGGGAAATGGCACCACCTGCAAAAACTCTTGTCTCTGTACCATAGCAAGGTGTCTTCTGTGGTTGAAAAGCTAGGTGGAAGCATTGAGTTACAGCATGACCGCAAAAGATAAAATGTTATGTGAAATAAAAATCATTTGAACATGATCAAATGTATTTCCAGCACCAATCGCAGATATACTATCAGGAGAGACCAAAAAAAAAAAAAAAAAAATCTTTCTCGCTTTTTATGTCTCTTTGAATGATGATTGCTATAATCTTGTTTATGCACATTTATCATCCTTCAGCTTTTTCCTTTAAATGTTTTGTCTGCCTCATTTGGATTCCCTATTCTGAATGTACACTCCTCCACATATCGCACAGGAAATTAGCAATGCAATTATTTTAGCCAAGGTTATCTCTCTCAGACATTGGGAGGTGGTCCCATACACTATTATTTGAATACAAATTGATTAAATTTCTTCTGCTAAAATGAATCAGTAAGACTTTAATCGGCTCCTTGGGACCTTCAAAAGCTGTTTATGCACCCTGCACTTAGTTACCACACTGTACTTTTGTCCCCAGTTGCACAAAGGCCTCGATGACTCATTGCTGTTCAGAGTAACCCTAACAGGCAAAGATAATAATATGTTTTTCCTTTTTACTAAAATTAGCTCGTGTCATTTTGCTTTGTCCTCAACAACGTCTCAGAAATCTAGTATTCTATTTAAAATTACGTTTGTAAACTAAAGTCGTGGTCAGGCCCACTGGTCTCATTCAGCTTCTCTAAATAAACCTTAAGTACACAGAGTAGAAATCCACCCCTTGTTCCCCCAGAGATAACATTAATAATGTAAAAAAAAAAAGAAAAGATAATTAAACCGAGCAAAATTGCTAGCAAATTATTTGCCATTTGTGCCATACTCTAATTACTTCACTGTCAAAGATGGAGCTTTACGCCTACACTTGGTGGAAAATATGCACGTTGAACTCATATCAATTATCCTAACAATGGCTTCTTTTGACAATGCTCTTGACAGCAGTTTAACACAATGCCATGTCTGTACAAAAGCTTAAGGACACAGAAGCTGTTGTTGATGCTTTTCGTCACTGCATAGCTTGTTATTTTGTATTGATAAGCTTATATCCTCTGATTGAACCGTCTTTTATTTGCCTTGATTGGGTATCATTTAACATGCTTAGTTATTGTTTACGGCTAGGCTAATAATCAAACATTCACAAAAGTGGTTGATGAGGGGGCATTTGGTTTCTGGAGAGAGCGGGGAATAATGTGCAGTCGATGAAATGAGAACCAATGGGTGTCCTCAGATTCTAGCACTAGACACAAGGCAGCGTGGTGAGTGTTGAGTGACAAGTGGGATAAGTTAACCTTTTGCTTTGCTCTTTTGTTCACTGCCATCCCATTGTGAGTGGCAGTCAGGACCTTGCCACGGCATGGCAAAGGGGGTGGGGAGGAGAGGGTAGGCATAAACAGGGAGGGGATGGGAGGGTGAGCGAGTGAGAGGAATGAGGATGAGCTGATAGAGGTTGTGGATACAGTGGAAGTAGAGGGAAATAAGCGAGCTAGATTTAGAGTGAGAAGAGCAGCAAGGAGAAGATAACCATGAGTACCAACAGCTGTGGTGGAAAAAAGGGAAAAAAAAAAAAAAAAAAGGAGGATAATGATCAAAACCTGAATAAACATGAGTGGCTTAAAGAAGAGCAGGAGGAGAGGTAAGATAGCAGTGAGGTGATGAGGAAAATTTGCCAGTCCAGAGAGCGAGGGAGTAGTTGCACTGTCATGTTTGTCCCTATTTGGGTCCCTTTGTCCTTGCACTGGTGGAACATATATTAACAGGGATGTTGCACCGACACCATGCACACAGAAACATTCAACTATTCAGTCCTCCCACGCTCTTATCGTTTAAAGATGACAGCTCAAGGCTGGCTAGATATACTGCCTGACCACACAACTGGCAGATGCTGTCCTATTTATAGGCCGGAGCAACTGGAGGGAATGAACAGGATGATTTCAACGGCGAGAGCGAAAAACTCAGAAGAATATATTTCTCACAAGTATTGATGTCTGTCAGCAGAATTATGTTTTTACATGTCATCAGCTTGTCATACTGTCACAGGAAAAAAACTACAGTTTTTGTAATGTTAGAGATCAAGTTAAATCAATGGCAAGAATGATAACATAGATGGAAAAGCGTGTTAGATTATACATAAATATATATAATTCTCTGCCACGGTTGAGTTGAGGGTAGATAACATGTTTTTTCTTTTTACAATTCATGACTGAAAAAGTATTTAGATAGCTGAATTTCAGACCATGCTCACAATGTACTGTATACAGTATAGTAAAGCAGTACACACTTTATATATCCTGGAAATACAATGCTGAATGTCTTTGTATTTTCTCATAAATCACAAAAACGTCAGGCTGTGGCACCTTTTAAGAGAAGAGAAATGTGCCTTTTAACATATTTCCCTCACATCTGGAGAATTTATTTCCAGATTGTACACCTTGATTTAAAAGTACGAGTTTGTCCTCTAGGGTAGAAAAGTACACACGTTTTCAAAACCCTTTTTCTGTCTTGCAGTTTGTTAACACAGTAAGTTTTAACAAGAGTCTACAGACATGTTAGCAGCTCTGTAAGACTGAACTGAAGCACACAGATAATGCAGCCTGGTATCACTCCAACGTGTCTATTCCACCTGCACAGATGGAACAGATGATCTCGTGCCAGTGTAACATTTTGCCTTGCATCGGCGTGTGAAGTACATGCATAAATGCTCAGGGTCGAAGAAGAAGGTCACGTGATGGAGGTAAATTGTCTGCACTTATATAACGTGTTTTTACCTTAGCGGTCTACAAAGTTCTTTACAATGTTTCCCATTCACACACACACTCTCAAATTAATGGTGACGATGCAGTCACTGCGTGAGCAAGGTGGCTCACCTGCCATCGGGAGCACCATAAGGTTCGTTTTTTTTTGCCCAAGGTCGCTTTGACATGTGGACGGGTGGAACCTGGGAATTGAACTGCCAACTTTACTCGCTCAACCCACGCTACCATCTGAGTCACAGCCTGAGATCAAACGCAGGTCATTCATCGAGGAGACCAGGGTTCTTTTAAATACATTTCTTTAAAGAAATCTTTTTCTGATCCTAGCCTAACAGTTTTTCTGCCTAATACCATACCATATTTTTTGGGGGATTTTTTTTTTTTTTTTACTAAATCTACCCAAGTGTTTTTTGGTGGTTAAACCTAAGGCATCTTACTTTTCATGACAAGGCAAAGCAAAAGGTGACTCTGACACAGTAACCTGTATTGGACTGATTGGGGTTTGGATGATGTCAGAATGCAAAACATGCAAACAATGCTAACAGCCAATATGCTTATGTTTTGGAGGTAAAACGTGTACCATGTTCATCCTTTCTGTTTACAGTAGAGGTGGAACTGTTCAAGTAAAAAAATACAACCCATTTGGTTTCACTGGTCACGGTTCGGGTATGTCTGTATTGTTTGGTTCATTTGAAATAGGCTGTGAAGCATGCGTAGAAAAACTAAAATTATTAGGGAAGAAAAGCCTCGTATCAGCAAACATGACATGCGTTACTTTGGTCTGCTGTACGAGGGCATTATGTGTTTAGTGTTACCTGTGATGATGAAGGAAAAACAAATTGGTGGATAAAACGTCAACTGTGTGCAATGTACTTCCAATATGATGAAGTATTTAAATAGACTTCACCCCAGTGTGTCCCTTGACAGTGTAAGCAGGATAGCAGAGTGGCGGTGACTTTAAAATATTTTTTCATAAGGTGCTTTTTTCATAAGCCCCTGCAGGTTTCCATCACTTTTTAAAGAATACATTTGGAACGAAGCAGGTAGAAAACACAGCCATCTGGCCACTCTAATGTGCAGTAATTTGTTGAGTGTTCTGTCCCACTGAGTCCTCTTCTCACACCACACCACTAGTGACCCTCCATTTTCATCTAACCCCTGCCAAGGTAACGTCAAGGAGGATTTAATTCATTTCCTGTCATGTCCCTGTAAGCAAATAGCCTTTGAAAAACTCATTGTGCAGTTCTGTTGTCTTTTTTTTCATGTTTTACTTTCCTCCAACTGAAATGATTAATGTTGAAATTAGGGTTTCTTTGACAGTGTTGCCATCGATAAAGTAACATCGATGAGTCCTCCATCAGATTCTCTATTTATGACAACCCGTTCTTCACTGTGCTCTCAACATGATGTGATGCTGCCCTTTCCCTATTATTGTTCCGGTGAATTTTATAATGCTGCATAAATCCGGGTAATGGATTTGTTTGTGTTTTTATGTTGTTTCACCAGCTCTGCACATGGGGAGGATGATCAGACCATTTTACCAGCCCCTGTTAATTACCCAGCAGTTATTTTAATCCATCATAAGCTCTTCATTGGCCTGTAGAAAAGCTGCTGCGGCCTTAATCAGCTAAGTGATATTGTGGCAGAGGTGTATTTTTCATTTAATCCCTTCACAATGTGAGACTCACTACTCAGCATCCATGTGGGGTTAACCTTTCACTGGTTGCTTGTGTTTGCACAAAATCGATACAAGTGGTCGAGTTCATGGCAAAGAAAATGATTGCTTGCTCTTCAGAAGACCAGCTGATTAGAAAGGCAGATTTATACTCATCTCAGCTGTTCATAAATAGTAATAATAAACCAGTGATTCTCAACTGGCGTGGATTCTTCTGCCACAAAGTACCACCAGCGTTGACACAAGAAGTCCTAAAAACTAGTCAGAATCTAAGCATGAATTAAAAATGGAAAAGTGATGTAAAACCGATCATAACATCCAGCTGCTGCCAATGCAAGCAATACGGTAGAAGCACAAATGTATATTCAACCAAACCTACTGAAAAAAGAAAATACACAGAATAAGATAGACGTCTAAATAAATGTCAGAATATCATAATATCAGTTTAGAAATAATCTAAATATTTAAACAGATGTACATCTACATATTCACTCTGGCTGTATCTGAGGTCTCTCGTTGTTTACAACAGAATGCACCATGTTTGATGGCTACCATTCATTTGACTTTCCAAATTCTTTATTGTGTAAATTTGTTTACTACATAGTGCAATAACAAAATTCATTATGATAATTGTAATGTCCATGGCAGGCTACTCTGCTAAAACTCCCACAATGCTCTTTTCCAGTTTATTGATGCGAAAATTACAGGTGTGGGCCTGCCTCAACCGCTGTCATTGATGATGCAAAATGATGATAATGATAAGTATGAGTTTGAAATCTCAATTCAACAGTGAAAAATTAGTAAAGCATTGAGTGTGTATTATGTGGTGAGCAGTGAATGAGTGAACAAGCGTGGGATTTTGGACGCAGACAACATTTTTTCCCACCGGTGTTCGGCTTAAGATGAACTTTCCGTTGCTAGTAGCAACCACTACTGGCAGAGGTCCAAAGCTGCTTGACCGTCATTGTTACATCCACCATTTTGGTAGAAGTTAGTTTTTCTATGAGCTTACTATGTGCCACCAGCTGTCTGCTCTGGTGAGTCAATTTTGAATTATGCTACTTTGTAGATGGATTGCTGTGTTGTTCTTCCAATAACTTGACTGCTGATTCTTATTATATTAATTTACAGCACCAGTTTACTTTTTACTCTGCTAACTACTTTTTAACAAACCGTTGGACTTTTCTTATTTATTGAAACCTCACTGTTTTTATACTTGGAGTCACTGTTGTCCAATACGGTGTTCACAGTTATCACAGTGGACACCATTCAATACTATCCACACACAATGAGCCATTCCCATTAGGCATTGCAGCTGAATTTCACTGCATTGCTTAACTGCCATATAAAATACGCAGGGGATGAGATATTTTGTTGTTGTTTTATTGGGTGAATGAATTGAACTGCTGCTGACCTAACGAATTTTATCTTGAATAAATGCCATCCTGATTGTTTCGGGCTTCTGATCATAGGAGAGGTGTTTATGTTGCCGTGGGGTTTTGTGTGGAATTTGCATAAATGTAGACAGTTTATGTTTTTGTTGTTCAACAAAACAGTAAAGAATGTGTGAGAAACAGTATATCACAGGGCTTGGACGTGTTTATGTTTTATTCGATGTGTGTATGTAGGTGTGTTTATGGAGCACTATGTTCAGAGCTGTGACAGTTAATTTGGATCCCTGTTCACTGTTTACTGTACTCTCGTGCTACTGAATAGTCATTGTTTATGCTGTCGGCTTCTTTACACCCTTTTGAAAGAGATTTCAAAGGCATAATACTACTTCGTTTTGATGCACAGGTCATCTTTCGGCCACATTACACCTGTTATGTAACCGACAGCCCGGTTCTGTGGATTATAAAAACCTGTACTCCTATACCTGAGCCATTCACACCATACAGTGCGAATGGCACAGCGGAGGCCCTGTCGGCGCCGTGGACTGACACACAGTGAAGAATATGTATTCCTGAAGCTTTTCTTTAGAATAGCCGGAGTCAGCAATGTCTAGCAACTGCTGAGCTGCACCTGCCACAGAGAGAAGCAGGGAGAGAGGGCAGAATACAGAAAGGGAGTGATGCAGAGAGGTCAAGGCTGTTAAATGCTGGATCTGCTTAGCAGGCCTACAGCTTTTGTCCTCTGCGCTGAACAGGAACAGCTGGTCAGTATCGCTCTCCTGTAGTGGGATAGTTCTACGTCACGTAGCCTCAACATCTGCAACAGATGTCTCATTTGGCAGTTCTCAGACTCTTCTTGCAGGGAGCTCAGAGACATTCATAAGTATCCAATTATAAAAGGAAAAAAAACCCCAGAGGATTGTGAAAGTGATTTTGGCTCGGGAGTCAAAAGACTTGGTCTGTTGATTAACTTCATGAAAAGCGTCAATTCACTTAAATGCCACGTCTGATCTGTATTCAAAGAAATCATGAGCGCCGTGCTAAATGTCACCATGACTTGGGATTTTAGTAATCTTTTAAATTGAGTAAACAGGGCCAGCCTCGTGGTGAAGTGTTGAAACAAGTTTTAACAGAGCCCCATAAACACTGAGATAAAAAAAAAAAATAATTGGGAGAGAGTGAGAGCAATGCAATGCAGATTTTTATGGAGGGTCTTTTTAGGAAATGGGCAAGTTATGTTTGGTCTGCGATAAAATCCGTATTACAGTACTGCTCTAATTAGAGAGAGTGGCAGTCATGTTGAGTTTTTGTTCATTTATGTCATCACACTCTCCATGATGCCTCACTGGCAGACAGCTGAAGGCCGACATTAAAGTATTCTCATCGCTTTTCAACCTGGCATGTTTGACTGAGGATGTTCTGGGGGGGGGGGGGGGGGGGGGGGGGGGGGGGGGGGGGGGGGGGGGGATTGTGTGCGAGGCTGACTGATGGCTTCTGGGTGGTAAGCCTGTCTATCTGCCTTTGAAGGACAAATGCAGAAAAAAAAAGATGTGTTTTAAATTTGGCATCAGAGGATATTATTTGGGTCATTTTGCACTGTCAGCCGCTGACGTCAAACTATCAGGCAAAATGTATTCTGGCTGTTCCCTATAATTGTGGCTTGAAAGACATTTAGCACCTGTATGGATTTTCCAATGTGACAGCTGCATCTGATCTGTGACGAATGGCCAAAAGAGCAAAAAAGATCGCCTGCACACATGCCACACATAAGGTAACAAGCTGCCTGTTACACATGCACATGAACACACAACATATGTTTTCCCTATCACAGGTCTCGCAGCCCCATGTCTTATTCATGTCGCTACCGTCTCTGGTGTGACAGATTTATAACGAGCTGTAGAGAACACCATGACAGATGTTAGTGCTTTGCCACAACCCCAAACAGCCCCCAACCACCACTGGGGTTTGGCCATCAATACTACTCTACCTGTTAGAGCGAGTGAGAGTTAGCCATGGAGAGAGAGGGAGGAGGGGTGGGGTAGCCCAGAGGAGATGTCCTGTCCAATCAGACTGATGCCGATGAGGCCCTCGGCCTCAGTCCGTTGTTATACATCGCATTCCCATAAGTTACTAGCATCATTTCTCTTTGTATACACTGTTATGCTTTGACATTATTGAGCTGCCGAAAGTGTGCTGAGATGACAGAGATGAGCGAGGCAGGGTGGGTGTATAAATGCTGGGAGAGAATTAGTTTGTTTGTGCATGGTGGTATGAATATGTGGCTTCTTGTGTGTGTGGTTATGTGCTGAAATGTGTGAGTGTTTGAAAAGTGGTTTTGTGTTTCTGGTGCGAGGCAGTGTTGCTCGCGAAAACAGTCTCGGTGATGGAAGCTTGTAACCCCCACACACCTGATCCCCCCTGCCTCACTCACTCCTGGTGCTGACTAGCTCAGAGGGAAGTGTGTATAATTTACTACCCACCACCTGCACCATTGGCTGCAAGAAGCCTTCATTCCAGGATGGAAGACAAAGAGCAGAAAATCAGCCCCTGAGTAAATCCTATTAGAGGCTAAACAGAAGTCAGCCAAAGAAATGCTCTGTGGCTATGTCCGATGTCACCCTTTACAGGCCGAGGGAGGAGAGAGATGGGTGGGGTTGGGACTGGAATAGGAGTGCTGGTGAAGCAGAGTGAACTGGGGAGCGAGAGTGACGATAAGGGAGAAAGCCGATTGATGGAGATGGATGAAGGCAGAGGGAGAGCTAATGCTGGGAAAAAAGGAGCAGAGGTTATAAAATATTGGGCTGTTTGGAAGACAAGAAGGGCAACGTCATTTGAAACCGCACACTCGGCTCACTAGCCTCATTGATGAAGTGATGCCAAAATGTATTTGGGAGCCATTGTTTGCATTACTGCCCACAGACACGAATGGCGAGTGGGACCATCTGTCACAAGAAGCCCTCCTCAGCCTTCCTCTCCGACTCTCTGTCTCTCTCACATTGCCATGGGTCCTTTACCATGCCCAGGCAGCATGGATTTTATCCAAAGATGAGGCTAAGCTAGTGTGTAAGCTCTCTCTGAGTGAAATCAAAACCCAGCTTAAACCTCATGGGTGAAAGCCTAAAAGAGTGTAGAGGGCAAAACAGGCAGGCATCAGTCAAAATTGGGTCGAATATGCATTGCAGTATGAATATACAGTACATCAATCGGTTTGGCTGATGAATAAGCCTTTCACTTTATTCTCGAGTGAAAATCATCACAAGTTATGGCGTGATTACTGAGCTCATGGTGATATCCAGATTTATTCTTGAGTCACTTTTTTGTGCTCAAGCATCAGCTACATTTCCGTTTCACAGTACATGATGCAGCACATCACAGCTGAGAGCAAGTTGTTATTCTCTTTTACATGGGGCGGTTCACATTATTGCTTGGAAAGGGAGAAATGGACTTCCTTGTCTAACTGGAACAATGAGAATAAACAGACCAAAGCACTTAAGGTCAATATGTCTTACAGCCATCAATACGTCTTACTGATGTACAATATGTCTTACATACATACACATTGTCTCAGCTGAAGATAAGAGGTCAGTCTCCGATGCTGTAAATTATTTGTTACTGTTTCTAAAATGAGTTGTTTACAGGATTTTGTTACGATATCTAATCCTTTGTACTAGCACATCGAGATAAATCTGTCTGGGATTGCTTATGGGATGCATAGGCCTAATTCCTGTTGTACTTTTGCATTCATCAGCAACATCAGTTCTCTGTAAGTGGAGTCAAAGCTAGTTGTCATTGCTTGGTGTTAATTACATCTTGAACAAGCTTGCCACGGTTTTATTGAATCCCCTCGTTTTTTTCTTTTAATCATCTCAATGTAAAGCACATCTAATTAGTTTGCCCTCTCCCCAGAAACACCCAACAGCCAACTGTTGTTAAATGTATGTGCTGTTCTCCAACATAGACTGTATAAAAAGATAGATGTGACCTCGATGACATCACTCATAGGTTTCCTGAAAAATGGAATTTGAAGATGAGTGTGGGCCTGATGCTACCTAACCCCCAGCTAATCCAAAAATGGGCAAAGAGGTGTTGGAGGTGGAGCTGAGCTGGCAGACAGTCTGTTGCTGGAACCTGTTGGCAGTTAGCCAGCTGTGACAGTACGCACCTGTCACAGTATAGTATAAACCTTGGTACAACTTCAATGGGTGAGTTATATAAAAAAAATCCTCCCTATACAGTTGTCATGAATAGGGAGATCAACTATAAAGACCAGAACTGTTTTTTTGTGCCAGGCTGTAAACATGTTAATTTCTGCTGTAAAGTTAGGCATTTTAACATGGGGCTCCATTGGGATTGACTCACTTTTGGAGCCAGCCTCAAGTGGTCATTTGAGGAACTGCAGTTTAGCACATTTCCGCACTGATTGAGTTTGCCACTTTCCCTTCAACACATGACATTCCCAAACTTTTAGAAACCATGGCACCTCTTCACACTGATATTTTTCATATACAGGCATATGTGACTGCCATATTGCCATTCACAGTGCTAGTGGGACTAAAAATATACAGTGAAATATAAAATCATCTTTCAAATTACTCTCTACATCCTGTCGTAATTCAAATAATTTACAATAGAAAAGTTATACATGAAACATACAACATTACGACAACATACAGTGTATGTAAATGTTCCGGTTCACATTATACATTTTTATAAAATTCAGACACCGAATCCCCATCTTTATGCCGGGTAGAGTTGTGCAGCAGTACTCTCTCCAGTGAGTATCTTGTTTACAGCTACACTGATAGATTGCTGTTCTGCACAGGTGTCATGCCTTAACATGTAGAGTGTGAACTGCGTTTTACAAACTGGAAGCTAAGATCTGTCTTTATTTTGTCAGTTTATGGAGGCGCTTTTTTGGGTGGAACCAGATTTTTTTATATTTAAGTAATGTACTTTGAGGTTATACCTTGTCGAAGAGAGCGTGTTCTCACAAAGATATCACTATATTTGTATTTGTTGTTGGTTTTTCAAAGCTCCAACCTGTGAACCGACCACAGATGAAGAGGTTTTATGCAGCCTCAAAGGCTTCTGACTTGTTGTAACAGGTTAAAGAGGATCACTTTACTCTGAGAAGGCAGCAGTGACAGGAACAGCGTTAATATGCTGTTTGCATCTCTGAGCCTTTTCAAACCCACGGCAATGTGAATGATTCATTCTTTCACTTGATCAAGTCAGAAAAGGTTCATCATCTCACATTATTGTGTCACTCTGAGATACTCAGACAATTTGTTTCCAAAGCATTTGCTTTTGCTCCAGTTTTTCCACTGTCACTTCAATCACTCCATGTTTACTTTTCTCACAAAGGAGCAGAGCACATTGGGATTATGTAAATAATTACAATGAGCATGATATAGCATTTACTGCATGTCTAATTGTGGGTTTAAATGTCTTGCGCCTGTCATGTTTGGTACATCTCTGAGCGCTTTGCTTTGAGCCTTGACATGTTTTTTTTGGTGTGTTATTGTGCCGTTTAAAATCTGCAACACTGCAACAACTGCTGTGACCCAGGTTCAACCTCACACAGTCATGATTTCAGCCTGGTCCTGTGCTCGAATAAACACAACCTCCAAAGGTGTAGAAGTTCAGGTAGACATACACAGAGTTACAGAGATACTGTAAAACTTAATCTGCCCTTTAAGCATGAGAATTGGTTTCAGGGGCCAAAATCAGTGTTATAAACTGTGTGTGTGTGTGACACAATTTAAGGATTTAAAGCCAGTACGCTCTCAAAGCAACTTTGAATTTAGATATGCCAGCAACATTTCTCTTGGGATGGCAGTCTCTGTTCGTTTGTCCACCACTTTGTTCCCGTTTAAATTAATGAGCATTGATTACTGTGACATTTTATACAGATGTCTATGATATCCCAGAGGATGAATCTCAATGACCATCACGATCTCTTGACATTTGAGTTCTTAAAATGATGTGTATTTTTTTTTTTTTTTGCAGTTTAGAATTATGGTGTTAGCATTCAGCTGAAATCAGGAAGTTTAAATTGTGTTCAGTAATTTATTAATACTGGATTTTCTGACAAAGACAACATCATCCCCCACAGATATTTCTGACATAGCTAGGTTTTCATACAAGTTGGGTTAAACATGTCCTCTTTTAAACACCATAACTATTGGGGTTTTTCAAAATAATAATAAACTGTATTTGTATAGCACCTTTCAAACAAGAAATGCAGCTCAAAGTGCTTCACAGCAAGATAATCACATGCAATGCTTCACATAAAAACAGATCTAGAGCAACATAAAAACGTGTTCAAATGTAATAAAAAAAAAAGGAAAATTAAATAAAATGCATAAGAACAATTAAAGTTGAACACAAGACATCACATTAATTTAATTTAAAACAGTTAAAATTAGATTAAAATAAATTAAATGAAATGTTACATTTTGATAACTATCTAATTTTTCCCACCAGTACTAGTTCTGTATTTGTTTTGTCTTTTTCTGGCTTGACTTAACTGATCTCTTGGTGGTCTAAAACAACCCCATAATAGATGCCACTTAGAGAGCAAAGTGAATCCACAGAAGGGGTTTAGCTACCAGAAGCGTGGAACTCAATGTGATTTTGTCCTCCAGATAAGTGCAGACATTTTATATATGAGTTCAGGATGTGAAGGTACATGACAACTGGCTTTAAATATTTGAAGCATGTTCCTCGATTCCCGCATCAGGGAATTGCATTATGCATTTTCTCATTATTATATGAATTCCATGTGTATACTTAAATCCTCACAGTGTCCCAATCCTCTGTGCAGTCTTTAAAGAGGAGCAGTGTACCAAGGGTCATGCCTTAGGTTCATGTTTTTGTTTTCTGTATGAGGAAAAAGAACTGCGTACGTGTCTTTTTAAGAACAATATAGCTTTGGTTTTGTGTAAACAGAAGGAAAATCAGACCTTAAACAACCAGACTGACTCTTCTGCTCGAACAGCAGCAGATTTTTCTTCATACATTTGTATAAAGTTATTTTGATGATAGACGAGGGAAAGGAGCACAAGAACATTTTCACACTGGCAGATGCAACACCCACTGACTTCCAAACGATGATATGATTTGCCCATGTGTGGCGCACTCCTAACAGGGTGTTTGAGAGTTTATCCAGGTAGAAATTGGATTAAGGTACACAAACACAGAAAGCAAAAGAAACAAACAAAACCCCACTCTCAGGCAAAAATAACATCTGTGCCAGTGATTTTCAAGCACTTAGACCTTATTTCTCTGTGCCTTCACCACTAGCATAGCAGAAAACGCTGTGTCCCGGGCAACAACAATGAAAATGTAATGAAATGCGTAGAAGTGCTGCATCTTCAAGAGGTCAAACGTGGGGAACACAATTAAAAGTTTCAGTATGTAGGGCATCATCTTTCCCATACTATAACGGTATCACAGTCAGAAAAAAGATGCCTTGAAGGAACTATGAAAATATACAAAAGCTGAGTAGGAAGAGAAGCAGATTGCCTCACGGGGAATAGAAGAGGAAGAGTAGTGGAGGAGGAGGTGGCAGCGTTTCAGATCATGTCTCCATCTTCCTCTTTTCTCTTGAATAGCAGGAGGATGTCAGTCAAGGCAATGCATTCATTTCTGGCATTGGTAGCTTCCTCTTAGCAATGCCCCGGCAGTCCATGCAACCAGGAAGAGAGGCGAAAAAAAAACGAGGCATCTCCCGATTGAATAGTTGTCCCTCACTGACACACCGCATGCCCACTCACCATCATAACAAAGCCTCTTTTTAACAGGACAAAAATGGAAAGTCTGGGCCACAGGCACATTTATTCCGGCACAAACAGTGTGCATGATTGTTGTCACATGCCTGTATGTGGCTACTGAGAGTTACTACTGTGTGTGTGTGTGTGTGTGTGTGTGTGTGTGTGTGTGTGTGTGTGTGTGTGTGTGTGTGTGTGTGTGTGTGTGTGTGTGTGTGTGTGTGTGTGTGTGTGCAGGATGCAGATGTGAATGTGAAAGTACAACAAACTAGCTGGTTGCTCTTCCTACATCGGCATGTTAATGAGTTTCAATCCTTCAAAAACCCCATAACAAGATGTCAAGATACCACAACGCTGCATGCTTCTGATGCACCATGCTTCCTTTCTTGTTCATGTATCCCTCTTTCGTCCTGCACTTGGACTGCGTAATCTAATGCCTTGATCCAATGCATTGGTTGATATGGAAACTGCTCCCTATGTGAGAAAACAATTTTTCTCTGTCCAACTGTTGACAAGGGAAAAACAAATGGAGGGACCTGAAGACGGTAGGCGCTGGCGGCATAAAAATAAAGGCACTTGCAGGAACAAGTCGGTGGCATTTTAAATATCTGTCACAGGAGCAATGATTACCTGCCTCTCAATAACCACATGATCAGGGATGTTTGGGGCATTGTTTTCAAATGCTGATGCTGACTCTCTGGGAATTCTTATTATGTCTGTTAATATGACTGAGCAGTGGCTCCTTCAAATCAGACACTCTTTTCAGGGGAGCAGCCGAATGTGATTCTGTGTGGCGTAGAAAACGGAGGTGATACCGTGGATTAGCGACAGGAATATTCAGTGAAGACCTGCGTCAGGAAAAAGAAAGAGAGGGAGCAGGAGCAGCAACACTCGGTTCTTTCCCTTTTAAGCCCAGAGGAGAGGAAAGTACATCAGCCAGAAAAGTCAAAGTTGGTGCAGCTCCTGGGATTTGCTTTGCTTTTGTTGGTTCCCACAGGATGAGCGGTGGTGGAATCATTGCGGTGTGGGTTTATGAGATGTCTTTCTGTTTAAATATTTCAAGGGCTGGTCCTATTCCGTGTTGTTTAGTTTGAGTATCTTTTGATGCCACACATCTGTTTTTGGTTTCAGGTTAGTTAAGTGGAGTTAAGTACTTAAGCTAAATTAATTTTTAATGCTGGTTGGCTTTTCTGGGTTTGATTGGAACAATATTAACTTGATTTAACCGGGATCAGAACTATTCCTTTTTTTATTTTTTTATTTTGTAGATTAAAAAGTGTATGCCCATCATCATGTCAGTTGTTTAGGATTGATACACACTTTTGTTACGTGCCAAATGAGGAGCTTGCCACTGTTTGTATTCATTAATGCGTCTGTTAATACATTTGTCTGGTGGTGTGTGTTGGTGTGTGCGTATAGTCTTTCGCAGAGGCTCAGTTTCATCCCCTCAGTGAGGAACGGGCTCACGGCTTTTAGGATTTTGCTTTAAACGGTGTAAATCTCTGATTAAGTTTTCCTCTATCGGAGCACAAGGTCTCAATAAGGAAGGCTCTTGGAATGTGTCATCAATAATCTCGATAGTCCTGTAATGCCTTTCAATCCTCAATTGTCCCTGCTGTCAATGCCAATTCAGGTTTTGCTATCCTTTTTAAACTCACCCGTACCACAGCTGTTATCATGGTTTCTAATCCAACACAGCCGATCTCAACTCCTTTTATTGCTTCTTAATGTCACCCTTTTACTCTATTTCTCATTCTGTGCGCACTATGAATAGTTTATCCTGCTGCTGTGTCGCAGGAAGAGGAAAAGGCGTAGAAACTTTGTCACTGCTGCTCTCAGTGGGTTTCACATGGTGCTGGTTTTTGGTGAGGATCAATGTTGGTCTTCAAACACAAAGAACAAGAGCACAGTAGCGGCGTTTTCTTTGACGTTGTTTGACCCTGGATAAGCTCGGCAGTGTTCATTATTGATTAGGTTTAATATTACAATGGACCTTGAATTTAACAGGGGGTATTAACTATAAAGTCTCAAAGGCTTCAGTAAGCGTGTACACAGTGTTGTATATATACAGTGCAGCTCAATAAATAACGTAAAATGTGCAAAGTTTGCTTCGGATTCAGGCCAAAATTTTACAGAAACCTTTTTTTCGGGAGCACATAGATTTTATTTTGGCAGGTTAATTTCCAGTAATTGAGTTTTGTATCATATCACAATTATACAATCTTTTTTTTATTAATTTATTTTTTAATCTTTTTAATGTTCATCATGGTTTGTTTATTGAACATTTTTCACTTGACCCAGCTGATAATCCGGACCCAAACAGATACATAAAATCTCTGCCTTACAATATGTTCACTCTCCAGACCTAAGTGTTAAAAAGTCATATCAGCAGCTGCTACTGAATGAAAGAGATCCACTTTCATCTATTCCCTCTGCCTGAGGATTTCATCTCAGGAGTTCACTTCTTGAACCTTAAGGCTACCGCTGACTCTCTAATGATGTGTGCATTTGCTCTTTTTACACATAGTGGGTTAAGGCCTTTTTTGGCCTCCGTTCACAGAGCCTCCGGAGGAGTGGGTGCCTGTATAGGGAATAAAGTTTTGCTAATCTTTCCCTGGAGTTGTCTCATCCTCATCACAGTGTGGCGTCAATTCTGGGCTCATTCCCAGAGTCATCACCGTCTCACAGTGTAACAACCCTGTGATTACGTCTGATCAGCACTGTTTGAGCAAAAGGATTTGGCCATCCCGTTTGAATTGATGATTCTCTCGTTTAGTTCCCCGTAGGGATCCAGCTTCTAAATGACCTCACCTCCCTCTGCTAAAAGTTGTAATGATCAAAGGAAAGGATGCCTTTCCATCCACTCAGCAGAAATCACTGTAGTCCAGAGTTAAGGTCACACAATTAATACAGATCCTTTGAAGTTTCCTCTTATTACATATAGAATATTTCAGAATGAAATTATGGCCATCCATGAACATGAATTCATGAATACAGTATAGGCACTGGAACACAATGACAAACAGTCATATTGGAAAGCACTGCTGCAGTAAAGGGCTTTTAATGTTGTTACTGTAATAAATATACCCTTGGTTTTTATAAAGGAAAAAAGCTTTATGGCTATTCTCATGTCAACCTCAAACTGTAGTTGTCTTTACTGTTTAGAGAAGATTAGAAATGACTTCATACTTTAACTGCTAAGTGGAGTTCTTGTTAAAAAAAAAACAAAGATAGTAGTACCGTTCATAATTGTTATTTTATTTACCTTAATATTACAGATTGAAAATCATATGTAAAACTTTTTCAATTAATTTTTCATTAACTATTTTTAATTTTCATAATAATAATAATAATAGAATAATATTTATGTTGGTCTCTCTCTCTCTCTCTCTCTCTCTCTCTCTCTCTCTCTCTCTCTCTCTCTCTCTCTCTCTCTCTATCACATATAGCAATATGTTTACCTTCTCATTTTCGCATAAATAGAAACTAAACACTTTCAGTATGTGCTGTCAAACAAGTAGTAAACTCAGTGCCACCATTGCTGCAATAACCTCCTGTTCTTTGTAATAAGCTAGGTCTATATTGGAGAAATAATAATACAAAAAAAAAAAACTACCTTATATGACAGCCTGGCATATAAGCATGAAAAATCATTATTCTTTGTAGCTTGAGTTTCTTTGCACTTGTTATACTGTACAAACTATATATGTTGGTTTTTTTTATGCATTGCTTGTACATAATAGCTGTGCTTAACCAAATATAGTTGATTTTGATGTTTAAAATACATTTTCTCCACCCACAGTTTGGAGCAGTGAAGCAGCTTTTGCATTTTCCTCACCACATTCAATATTCAGTCAATGGAGACGGAGCCCCTTTAGTATTTACCTCACATGCTTTATTACAAAGGACAAGATATAACCTGATGAGTGTGACCTTTCCATCACACATGATAATTGTGCCAAAAAAGGGAGGATGACTTCTCCCTTCTTCAGTAGGAAAGTAGTTGCCTGGCAGCGCCCTTCTGCTTTTCACAGACACAGCACAAAGTTAGCTATAGCAACCCGCTGACGCTCCAATGTTCAATCTGCAGATCTCCGTCTTTGTTACTGAACACTAATGACCCTTTCAAGAACAGAGAAACACGGTGCTACACTTTTCCTTTTGCAGATGTGTTCATGTTTATTTTGCATTTTCGTCTACTTTGTCCATGCTCAGTCTCAAGAGGCAATCTCATTACAGAGTCAATTTTAAAATTCAGTTCCTCTTGTTTCTCATTACTTTTTTTCATCTCCCTTTTGTTGTGTGTTTGTTTTCAGCCTAATAATGTGCTCTGTTACTGCATTTTTTCTCATTGTACCTCCCCACTCATATGGATTGGTTCTGCGGTGGATTTCCCTGAGGGTTGTGGGTAATGCTAAAGCCTGTCAGAGGTCTTACTTGAATGCTAGCTCTTTGAGTATCACATATATCATAAAAATGAGTCGATGCTAATGAATTTAACTGTGAATGCACTACCTCTAATTCACGGGATGCTGGCTGCCAGTTTTCACTCTATCTGTTGTGAATATACAGCCTGCATAAATACCTCAAACTCCCTTCTGCTTACGAGGGAAAATAAAGTTCTGGTGTTGTGCCATGGGCTTTTCCGATGTGATTAGGCTTTCATTAATGGGTATACACACCCAGAATTATACTGCTTATGTCCAACAAATCTGTTCATTTTCACATACCCAGCTTGTGTTTTGGGCACGCAGACAAACAAACTTACACAAACTTGAATACTCAAGCTTTTTACACACTTTTACAAGCGTTTACAGTGCTGCACACACTGTAATGGGGTTACACAAAGCCCTTTTACAATGTTTCTCCCTCTGTCTCAGCCCCTCTCATGTAGTCATTATGGTGTTGTTTGAAGCTGAGCTAATATTTGCCCTGGGTTATTAACCTCGTTGTAACATTCATGAGGTCTCAACCTCACTGTCTGTGTGTGCGCTCCAGTTTGCAGCCCTTTAGGTGACTTTGAAGGTGTATAATCACACAGAATAAAAATAATACAAATTGCACAGAACACAGAATAAAACAGAGACGATATTTTAACACTTTGTGACCCAGATTTATTGCAAGGGGCTTTTATATTTTAAATTGGTAGTGAGATAATTTGATTTAGGTCACATATGGGTTAAAAAAAAATCAGATAGTTCTTGCTTAAATCCTGCCAAAGGATAAAACCGTGTCCTTTAGGGTGGGAAATGGGTTGTGATTCATGTACAGATCATGCAGCCATTTGGTATGGGCTATTATCCTGCATATGATTATCATTATTCTCTTTTGCCTGTTAATCATGGCAATCTCCTAGGGTAGGTTGGCAAGGTGATCACATTTAATCTGGCTGTGTAAAGACCACACCACAGAGGTTGTTTTATCACTTAGAAGAGGAGGTTTGCATTATCCAAATGAAAAACAAGCTGGAGAACAGGCTGATTTGTCACAGGCTGATTAGACCTCTCTCTGGCGCTCCTCTTTGCTCCTGCAGGAGCTCTTCAAGGGCATTGTGAGACACAGGGGGGCCCTGTATGCACAACACTACTGTTTATTTCCACATTTATACGGACAAAGTTGAAAATCTGCCACCCACTGATGGCTATAAGTCTTCAGTTATTGCATGGTCACAGCATGCATCTTTGCTTTCCTTCTATGTATACAGAATTGTGTTATGACAATATTAGTTTTTTAGTAGGAACTAAGGTATTCAATTTTGAGAAGAATAATACTTTTGCTTTAAAATGAAGAGCTTGAGGCAGCAGACAAAAAGCTATCAAATAAATAGCACAGTGGGTGTCAGCCATCAAAATTCTAAACAATAGGGTCAGAACAAATGACGAACAAGAGCCGCAAGGAAACATCCATTCTTATTCACGTATTTATGAATTCTACAAAACTGTCAACATAGCCGTGGTGTTCATTCTGGTTTTCTCAGACGATGTGTTGTGAAAGAATCAAACAATTGTTACAGTGCAGACTTTTATGTAAGTTTTCTAGAAACATGACCCAAAGATTTCCTTTGTTTTATAATAAATGTTGGAGGAATTTGACGGCGTGTGTGAGTCACTGCTGATGTATGTTTGTGTGTTTTCAGATTAGCTCACCTCGTAGGACGAGAACATGATTGCACAGTAGAACAGGATAAATTACCAGATTGCATAATGCGTAATAGGGCGTCTCTGTCCTCTCTCCCTGGGGGCTGGACAATTACATAAACATTTAAATATATCGTGTTGTAGGGGTCATTCTTCTCCCTCGAGCAATCACAAGCTCAGCCTCACTAATTACTTTTTGCCCTTTGTCCCCATCACTGGCCAACAGGTAGTGGAGTTAAAGTTGCTGTTGTCTCCATTCTTACCAGTCTCGTCTACAAAGTGGCTCACTGGAGCCTGAGTTGTGATATAGTCAGTAAGGAAGCCATGCCTCACTCACAAGTCTGTAGTGTTTGCCCTTATGTTAGCAAATATTTACATCTCTTCTGATTAAGCATCCTTGAACCAGGTTTCTGCAAGTTCTGAGTGTACGACTGCAGCTGATGAGTGAACAAACACTCTAGGTGTAAGGCTTTATTAAGTATCATGTTATAATTATTATTCAAAGAGCCTGTTCGCATAACAGCTTGCTCCTGCATTTAGTTGTCAGTCTGTAACATGAGATAAGGCAAATAGTGTGAAACCCTCTTGACATCTGTGGGTGATCTGGCTGTACATTTGAACATAACAAGACCAAGAGCTTCCAATTTAAACACAAGAAAGTCAGAAGAAGCGAGGCTAGTGTGTTTTACATCATTTCAAAACTAAAATGTGTTACATTATGATCTGTATTTTTCACTGTTTTCGTGATAGCCTAAACAATTATTCAATTCCAAAAAGAGAAAGATGAGTCAGTAATGAAAATAATTCTTTGGCTATTTGTGGTCCAAATATTTGTCATGAAGTCCGTAACCTTGTCACCTCCATAACCGCACATCGACCTCCGAAGAGAAAAGGAGAGGGATGATAATAACTTCCCCCGGGGAAACTTGGACTCAGAGGACACGGGTCGATGCTGGCTGGGTGCGGGGGCTTATGAAACTCTTTATGCAGCATCTCCAGTCATGCTTTCAGATGAGCAGTGTATCAGCAGGCATTGCAGAGCAACAGAATGAGCAGAGCACTGAGGGCTCTGTTGCAGAGAGTGCGTTATCCAGTATGTTGCAGAGTAGAAGTGAATAGATGTCTGCCTGACGGCCTTCATTGGCTTTTTCACCATGTATGCCAAATAAAAATATAAATATTGAGTTCAATGTAATGTTAGTGTTAGATAATGGTAAAATGCATGCAATAAAATATGTGATCCAGTATCACTGCAGGACACTGTCAGTGTCACGTTTTTCCTCACCTCGGCGTTAAAAGTAAGGTCAATTAGCGTTTGGAAAAGATTTGTTAAAAAAAACGCATCCTTTCTCACAGACTTGAATCCTGGTCTCCCGGGTGAAAGTCCTCAGTTTGATTACTCCAACCACCCACAACCGAATCCCTTACTCAGACTTCATCACTCTTTTTAGTTTGTCACTTCGACTTCCTTCTTCGACACCTCTCATATGTGCGTGTACCTTTTTCACACCAAGGCGAGGCAAAACGTGACGCTGACATGACCTCGCAGACTGAAAGTTGTATAAGAGGCTTTTTCGTGTGATACCAGGCTTTCAATTGGGATGTAGAATCATTGGGTTTAAAATAATCTGATCACTCTGGGAATAATTTACATTTACTCAAATGTACTTCAGTTCCATTTTAGTTACTTTAGTTACATTATTATTATATTATTAATTCAGATAAATACAGATGTGCGCAGCAGAATTGTTTTTTCCCCCTTTGTTTCTACATGAATCATCTCAACCCATGAGATTTATCTTGTGACTCAATGGAGGGTGGGACTCTTTTAAGACCACATCATGCTGTTTTTCTGCAGCTTGTCTTCATTCATCTTCCATTAATGCTGCTGTATTGAGCTTCCTCTACCTATTCCCAGAAACTCACTTGTTCGCGTTGAGATGATGAGGGCTTCTTTTTGTGATCCATTCGCAGTAATTCGCAGTAACACAGTAAATGTACTCTCCCCACTGTAATTCACATACTTCATTTTCCCATTGAGTAGTACTTGTACTCCCATATAGCCTCACAGGCTCATAATTTTAACAGTAATCGGCTGCTGCTGGACACCGAACACATTCCTGGATCCCAGGGGCAATATTCACAAAACACCTGATGGCTAAACATAGCTTCGAACTTGCAGAGTTAAGAGAAACTCCTAAATATAAGAGTTTTATGAGCCCCAAGTTTTAGACACTTAAGGATTTGGTCCAATAATTCTTAAAGCCTTTTAGTGCTAAAAAACAGCTCCATAAGACGCTAAAGATTGTCCAGAGGACGTCTAAGTCAAGGCAACTCTCAATCAATCAGCTCCTGCAAGTAGCGCACATCATAGGATCAGATATACAGTAGAAAAAAATGCCATCTTGTTGAACTTTTAAAGGCATATTCAGAAGGCTCACATATAAATTACAACAATCCCACTGGTGGTGATGGTTTGTGCAGCAAAAAACACTGACAATGAATCTGTCAGAATTATTAATCAAACCAAAATTAGATCTTCAAAGTCCAGTTTGATTGACAGTATGTACATTTTACAATGACACCAAATTAATTGAATAAATATGCCATTTATGGATTTCCAGATCAAATTTGCACTATTTGTAGAACTGGTCAATTAATGCATGAAGATTTGTTCGGTCAATCTTTTACACTCCTGTCTATCAATGAATTATGATACACTAATTCACTTGAGGCCTTCACCTGTCAAGCAATCACTAGATGATTTCATGCATGAAATATGATCTCTTCCATTGCAGTGTGGCTCATTCCCTCTCCTTCTCTTAGTTTAGGAGTTGTCTTAGCTCTTTCCTAAAAGTGTCTCTGAGCAGCTGTGTGAAAAGCTCTGAAGAGGAATCTCCTAGTTTGGAAACTTTAGTATCATTTAGTCGGACCTCTAGTGGTAAGATACGATCTGTAGTGAATAAGGCCCTCAGGATGTTATGAACTGTCAATCTGGCAGCATTTAAGCTGTGATTCACAAAACGTAGGAGAGGTTTATGCACAGGAGGCCAGTAGGTTAGGGCCCCTGAAGAGATTAGAGTTGGTAGCACAGAGACGACAGTTATGTGGCCGTGAATGTCGAAGCCATTAGCCAGTTTATCGCCCCTGCTCTCCGGGGATTAGCCCACTCACTTTCCCACCATCTTTTCTGAAGACTTTCAAAACCATTTGTAGCACTGCACTTCAATCATGCCTGGGCGCTCCTCCCCTAAAAATGAGAGTTAATACATTTTGCTGGTTAGGGTTGTTTGGCACCATCTGGTCGACAGAAATAACTCGCAGGGAATTTTAGGACTTAAATAGGATTTGAAGATGTGTTGATAGATGCAGCCTGGAGGTGATCGGACTCCATTTATTAATGCTGTGGTTCTAACTACCAATGCTGGCTGGAGAGTGATGTTGCATGTGGGGTGCAGTGTCTATCTCCCATGGGTTTACTTTAATACTACATGTTGAAAGGTAGGGAAAGGTTGATTTTTTTTTTTTTGTCTTTCTCTCACTCATACACACAAATACATCCACATACATATACATGTATGCATCATCCATGCACATTAGTACAACTTAGCAGTGTGCAAATAATATGTTCACTGCATGCTGTGGGTAATATATGCTTTTGTGTTGCATTAGAAGTCATACACTCCAACCATAGAGATTAATTTATGCAAATGTTTCAGTTATTTTATATTGTTGTTTTATATGCATCTCATATTTAGAAAAATACTGAGGAGACTAATGAAATCCTCAGCAACTCCTCTATGATTAATAGTGAGGAATTATGATGAAAGGTATATTTGTGTATGCATCAGTACCAATGTGCATATGCCGCAGTGAACAGATAATGTATTATAATGAGTGATTGTGTATTGTAAACATTTGTATGCATGCTGAGGATTTGATTGCATTCATATATATCTCTATATAGATCTGACATAGACATCTGATTAAATCTCCTGTATACTTGAATGTGTGTGTGTTGTTGACTGTGTGCTGTGTTGCTTAATAAGCGACCAGACACTTTAAAGCTCTTGCTTGTGAATCACCAATTGGTTTTCCCTTGACACAATGATAAGGCAGGCTGTTTGGAAATTAAAAATGCTGCAGTCCCCTTCAGTTCCCCCTTGTTCACCGGAGTTCGCTCTGACGTGGCTGAAAGCAACAAGATCTGAGGAGCTGGCGGCCTATGGCTCATCCCTTTCTCTATCTCTGTATTGATCAATTTGCTGCCTGAGACCCATAATCATTTAGATGGCTGGATTTATTGGGATTAAACTGTCAACAGCCAATCCCTGTGGTGCACAGGCAAGAATGTGGACACAGGTACATCTTTTGCACACATATTGACGTAGAGGGGTTAATGTTGGACTCGGAAGCAGATATTTACTCCAACGTTGGCAGGGTGCTGTAATTTTGTGATGGGGATGGAAATGTAATGCCAAGATTACACAGCATAATGTTCTTGTGTTCTGAGATGGTCCGTGTGTCAGATCATACAGACAGAAATGCTCGTTGTCAGTTGTAGAGAAACATGACACACAGTTCATTAGTTTTCTGTCTGTACCAGCTTTCAGTGATGTACATAGGGGCTCAAAAAGATGATGTCAGAGACCAACTTTACTGTTCCAGCTAGCAGTAGAGAAGTTATAACGCTTGGTAAGGCAGGGAAAAGCAAATTCCTCCCCATGTATTCTTTTTGTCAAGACATCATGAGGCGTCCTGGTTGCTGCGTCAGTTGTCTTCCACCATGATATAGTACACAAGGTAAAACAATTGCACCTGATTCTCATTTTCACCTCAGTTGTGGAGACTGTCCTCATAAAAGTCGACCCAGGTCGTTTGTGCAAGCAGCTTTTTGCGACCCATAGTTACGTTTAATTGTTAAGCGACCTGTGGTGGTCGTGTGAGACAGCATCAGTCATCTCCACAAATGATTAACTCAACCAAATTCTTTGACAGTTTGTTTGTGTTATTTCTCCCTTTGCCAGCAATCTTCTGTGGCTTATATCAGTTGCTAAGGCACAAACAATCTGCATGGTCATTGAGGATGAAGGACTTGTTATAAACACCACATTATCTGTCCATTTACACGATTATCTCACAAGTATCATGTAGTCTGATGCCCGGCATAAATATTAAAAGGTGTATAATGTTGTGCTTATTTTTTATAGGTATCCAAAGTATCAGTTTAAGTATCATGTGATTCATGCAATTTGACTATGACGCTTGTTCACAGAAAGAAATGTTTGACATTTTGAGCAAAAGCCTTATTTGCTCAATGTGTTTTACATTTATATAGACAAGGTAAATAAACATATTTCTCAAAATGTCAAACTACTGTATTACCTTAATGGTTTAAGAAGTCAAAATGTCTGTTGCGGAAATCAGGTCAATACTGTGTCTGTTTTTTTTGTTGTTGTTGTTTTTTTATTGTCAGCAACACCCACATTGGTGTTTTTTTGCCATTCTGGATGATTAATCTTTTTGTCAAGTTTAAGGCAGGTGGAGCTGCACTATGATGGGACTTAAGTAAGGTGCTCGATTGGTATGAAAATCTAATGATACATTGTAATATGTCCCACCCTAACAGCTGAACCAAAGCTGACAGGAGAATGGGAGAAATTCAATTCAGTTTTATTTATACAGCACCAAATCATAACATTAGTCCTCTTTGGGCACTTGAGACGACTTCTGTCAATCAATCACAGATCTGTAGACACCCACTCGAAGAAAAGTAGAAAAGTAGAAAAGCTCTTATCAGCCAATTTAAGTGAAAACACCTGTGTGGATTTAGCATGATTGTGAAAGGCTTCTAAATGACGTTTCCATCTTTAATGAACACATTGTTGAAATATAACATTCATGCTCTAAAGTGTGATGCTCTGACATCTGGTTCGTTGTAATGGGAAATAACATTAATGACATTTTAGAATAGATTTGCCTTTTTTTACCCAGGTTTTTTTGTGAAATGTCACAGACTAAAACTGAGCTTTTCATGTGCTGTGTTCAGGTCACATGTTTTACAGGTGATACTTTTCATAATTAGATGACAATTTGTTAAAAATTAAAAAAAAATAGGCTGGATGAATGATCTATCCTGACAAAAAAGAAAAAATGCGATCAATTGTGTCATGCTGATTGAAATGGGTTTAAAAAAAGGCCGCCATGCAGAGTAATAGATGCAATAACACACTCTTTATCTGCCTCAGTCACACACAAACACACATATTTGTTTGTTTTATGCTATATAACAAGTGTCAGAGAACAGATGATGATGTTGATGTTCGTGATATGATCATGATGGTGATGACAGAATGGTCATTGGGTGCATTGTTGTCTACTTATCTACTTGCTGTTCAACAGTAGCATTTGTATTTAAGTGTTTTAAGCTGTTGTTGAACATCGTAGCTTTAAGGTTATGATCCTGTAGATATTCTTACTGTCATAAACCCTGTGCATCTCTGCTGTTTTATCGCATTTTGGGTTGTATTTGTATTGTTTTATATTGCATTGCTTACGCCTATTGCTTTGCATTCCTTGTCTAAATAAAACAAACATCTTGGGACAGATAAAGCTGACATAGACACAAACCACACATCACTTAATAGGCACTCCAGTAAAAATGTTATTGGCCACTCCAGTGGAAGAATGAACCATCAATGGGATTATTGTTCGCTTATGATATTTGTCACCTCAAAACTATTGGAACTAAAAAAAGATGGGTCATTAAGAAAATGGGTGTAAAGAGCATGCAGCTTACTTGAAAGCACAGAAGTCAACCAGCAAATCTAAAATTAAAACATCATGATAACATAACAGTTATTTTACTTTGTGTGATTTACTTTTAATATTTCAGGGGTTGTAGATGGAAAATATTTATTTTTTCTGCTCTGCTCTATTGCTGTCCTTTTCTTTCTTTTCTCGATCTTATCCTGAATTCATTCTTACAATCACATCCTTTGACCAACTTCTTTCGAGGCATATCTTTCCGCCTGGCACAAAGTCAAGCCTTCAGGTACTGCATCACCCACTGTCAGTGTGGGTGGGAGGCTGAGATCAATCACTGTGCTTCTAATGCAGTGCTTTAGCATACAACGAGTGCCTTAAGGTTGATAAGTTCCACAGGGAAATCACAGGATGTACTATTTATAATGTAGGTACCTATAGCTGGCATTGTCAGCTGTTATTTTATGCAACATGTCTCTTTTGATTTCTTTCATGGCCAGTGTAGTATTATTTTAATCACACATCATACACTGAACTCCACCAGAGAAATAAAAGTTAATCTTTTGAATGTCTTTGTTATTATCTGTCAATGGCCAAAGGATCTAAAGCAGCAGGAGGCAGCACTAACCTGCCGTGAGTCAATACCTGTCTTGTGTTTATTTCTGTAGTCCGGGCAACTCCCCCGGATTCACCAGTGATGACATTTATCTTAGTTCTGACCTTTCTCAACATGGCCAGTGAATCACATCATTACACCTCAAATCTCTGGCGCCTCCATGCTGATAAATTACTTGCCCAAAATGAAATTGTCATCCTCCTCAACGCCCCTGTGTTTCCTATGAATGAGGAAGTGAATAGGACGTGGTCTGTATCATTCCACGGGGAATTCCACCTAATTTAACCAGGAGAACTGAGTGCTTTCACACTGTTTTCACCCATGATCAAATTAAGAGATTTGGTATATTCATCTTTTTTATGCTAGCTTCGCATTACATATAGGCCTCTCTGGCAGGATGAACTTCTAACCTGCCGATTATACAAAGAATTGGATAGAAAGCTGTCTGTTCTCTATAGATTTGCTGCTGCTCTGTGGAGCTTGGATTGATCACATCCAGCAGTTCCTTGGAGACGGTAACAGGAACAGGGATGCAGACAGGCAAAGCACATTTACCAAACAAACATACACGTATATGCAAGCACCCTGCAAATATACACACACACACACACACACACACACACACACACACACACACACACACACACACACACACACACACACACACACACACACACACACACACACACACACACACACACACACAAGACACAGTGCCTGTTAATTCGTATTTATTTGGGTTTGAAAGGTTTCGTTTCTAGAAGAGGCCCTAAGAGGGGGTGTGATGACGTCCACTTCTGCTCATATATAGCATTCAAACTACAAACCTGCAGCTTTTTATATCTGACAAATGATTTATTTGTAATAACCTTAAGGCATTGCCTCTAGTGGCAGCCACAACCTTGTTATGCTATATAGGCATCTGTGAATTGAAGATATGCCTAATATTAGTGTGCTGGTTCATTGATTGCATGTATGAATGTATGGTCTGCATGTGTGCTGATAACCCTAACTGTCTTGCAATTACTGAGTGATGCACAAGGTGAAAGGCAGTGTTTCCAGATTTTTTTTTTAACCCATCGCATCATAAGCAAATGTCGGTTTTGCTCTTACCTGTGCCAAGGAGGTTATGTTTTTGGAGCAGTTTGTAGCCTGTTTGTATATGAACCTGATTTAGATTTAGCTTGGTGGAATGGTGTAACATGGGCCAAGCATAAACCCATAACATTTTTGAGCCGTCCTGAAACATGTGGATGGATCCACAAATAATTTTTCACTGTCGTTAGCAATGCAAAATAAGGCATTTGACCTACGAAATGCAATACATCATAAATTCCAGTGGATGGCAGTCAAGCACAATAATGACAAAACATAGGCCATCCTAGAAATAAAAAGACTCCATATACACATTCATGGGGACCAGTAATACTCCGAGATACACAGGTATTTGCTCAGCAGGCAGTCGTTATGGGTCACCAGGGGTGTACTGGGAAAGAAAAAAGCCCCGCACTTGTCCACTGGGATGGGCCAACCACAATACGCTCCCATGCGCACTGTGAATGACAGGGACACACCGAGGACCAGAAAAGACTTTTGATGGTCTGCCGATCCACCTCTACAGCAGCCCGCTGGGATTTGTCCCGGTACGCCTGATGGCCAGTAGACTCCTGTGGAGTACTCAGGGACATTGGTCTCATAGGAGAGAAGTGAGACTGGTATATCGCTTCAGTTGTAGATATATCCAGACACATACAGTATAGTGGTTGCCCTTCCAGATTTGCACATCACAGCAGCTTGAACTATTGGCCTTGGCAGAGGTCTATGTTCTCACAGTGCCCTTTGTTGATGGTATTACTAAGTCATTGACCTCTATGTTGGAATTTTACCATTCTTTTTCTGAATTGCTTTTTGTCTGTATTTTTTGAAACACTGCTGCAGTTCTGAAAACATAAAGGGCATTCACCCATCAGTTTATACTAATCAATAAAGCAATGGATTATTTACTACTCATTTAAACATTTAACTCATGAGTCACAGGTGAATACATTCTCTGCACTGAGGGTCTGTGTTACTGAGGAAGACTGACATTTTATTTCTCTGGTACTTTTGTCCAGTGAACTCATCATCAAAATATTTATATTCAGATTTAATTTTTTGATTTGATTATTTCCCTTAGTATTTGGGGAATCACGATTTTTTTTTTTAGAGAGTTGAGCCACAGCAGACAATAAAGTTTGTGACCGAGAAGGAGGTCTTGTGAGACAGCATCATAATGAACTGTTAGTCAGACCATTTTATACTCCAGTAAAAATCAAACATCTCCATCAATACCCAGCCGTGATTTCTGAGACCATGACATGATCATCACCGGGTATACATCTACTGCAGCTTCATATTCCTCATTTTATGAGAGTTTAATTTAGCACTGGTGGCATTTCGAAACGGTTGAAAATTCATCACAACATTATTAGCATGTTTACTGCTGTGTCGTCTGTGCTCGTGTTTCCACATTTGACCGAAAGTTTATCCACCAATTTAAGGCTCACCTACACACACACATCCTGTCTGGGGGTGGCTTCGCATACAGAGTGGTTAGCACCTAGTTTAGCAGGTTGTTAGTCTTAGTGTCTGGTTACCCCCCCCCTACCCCCCTTAGCCCAACATGGCTTCTCCCTGCATCTAGCGGCATCTGATGAAAAGGCTGTGCCGTAAGGAGCAACAGCACAGCTCAACCGAGCTGAGCTCCCTCAGGGAGAGGGAGGAAAGAGAGGGAGATATTTACTCACCTCCTCAAACGTCACTACTCTTTGATTCAGTACTGTACAACTGGTGTGGGAGGACAGTGGGCAGGTGTACTGAGTCACATCTACATTAGAAAGATAGAAAACAGCAAACAAAATTGATAAAAATAGATTAGTTTTGAATGCTGAGCAAACAACTCATATATTTAATATCGTAAATATTCTCGTAAAATAGTGTTTATTTGGTTCTGGTTTGAATTGTTCACTAATTAGGCAGTTTTATCTGAAAAGTTTGTTTTTCTTTCTCATCAAATGACAAGCGTCAAGCATAATATGCTGATAAGAGCTCACCCTAGAGGTTAATGAAAGAAAAACAAGTGAGCAATTCTTGAAAAGATACACCTGATTTGCCTCCGGGGAAGAAACTGTTTCTGCATTTCTGTTCTATAGTAATTTGATACTTTGACTTCAAGATCAATAAAGCCAATCAACTGAGGGGAGAGGTTTTAACGACATTAACAAATGAATGGGTAACGGAACCAGAGTTCAACAGGCCCTCACTGTAGTCAAGGCGAAGAGTTTTTACACATTGATAGTTTTTATTTCCTGGTAGTTGTTGTCGACAATCAAAGCAGTGGGGGTGAAAGCCTGCTCAAAATGGACTCGCAGGTGCTGCACTTTAAAACAGCACATATTTGGTTAATAGACACTAAAACCACCAGAACTATGTTTTCTAATATGGAAAAGCATTGTTCTACTCCAAGATGTTAATATGCATACATTACTTATTTAATGACAAAGAAAGATATTGATCAAGCTATAAAGTATGGTTTCCATTTGTAGACAATACAAATGAATTGTAAGGATCATCCTCAATGTTTTTCTCCCTCCAGTGAATATATACCGGTCTGGTTAAAGGTGGTCTTCAGCTCTATTGTCTGAGTCAGCACTGATTTGCTGGGCTGCAGTGATGTGTGACGGGACTTATTTCCCTTCCAATCTGATACAAAGTAAAAACCCTGGCTGTTTCCCTGATAGCAATGCCGATACCAACTCCAATACTTGTTGTGTACAAAAGCTTAACGTGTTCAGAATGAGAAAAACAAAAGTAAGCTGTGCCCACTTCATTTTCCAGCCATCTTGTGAGTGCTGCTGCTCTTGGAGAATCATCCACAGACAATACAAATACACAAGATAAATTGACTGATCAAGCTACACTGCACTGTGCTGAATCTTATTTAGTTAGCGTGAATATGCAGCCTCTAGACGAGTAGAGGTCTCGACAGGTTACACCGGCTTGCAGTTTTATGTAGAAAATTGTGTTATTCAAATTAAAATGAGTGAAAATGCCAGTGAAATGCAAAATGAAATAGGTAACTATCTTAGTAAATAGTTATATAAATCTGTGAGCTGTCAGTCAAAACAAATGAGACAATTAAGAGAATTGTCTTTATGAAAATGCAAATTACATAAATTATACATAGTATTGATAATCAAACAACCATTTTAGCATCATGGACTAATATTGATAAATATATGATAATAAAATTGAGAAATATTTTGAGAAATATTTTTATCAAGTCTTTTATTGTCCCCAGTGATCCCTGGGATACAAATCTCTCTGTAAGCTGAATTTCTCACTTGATATTTATATAGCTATTTATTGTGGCATTTATTTATTTAGGAATGCTGTGAACTCCTGTTGTTTGGAAAAAGCAGCACACAGACTGCTGTTTCTCATGGTCACAGATAAACATCACCATTGTTACACTCTCTCTCTGTACTGGAACATTTTCTGTAATAAAAGTCTCTCTCACTATAGAAGCACCATTTTCCCCCTCTTCAGACCAGTTTCAGTGGCTCATGCATTTATAGAGCTGTTGTTTGCATATGATCACAGGCGTAAGGAGAAGTAGTTCCCTTAAACAACGCATTATTAAGACTCGATCCTTGTGGTAGAGTATGTACTTTTGACAGTGTCCCCTGTTGATAAAATACACATTTACACTGAATGACTGAGTTCAGATATCAATCTTTTAATAAAAGAATCAATAGGATTCTGGAATAGAAGCCTTGTGATCAGAAATATCGATATTCCATTACTGATCCTCACACCACTACTTGGGGAGTAAGAAGTGATTGTGTAGCAGCTGCCTGTGTTTTTCATTGACCTATGCCTCTAATTACAGTGTGAAAATATCAGCTGTCCTCTCACGTAAATGTTGTCCCGCAGTGGGCAAAGTTTAATCGAAACAGAAGCCCTCGCCTGATCTGACACAGAGGTTATGAATACTGATGGCTGGGTGGAGAACATGTCCACACCATTTTGTCCTCACACCCCTGAGAAAGAAATGCATCAGCTTTGAATAACTATATGTGAATTGGAATCAAACACAAACATTAAGAAAAATTGAATATCATGTCCTATACTTACAGCTTACTTGCAGATAACGTTTTATTTACAAGGATGTCACTCACCACAGACATTCAGAAGCCTTTACACATAGTTAAGTTGCGGTATTGAAAATGTTGACAGTCCAAAAAAACGCCCTCCATGCTACATGTGGCCAAGCTTTCAAAAGTGAGCTGCAGAACACAGATGGCTTGCCAGAATTGCACAGGAAGGCTGAATGTAATACATCAAATAGGATGTCCTGTCAACATTTACATTTAGAGAGATTTTCAGCTTGTAGATATGTCTCACTTTGAGATGTTTTTCACTGACAGCATCTCAGAAAAGAAAATGTTAGGTTTGTTCTGTTTCCCTGCAGAGCCTTTTCACATTGCATGCTTAGCAGGATTTGTCTGTGATGTATAGCATCTCAATCAGGGTAGTCATTCAGATAACAACAAATAAAAGTCTGGCTTTATTGAGCCCACAAATCTACACTGGGCCATCCTGCCCTCAGTTGTGAAAGGCTTTCACTTAACTTAACTCAACAGTCGGTCTCCTCTATGAAGGTGTATGAATAGCTTCTGGTAATGTTTGGAACCTGTAAATAAATGTAGGTTTGAGTAGGTTTATGCCTGGAAACATTTTCAGGCACATTGTATAGTAACCCTCTATATTTTTTCACCAACATTAGCTATTAGGAAACTGGAGGTCAAAACAAGACTTTCATGGTTTGTATAAAGTTATTGTCGAAATCTAAAAAGGGAAAACACACTGAAATAATTGTATTTTTGTGCATATTAGCTCCTCATCTTTATCTATTTGCAACCTACCAAACAGAAGTGTTTTATTTCTGGGATATTTCTTCTTATTGCTCAGATTCTTTTCTGAGATTCTCATTCATACAATGACGTCATCAGTTGAGATGCTGGATCGATAGAGCATTTGTCATTGTTTGAATATGTTTAAACAAATGCCACCTATCTTTGCGTGCGTCCCTCTGCAAAGACCAGAGGGCTTAGTTGTGAGGTAGTTGGAGCTTTAACTTCTTCTTTATTCCTTTGAGTTTGGGTAAGTGAGTCCTGACCTGGTTGTGAGATAACACAGTAGGCACAATAGGTCTCCCCAACACGGAAATTACACCTCCCGCTTTCACAGAAACCCCATTCACCACTGAATGGTCTGCTGAATTTGTTGAAAATATTCTACTACTATAACTACAGACTGACTAATGCACTCAGGGACGAAGGTGCTGAATGTAAAATTTGAAAAAATATCAGCTACTGTATAGGAGTCATCATAGCAACTGATTAACCTAAATACAGACGCATTAGTTACAGCTGCAGCCATGCTCAAAGCGTGATGGAAGTCTTCATTCCCTCAGACAGCGATATGCTTATTGATAATGTACCATCATGCTTCAGTGACTCCTACAGAAACAGCCAATGAATCCTTAAAACCATCTCCATGACATCTTGAACATTGCATTGCAAGTTCTGATTTATTTGTGCTGTATGCTTGCATCTGAGAAAAAAAAAAGATGTCAGCCAATTATACTGAGCCTGGTACTTTGCATACAAAAATGCATGACAGAGAAAGAAAAGAAAAATACATCACTGACTTCATGTTTATATCTCTACATCCAAACCTCACTTGCATTTTCTGTTTATCCTTTCATCTCTTCCTCTTCTTTTCTCTGTCTTCTTCCCTCCATCACTGCCTTATCAGTCTCTCCCTCTCCCTTCCTTCCACGGAAGCAGGGCCTCACCTGGGGGGCTATGATAACACAAGGCGGTGTCATAAATGGCTGCAGAGTGAGGAGGGAAATCAGTTATGGTCAAGCGTAAAGCTAGAGAAAATGCAGTGGTGTGTGTCAACTGCCACAGGGGCCAGTGGAGTTCTTATTGGCTGATTTCACTCAAGCTTGACCTTTCTCATGAGGGAGCAGCAACAAAGGAGTGTCTGCTGACCAACTAACATGGCTAATCCCAGAGATCCACAAACACCATCCTGAGAAGGAGGGAATCAGTCACATAAAAAGCGTGTCATGCTGGGATGACACACCAACGCATCTGTGTGTCAGGCACTGTATGCATCTGATCCTTATTTAATACCGTACAGAAGATATGAGGGAAATCTCAGTGGTGAAGCCCTTTTTGCTCAATACAAATGACAAATATCTCAACACTTTTGGGGATTTTTCCCCTTTTTTTTCCTCCCCAATTTGGAACACCAGATTGCCTAAACTCTAATTGTCCAATACTACTAACCCTACAGTTAGCCTGAGGTGGCCTGCAGGCAGTCATTTGCTACCTCTATGACACATAGTGCTGCCAGCTGCTTCTTTTCAAAGACTAGTGATGAGCTACCCCAGGAGGATGCCTCAAGTGAATACTGGGAGTCACTTGTGCAGTGACAAGGACGAGGACCTGTGGTGTTTCGAGGAAGGAACCCCAGGTCTGGGCAGTAGTAGACAGGAAGCCATTTCCATCTCATCTGCCTCAGTTAAACATGTTGATGACACCAGTCCATCTCCTTAAATGACAAAAACAGTCCAAAATTGTGTAGATGACAAAAACATCTCTCATGAACTGTCAACTCAATGGTTAACATTACAAGATTGGTGAAAACAAAAAAAGTGATCATGGTTAAGGTAAGAAACCAATTGCCTTCAGTGGTAGAAGAAACCAGTATCGGATGGAATATAAATCTGGTCGTCGTCAACGCAACCTCCTGCCTTAAAGGCAACTTGTGGAGTGTTTGACCGCTATTGCCAATATGGAGAGTCTTGACAAGTGGTTGACTGTTCTGTTGCATAGACACACATGAACATGCATGAGCACACACATGGTGCGAGTCACATTCTGTCGTCAGTTTCAAGCGATTTAGCTCTTCGATGGTGGTGGTAATGCACAGAAACACCCAATAGAGTACAAACATAGGCAGAAAAAGGAGGACTGCTAGACAGTACACATAACTGAAGTGAACAAAACATTACATGTTTGTGCAAATGTTTTATGAGTAAAGACATGTGTTGTTACCCTTAAGGACACACACAATGGTGAGAACTACAGATTGCTAAACTCCACAGGGCACCCTTAATGTATGCTCAATTGTTTCTGACGTTTAATGCGTGTTATGTTTTCTGTTGTTGTTACTTGCTCAAATGTAAGTAGCGGGTTGTGTTTGGACTCTGTAATTTGTTTAACTAACTCCAGAGTGGTTATACTGCAAAGAAAATTCAACATACCAAGGCTGTCTTTGCCTGAGCTGGCTCAACAAAGCGGAAATTCGCCATTCAGAGATAATCGGTACTACGACGGTGGGTTTTTAGCTTTTCTCTGTTAACTCAGGCTTTCTGCTTTTGGCTTCTGAGCGCGTTCACATAAAAGAGGAGGTGTTTGCAGTATCCGAGCAATCACAAACATGGACAAGGGTACTGACAGAAGAGCCACATATTTTAAAAATGACTAGCAAACTATAATTAAAAAAAAACACATAATCCACACTGAAAGCAGCACAGCTGCAGCTGCTAAATGATGGAAGGATGTGGAAAAAACGATTTCCAACATAAACTGCTCAGGACCAGGTTAAGTTTGCAGCATAAGTTACTAGCCAGATCTAGCCAGTTTTAAAAGAGAGCTACCTTCGTGACATTGCCAACCCTGGCCTTAGTCTCAACATACCTCTCTAACCCATTAATCTCGCTTTGTAGTACACCCCTCAGAAGTGTGTGTGAAGTGTAGTTCTTTGTGATGACAGCTCGGACTCCGATTGATCTCAAAAGTTACCCATAAATCCAGTTCTGTGTGCCATGAATCTCATGAATTTTCCATTGCAGAAATGTGTCGCATAAGCAGCGGTGGAGATGTTTGGGCACACATTTACATGGAAAAAATAAAAGCGTGTGTGTGTAAAAAATGTGTATACGCTTAGGCACACACAGTCTTGCATCTATATTGTATCATTGGCACCGCTACAAGCGAAACACGTAGGACACTGTAGAGGAAATGCTCGATGATGTTATGCAAAATGAGACACAGAAAAAGCAAGAAAAAGGCAGAGGTGACTTTAGAATTATGGTATTCAACCCCGTAAATAACAAGTCTTTGTCTCTGCTCAATGCACCGCTCTCCTCTGGTGTGTGTCTGTTGTGCATGTAGCTTCAGATGGATTCATGGCAATGGAGATATTTTCTTGTATATGTGTCTGTAAGTGTGATATTCTGATAATGGGGGCTGATTTCATAAACACTTACTGGAGGAAAGTTGATGTGCTGATGCATCAGTGTGGCTTCTCCTCATGTCCTCCTCTCCTCTCCTCTCCTCTCCTCTCCTCTCCTCTCCTCTCCTCTCCTCTCCTCTCCTCTCCTCTCCTCTCCTCTCCTCTCCTCTCCTCTCCTCTCCTCTCCTCTCCTCTCCTCTCCTCTCCTCTTCTCTTCTCTCTTTCTGTCACAGCTTTGGCTCCTGCTGAAGACAGATAACGGGAACTGGGGGTTTATATTTGCTTTATTGAGCGTTAGATTCACAAGTGTGTATTCAGTGCTGATGGATGTTCCTTATGAGCCGTGCCCAATGTGTGTGTGTGTGTGTGTGTGTGTGTGTGTGTGTGTGTGTGTGTGTGTGTGTGTGTGTGTGTGTGTGTGTGTGTGTGTGTGTGTGTGTGTGTGTGTGTGTGTGTGTGTGTGTGTATGCGAGAATTGCTGTGCGTATATGTGTCTCATAATGTGTGTAGGTTGTTGAAAGTGATCTGCATGGAGTGTAGAAAGCTGAGGGTGAAAGAAAATGAAGACAACTGAGAATATGTTAGTGTGTGCCATACATAGGCAAATGGGTTCACACAGTACACGAATATATATGACAGAAAACTGGCTCCACTGTGAGGGTTGTGTAACATGATGATAACAATGACACCAAGCTACAGCATTTAAATTACTCTTTATCCCATTACACTCTTCGCACCAAAGTATTCCCTTGCTTGTCATTTTCATCTCGTATCTCCTCAGATTTCTGAGGTTAGATAATGCATAATCTTCCATCTCATTTCTTCTTACAGCGTGCTATTAGCACATGGTGCCATTTACCAGACGTTTCTCCTTTCATTTCTGATTTCTCTCTCCTTTAGGAAGGAATTGATATGGGAGGAAACTATTCATTGATTTAGTTTTTTTTTTTTTGCTTTGACCTTTTTGTGTGAATAACAAATGTCTTCCAATATATTCCCCATCACTGAAATGAAGCCTTAATTAACCATCTATTCTGTATAAAGTTTAATCTTTAAAATGTCTCTTACCATTGCGGCTGATTTGAAACTGTAAGGCAAGTGCACTCGGCCTTACCACACATCATGACCACCATCTGCTTAGACAGGCAGGCCTGTTAGAGTAGCTCCTGAGAGAGTAACCACACTCTGCTTGGCACTGGTCCTTCATGAGGGTGTATGAGAGCTTATATGGTGATAGAATATGCAATGTGTATTCAATAACACAAGTAAGGCCCGAAGGGAGTCAGTTCAGGGTTATTCATCGGTGGCGCGCTTCATGTAGCTTCTAGAAAACAGCTAAACACAGACAACAATGAGCCATAAAGACCAACAGTGGACAAACTACTTGTGTGGTCGAGTACATTTCGTAAGGCTGCAAGGTACAAGGACTCCAATGCAAAAAAGAGATGCATTTAACGTTCTGTTTTAAGTTATAGTGCAGAAAATAATATCAACAAAATGTGTTTATTGTATCAGAAGAAACATTGCCCCTCTGATAGATATATTCAGCTAAGTCTTACATCAAAAATGTGTAATTGCTACACAGGTCTATAGTGCAGAACAGATTGGTTTAACAATAAGGCCTCTAAAATTATGAGATGCCTGCACTTGAGACAGGGTTGTCAAATACTGTCATGTTATGAAGTTGAAAGAGTGACTGTTTGTGTTGCATGGGAAAACAGGCAAGTAAGCAAATCTATGTAACATATTCAAGTTCATAATTACATATTTTAGTCCAAACCATGATCCTTTCCTTGACCCAACCATGCGGTTTTGGTGCCTAAATCTAGGACAACTTGTATCTGAGACGCCAGCAGGCTTTGTGGGACCGCCACGTGTTGTGGATGCAGGCCAGTAGCAAAGAACAGGCCAAGAAAAACAAAGGCATCTCACAATTTGTGAGCCGCTATTGTAAAACAAATACATGTTGTGCTGTGAACCAACGTAGCTATCACACATTTTGATGCGAGTTGATATAAGGGTCCAAATGATCACAAGATAAATTTAAGGGGTTGTGAGACAATCCACGTTTTTTTTTTACAAATGGTAACTCACATTTCTGATCACTTTTTCAGAAGATAAGATAAATGGTAACAAACAAAAGAAGTGCTTCCATGTTCTTATCAACACCGCTGGCAAAATTTCTTGAACCCTTTCCTGAAAGTTGAACTCCATTTATATTTGATTAGCAGCCCGTTTTGGGCTTTCAGGTATTTGGTAGATGTGTGTGAAGCACTAAACTCAAAGGGTGCTGCTCACTCCCAGTCAGCTTGACTGAGACTGTGCAACCGTGACATGATGAAGATAAACACGGCACTGGGGAAAACATAACAAAAGAGAAAAGCTCACAAGTACTTCTTGATTGGAGCTGACAAAGGCCTACACTTTGTGCCACTCTTGTACTCTGTCAACATGAATTGAATATATCCAGTTGTTTTCCAACCAGGGTTCTTTGTGAGCATGCTTGGTTGCATGTATGTGTTTCGAGGGGTTTCGTGCGTAGTTCAGTAACGCTGGCATGAGGAGAAATAAATAAGAAGACAAAGGAGGAAAAGCTGTAGAGGCCGCTGTAATCCAACATTGTGGATGTGTTTCCCGTCTTTGTTGATTTTTTTCTGTGCTAATCTTTTAATAATTACTATAACACAGATACTGACATCTCAAAGGATCAAACAGAAACCTATCTTCACCTCTTTCCCCTCTATTTTCTGTATTGCTTACATGCGCACTTAAACATATACACTCACACACACTTACAAAAGCATTAATGCCAAACCACCAGTCTGTTACAGCTTCCTTTTAACTTTAAATCCTTTTAATTTCCTTCTTATCTTAGCTGCTCATTAAGAATGATGGTCATGTTGTGGTGATTCAACAGAAAGGTCAAAGGTCAGCTTGTGCTCTTAATACTGCTGCTATATATAAAACTAGAAGGGCACTTGGAGAGTGGAGACCTCTGCCAAGTACAATACTCCACTCTTCTATGGGGCTGTTTCCATTTAGCTATTTCAATCCAGACATCTGGCCTGGCCGTGAGTGGATCAAGTGGCCAGCTTTAGGCCAAGTGCTTCCACCTTGCATGAACATGCGTCCTGGGTGACCACTTGAGGTTGGATCTCACTTCCCCTGCTGTTTATGCAAATGAACATGTTGGCTACGTCACAAAAAAATACAAGTAAATAACCACAAGAACAGGAACCTGAACATCAGAACCCCAAGGATTCGGTTCAGATTAATTAATTGTTCCATTGTGTCTCAGGTGCTGTGGATCAAAGGGGGCGGGGCCTCTAACAGCTGTGTGTCTGATGTGTGTCGGAAATTACAGGAGATAAACTACAAGACAAACAGATACATGAGAAGAGGAATTTAAGCTACAGGTAGGCTATTTGATGCGCTGTCTGTTACAAATATGGGGCTATGACGTATTACATGTTTGTTATGGTCTGAACACTGGATTTTATAAGTCTAATTCACAGCCTGACACGTTCGGCTCCCTAGATTAATTAATTATTCATTAATTATTGATCCACAGCGTGTCTTCGCTGCATCTCTCCCACAGCTGTGGGTCTGTTGTGTGTCGGAAATAACATGATATTAACTAAAAGAAAAAAAGATAAACCAGTTCAGCAGAATCACAGAGGACATTCATTAAATAAAAGAAGAGCGGGCAGAGATCAGATCAGATCAGGTGAAAGACTGAATGGAGAAAAACAAATCCCAAACTAAGCCTCACATCTGAGCTGTTGTACTCGTTCCAATTCTCCCTGATGAAACCACCGTCCCTGGGCACTCCAAAATGACTGCTTGGTGTAAATTGTATTGGCGAGTACATATGTATCCCAGAGGTAGCTGTGAATGTAGAATGTGAATGGGCCATATTTTGTCACCTTCTTACTAGTACCACTCCTTCACTACCATCGACCGGATTTTAGGATGTATGACGTTTAGTAGGCCAGATGTTCTTCTCTCGCAATGTTAATAAAAGTGAAAAAAGTTTGTGGATCCGCTGCGTGCTTTGGATCTGTTTCAAAATGCAATGGGTTTTTTCACCAAGTTTAATTGAAATCAGGCAGCCAATTTCTCTGATATCCTGCTGACAAATAGACAAACAAACAAACCACACCCAAAACATATCCTACTTGGTGGCGGTAAAGATTGCAGTATTGATCGGTAATGGGAATGTTTCGTGGTGTAAATAAGTTGTACCAGTTGCTAATCACTGCGATAAACTTATAATATCATAATTTTTTTTATCGAAGAGGATTACTTGTATCTTGTCATTACTTTCTATAACACATACTGCCCTTACATTGGTAACCTGATTCGATTTTCCCTGTGTGTATATGACAGACAGGGGCATCATTTGATCCACTATATAGTGCGGCTTAGTTCAGCACATTGGCAAGCTGATTCTGTTGGTCACCACTGAAACGCTGACTGCAAGGCAACTTTTTGTAGTGAGGGATTTCCACTTGTTTACTGCTTTGGCCAGTTTCTGCTCTGCTGTTCTCAATAGGTAATCAATGGTAGAGCCCAGTTCACTTGCTGGCAGGCCATTCGCATATCCTCAGTATTTGTTTTCCTCAATCCTGATGCAAAACTCATTATCTCAAAATACAATTAAAGTGCTAATTCACTGTTTCACACCCTTTGTTTTTATTTTCTGTCTCATTGTGGAAGTGTTTTTTGCGATGAACAAAAAACATGTCTACAATATAATCACTTTTTTGACACTACATTTCCAAGTAATTGTTTTTATTGGGAAATCACTGACAAAACTCCATTGTTGTACCATTATTAGAGTGACAGCAAATTAAACAGGGTTGGATTGTTCAGTTACCATCTTAGTATGTAAAATTGAAAAGCAAATACTAAGATGAAAACTACATGCTACGTACAATAATGTTGACAATTAAAACTGTGTAGTGGAACAAAGTAATGACAAAGAAGCTACCTACTGTCAACTGTAACAAAAATGGGAAAACTAACAAGTTGAAAAGGGCTAACCAGAGACAAAAGAGCAACAATTCAAGACTCACATCTGCATCTCTCTCCAGGCTTTTCTTATCTCAGAGTGCTTTTCATCTTGTAAAATCAATGCCAATGTTCACTTTACATTTGGTTCAGAGGCTGTTGCTTTCCATTTCAAGCCCACAGCTTTCTTTTTCTGTAGAATTTTGTGTTGATGCTCTTAGATTTTTTTTCTTTTATCCCTTTTCTCAGTTTTCTCTTTGTTTGCTTTTATGTGTATACCAGTTTTTATTTTTCTAATTGGTGATGATTAAAACCACAAAGGTCTTCTAGTTACACCACAGTGTTTTCACTGAATATATAACGAATTTCAAAACTGTATTTTGTCTTAAAATATGCCGCAATAAGATGTTATATATATAGACTGAAACATGTCATAAAAAGAAGTGGGAGTTCAAATAAATCAAACTTGTTTGGCATGATAGCTTAATAGCCAGAGCCAGAATCTGAAGAAACTTAATTGTGTACCGCAAACCACCCTGTACTCACCACATGAGATGTCGCCATGGTTACACAGCAGGGATGTACCACCCACTGACGCTGTCTAAATGTTGTCTTGGCTTAAGTGCAATCTTGTGTGCCCTTATCCTCAAAGTAAATCAAAAGCACAGATCAGACGAGTTTCCTGCCTGTACCAGGCATTTAAGCTGCGTAGCATCGAAGGTTGGCACCGGGAGAAAGCGTCATGTGGCCATGGCAGTGCCCTTTTCCCGCTTTCCATGCAACAGGCCCTCCAAATTTGCAAAGACCACTCCATGTCCACTCAAACTGGATTTAAGTGGGTACAGGTGGCGTTTGCAATTGTTGCACACACTAACACTGGCATGCAGCCAGCCCATCTCATCCGATAAAAATATCAGATCCTTTTTCCTTAGCCAAACGCAGTCAAACAATAATCTCTATAATAATTCATAAAACTCAAACAATCGCCTTTACTTTCTAAGACTTACCTCTCCATCTTCCAATACCATGCTCTTCATTTTGTTTCCTGTCACTTTAAAAGTCACGACTGTTTGAACAACCACCTGAATTTATCAGAGGTTAATTAAATGTGCTTCATCACTGTCTCCCTCCATGTGAAATAGCTGTGGACTGCATGCTTGCATTCTGAACAATTGTCATCTTCCAAGAACTTCAATCCATTCTGCATTTAATTTACTAATCATTATACACAATTTTGTGATAAAAACATAAATGGAATATTTTTAAAGGTCATTTCTATATTCACTTGAGTCAAGGTTGTTTTGTCCGCTTTCTCTTTCAGTCCTCTGATTGTAGTCTGACAAATGGATGTAAAAGTTGTAAAAGCTATGGCCTTCTTGTTTTACATGTACGGTGTCTGGAAGTTCCATTTCACGGCCATTCAAGGTTCACTCTGCACATTTCTTGTTGTAAAAAGAACTATTAGAAAAAGCAGGTGTGATGTGTTTCACAACAATTAGCAAAGGAGAGGTCAGGTGGAAAATGGTGGATCCAAAAGAAAAGAGACACTTAACTTTTATTTTGGGTTAAGCCTCCATGACAGCAGACACTGTGAGTGTACCGGAAGAAATTTGCAGGGAACGGCACTATTTTCCTTATTAGTTCTAAATAAATGGATAAAACTCTTTAACTTAAAATGAATTTTTAGAGAAATGTAATTCATTTTCTCTGTATTATTCAGATATTAGAAGGGAAGTAATGTTTTCAGAATAGGTGATATGTTTTTTTTGAGCATGCAAAACAATCATCAATTTGAAACCACGTATTAGAGCAGTGTTTTACTTTAAAATAACTACCATGGCCCGCACGCTAATAACTAACTCCGACCTTTGGCAGAGTTATAAAAAGGTGAACAAGTGGCATGTCTGTCTGGAGAGCAGGCTTTAAGACTGATCTTATTCAAGAGTTTGTCAGGCACACAAGCTTCAACTGCGATGACTGATAGATGTAGTGTCAGTCAGTGTAACCACCCCTATAGACAGACATCAGACATATCGACACCATCTGAACTCCCTGTCTGCTGCTCTCTGACTTTCTTCAGGACCTGCTGCTCTGTACCACTTATCTCTTTCTCTCTGTTACAAGATTTAAAAAAAACCATCCAAGCCAACAGTATTTGTTGGTGAAACTATTCCATACTTCTACAACGTACCTGTAACATATTCACACTGAACCATGTATCTAAAAAAGTGTAAGCCAAATAATGGCGTTTCCATATTATTAATGGTGAGTAAAATTACATTATTTATGTAGTAATGCTTTAAAAAGGAATGAATCCCATGTTGCATTTTACAAAGAAATATGATAACTAACAAATTTCACACTTTGACTATTTGTTGTGCATGACAAAATTGAATTCACTGAATGAATAAATGAGTCAGATAAAGATGTAATATTTCTTCAGTCTATTCCTCCTCTGTCCAGGAGGTGTTTGCTCAGGTAAATCATTTCACTCAAATAATTATTATAGCCATATTTCAATGTGCCCTAAAATAGCTTTAAAATCTGTACAGCATAACACTTCTGAAGCCTCGGGTTTGATATTTTGTCTGTCGCCATCTTGTTATTTTGAAGCCAGAAGTGACCATATTTGGACGAGCTTGAGACAAGCAAGCTGTGAATCTGCTTGGATATCTGTGGACACTGCGCCCATCCACTAAAAGGAAACCTGACTTCATCACGAGCCTATCAATCAAACAGACACCCCCTCAAAAATATCTCTTTCTGAGGCCTAATATCTAATTTTAGATGGAATTATTTGCTAATGTACCACCAGAAAACTAATAAGTATTGACTTTAGTAAATGACACTATAATGAATTATGGAAAAAAGGTATTGACTTTGTATATGATGAGAAGTTGAATGGGAACCCAAGGAGCCAGAGTCTTTCTTGAGCCAACCCCTGGTGGCCCTCCGTGGTATTGCACTTGCAAGAACTTCCGCAATGGCCTAACTTTTTTTAACCAGATGCTACATCCACTTTTTTTTAAACAGTCTATGTTTTTGCCTCTTTCCACAGTAAAAAAAAAAACAAGTACACTTCATGTGACCGAGGTCATCTGATGTAAGAATGCAACATGGATTTCTTTAAAGAAATCTTTTCCGAACCCTGACCTATTATGTGGGTAGGTAGCACTAGCCACATGTTGTTGTTTTGTTTTTTTTACACTTAAGTGAGCCAAACTGTAACACTGACCCAGTATGCTGTAGTGAACTGACAGTTGCATCACATGCTCTGGTGTGATACCGGATTGGGCTAGCATATGGACAGCTCATTATTTTTAATCAGCCTAACCTTGTTCATGATCCCCAGCTTTACTAGCTCTACCAGCCCACATGGTCTGACTGTGACTTGTTTTGGCAACGTGTGCTGTCATGCCCGGAAAAATGAAGGCTCAAAAACGTTGTGGACAATGGAGGAGACTGGTGTAGATAAAGAAGGATGTGACGTCTGAAGTGTGTGTACCGTGCAATATTGTAATCAGCAATCATGGGAGGACAAACAGGAGATAGGCATTTTTCTTGGAAATTAAATAAATGAACAGCCCATGACAGGGCTGTAGTTTTCCCCTGTGTGATTAGCCCCATAACGATGGGTTTCTTGCATCTGTTACATCAAAGCTGTGCTATTCCCTGTCAAAGTGTTTGTTGACCCCCCAGAGGTGCAAGCAGTGTCCGATTTTAGTGCTTCTATTACCTCAGACCTTATGAGAACACCTGATTGATGTGTGTGAATGTGAGTGTTTAGTGTGATTGGCATTAAGCTTCCTTCACCACAGAAACTCTCCAGTGGTCCATTTGGGTCTGACAGTTGCTGATTGGGTTCAAGTGCTCCTCAACTGCCGATGCCATTTGAAGATTGCTTTTATTCCCCCTTGAAACACAGGGACAGATAGGAAACGCTTCTGCTCTCTGGGGATTTGAAAAGCTCCCTCTTGCTTAAACAGAAAATATATGTACATGGCACAACTTTTCCTTACCTCTTCCCCTTCTTTCTCGTGCCCACTGTCAGGCAGCTAGACACACACACACACACACACACACACACACACACACACACACACACACACACACACACACACACACACACACACACACACACACACACACACACACACACACACACACACACACACACACACCCAGAGAGAAAATACTGCAAATTGTATTTGCTTGCTCCAAGGCAATTCCCTTCAAAAAAGAAAAAGATGTTGAGTACGATTGGTCTTGAAAACCCTTTTAACTCCCCAGTCTTCCACCACTCCTCCAATGCCATCTTATCTTCCCCATACAGCATGCTAATCAAAACCGGTCGCGCCCTGCTATCTTTCAGTTGGATCAGCAGCTTTGTCTAAGCCTTTTGCCATGAATGTCTTAAAAGCAACACCTTATAAATTAGTACAGCTGTTTTGTTGGCTTTGAATTTCAGCTAACATACATCAATAGATCAGCCAAACTGCCAACATAGTCATGAAAGTGACTAAACAAATCCTTATTTCAAGGTGTGAGAATGGTGACCATTGCAGGCTTACATTTTCATGAACAATGTCTAACTGTTGTGGTTGCTCAGTGAGCTAAAACTCTGACACTACATTGTGACGGAAATCAAATTTTATAAGCTCGGAAATGTTTAAAAAGAAAAGAAAGTGCAGAAAATCAGGGCTTTTAGGGAAAAGCCTGCCTTGAGTGAGTCTAACACAATGATTGAACCAGAAGCTGTTTATTAAAGCTAACTGAGAGCTAATGTGATCAGATTTACTCAAGTCAGGTTTAAGAACTAGTCATTTAAGACTTACAAGAACAGATCTGAGACACCCAATACAAATCCCATCAATTTATGATGAAGAAAATTAAGATACAAAAAACCCTGCTACTTTCATGAACACTAAGCAGCACATTTTCAACATGTACATTAATGAGTTTCCTCTGTATCATAAGCCCTGAAATTTAACGCCCATGTGTAAAATGCAACATGACGTTAAATAGAAGTATCAAACATGACCTCAGTCAGCTTGTGCATTTAGATCAAGATAATACAATAACTAATAATTTCTTGGGACTAAAGTTTTCATGCTGCTGTGCATTATCCAGAGGTACAGTGACATATTTAAACGGGTACAGACTTGGGTCAATGCTATTTATTATTTCAGTTTAAGTACATAAGTAGCTTATGCCAAAATTTCCCCCAGCACATTGTAAATCACATGCACAGTTAAAATAAGAGCTCCTAATAAATGAAACAAATGTTAAACCTTACTCATATTTGCAGTAATACTAGAGAGAAATGGAGCTTGGCTTAACTGTTAATCTTTCTGTATTGACTGTGTTCATTTTCAGAAAATCCTGAGTCAAACAAAGATAAAAGTCAACGATTGTCTTTTCGTGAAGCCCAGAGTAAAACACTGTAGCTACTTGCAAACATTGTATAACTATATAAATATTGGCCCGCTTTAAATCTGTTTTTTTTTTTTTTTTTTGGGGGGGGGGGGGGGGGGGGGGGGGGGGGGGGGGGGGGGGGGGGGGGGGGGGGGGGGGGGGGGGGGGGGGGGGGGGGGGGGGGGGGGGGGGGGGGGGGGGGGGGGGGGGGGGGGGGGGGGGGGGGGGGGGGGGGGGGGGGGGGGGGGGGGGGGGGGGGGGGGGGGGGGGGGGGGGGGGGGGGGGGGGGGGGGGGGGGGGGGGGGGGGGGCCTCTCAATGCTGAATTTTGACATCAAGCCCGGCATGTTACACTCCTGTCTTTTTGATGAAACACTACTTCCCTCTCTTCGAGTAGACCGTAATAGAAAACTTTACACCCTCTACAACTTTGAAATCCCACAAAAATATCGAGAGTAGATGCTCGTCAAAGGGAAGCGGACCACCCGTGATACTCCTGGGATTTGTGGATGAGCATACTACAAGCTGTTGGCAGGCGCTGCAGCACAGTGTGCATATCTCACTGTAGTAATAGTAATAATATCTGAAGTGTTTTTCAGGCAACTCTTACCACTTCCTTATACTGAAGACTCAAAGCAATAAAAACGTCCACAGGTTGCGACCTGAATTAATCGCTATTTGACGGGATTTGAAAGTAGCCCGAATCTGCACTTTCACAAGAGCAGCTTGTCATGTTGTATTAGTTTGTGATAATGCAGATTTTATTGTGGGTTCACAGCCAGAGAAGCTTGATAATGGGAGACATGTAGGGAACTGGGAGTGAAGGGATATGCTGACTGGATTTCAGAACATCTGTCGCATCAGGAATCAGATATTCATGATGAATACATTTCATGTGAGCCTCCCACATTTCCTCTTTGCTCTGTGTGCTTCTGTCATGTCTCTCTTTCTCCTGGTCCTTAGTCTCATTTTATTTCCTTAGTCCATCACTTCGTATTTCTTTGTTCTTTACAACCCTTTCTCATCTGTGTGCCTTTGTTCGTCTTGCTGCCATCATAACCAGTTATTTATACCTCTTACTTTTTCACTCCATTATCCCATCATCTCTCTTTACAGGTCCATCTCATCGCTTCCCGCCTCTTTTATCTTCCCTTTCTCTTTTTAATAGCCCCCTGGATGTCAACTGACTCTTATTGCTATCGTTTTCCATTTCTCCCCCCAGCTTTCTTTTCTTTCTTTTTTTTTTTTGTTCTCTGCCCATGCCCTATCCTTCCATCAATAAGGATTTATACTCCAGCATGGAGGAAGCAGGAGGAGGGCCAAGTAGATACCTAGGAGAAGGAGAGAAAGCGAGAGGAAAGATCAGAGTGACGATCCGATGAAGTGCAAGAATGCAAGGATGAATAGTAAACAAGAGAGAGCGCCCTAGACTGAACTAACTGAATTCCGCTCTGCCCTCCGAGTCAGGTTTGCAGCAGCAGTCATAAGGAAATTTGGACGGATATAGGGAGAAAAGAAGAAAGGGGCAGGAAAAAAAGGAGAAAGAGAACGGGGAAGATAGCAAGAGTGCAAGTTAGAGAAGGGCCAATAGATTGGATAACAAATATAAGAAAGAGAAATAGAGAGAGAGATAGCTCCTCTGGCCAGACTAATTGAATTCCGATTTTCCCTCAGAGATTGGTTAGCAGCAGCAGGCAGGCAGACAGGCTGCCCCCAGCATGGATCAACTCTATCCAACCAATCACACTAATACAGTGTTTATGTCCAATCCAGTGCAGTCCGGTCAATAGCTTCTACTCCAGTGCAAAGCCAAGAGGGAGTTAACTGGACCCAGAGCCAGCTTTAAAAATGATACCTAATTAAAAAGCCCTGCATATCAGCCAAAACTACAGCCCAGTTTACAAATCATCTCCTCTGAAAAACAAGGTGCGGAGGGATTTTATGAATTTTTATGTGAGAATGCTTAAATATCAAGCAGTGGTGATGAGATGTAAACCAAAGCAAGAAGGTGAAATACATACAGTATATCCAGGTCAGTGTCGGTACTGCTCTCCTTTGCGAAGCAGTGGCCAATAGGAATCCAATTTCTGGGAAACGTAACCAATTTACTTTGTTCTTTAAGGATAAGTTTGGTGGCTTCTATATTTTTATATATGTCAACAAACCCCATGTTAACATCAAAGATAACAGTTATTGTCTGTGTAGCCAAAGCCTCATACTGAACTGTGTTTTATTTTCACAAAACAGAACACACAAAAGAGCCATACTTTTGCTCTGACTAACATGTGCCTTTATAAAAATGAACATGGGCACTGTAGTCCTTTTTGTTTTTGTCGATTCAGCATGCACTGTGCCCAAGAAACATTTCTGATGAAGTCAAATTAAGTTCCCAGCTGTATAATGAAAGTACTGATCATTTTTAAAAATTAAACTACGAGTTCATTTGTGTAACATTTTTAAAGATGTACATCTTTAGAAAAAAAAACACATAGGGTTAAAGCAAAAGACTGGGTAAGGATGCCAGAAAGTGTGGAATAAGTGCAAAATATATTGTTGGTGTGATATTTCATTTGTTGACAGTACGTAAAATGTAGGAAGCCAGCCTTTAAATCCCGGTAATTCAATCATGACAAGACCTATGTCTATACGTGTAAACACATTTTTTTATTGAGTCAAAGGGAAGTTTGCATGCACGTGTGTTTGCCTAAAGATAATTGCACATTTGTATTTGAGTCTTGCCTGCACCTTGACTGCGAGTGCGCCTCCAGCTGTGTAGTAAAGCATGATGGTGTCTTTCTCTGTGCTCATTATTTGCCGCTCTCTCTTCAGCCTACGCTATCTCCCTCCCTGCTCTACGTCACTACCCATCACCACTCAGCCTTCATGAATATTTAACCACACCTCAAGCCTCTCTGTTCTTCACACTTCTCCTTTTTATTCCCTTGCTTTTCCTCCTATCCCATCATACCTTTTTGTTGCTGCTACTCCGATTTGTCTTTGTGTCTCTCACCAAAAGTCTTGTAAGCCATTCCTTCCTCTCTTTCTTTGTGTTTCTCTCCGTCTGTCCGTCTCTATCTCTGTGTCAGCACGTTTGCTCTTCCATACAGTGGGGGAGGAAGCTGCTGCTAAACACCCTGCCCCTTAACGCCCGGTTGTTGTTTCTTATTTAATCTGTTCTGCTTTATTGAATTTAATTATTTCTAAATGATTAACTCAGAGTTCAGGGTAGGGTGGGGGAGCAAAAGGACATATGTTGTGAGATGGGTCGGAAGGGCCACTGGAAGAAAGATAGTGGGGATCGTGGCTTTTTGTTTTGGAGCCGGGCAGAGTGAATAGCCTGGTATGCACACTCATCAGTCTTTGATTCAATTAATGCAGCACCACTGCAAATGCATGCCCCACTCCCATACGCCAGCTGTCAGCACCCTCAAACGCAACAAAAACAATTGCAATATGCACATTTCTCTCTGCGTGGTCATAAAAGGGAGAAAAATAGCATTTGCATATTTTCTTGAACTATCATCCTATTTGTCTGAATGTCTACATGTGCCAAATGAGTCTATTTCTCAGGGTGTCATTGTGCGTGTTTACTTGTATGTTTCTGCATGACAGGTGTGAAGGAGGAGCAGGTACTGTTTACTTTCACACTGCTACACCTCAAAATAGGTATTCATTACAGTGCCAGAAGGCACTGAAAGCATGGCTGTAATGATGTTCAATAGTCTGTCAGCTCTATGTATGAAAATGTGACTGGTGGAGAAAAATAAAAGCCAGAATGATGGGCTTTTACAACGCTGCCATACTCCTCCAATCACAGTGGAAAGACTTGCATCAAGCATACATAAAGGCTAGAAATGGAGTTAATACATAAACACATGCTCCGTATGTCATATCCTTGTCTGAAATGACAGCCTTTCTGATTTCAGCCACTGTATTATACAAGAGAAACACACAATTCTAGCTGTTAAGACAACATCCCTTCTGACATTATGAGGATACATTATATATTTGGGTGGTTGTGTTTTTTTGGTTCAATTTGGGTAGCATGAGTTTATGTGATAGGTGACCAGCAGTGTTTCAGTTACACATACAAGAAGGGATAGAGTGCGTGAAGATACCAAGACAAAAATAAGGGACAAATCCAGAGCAAGGCTGCAACAAATCATAATAGTTGTTATAAGTTATTGGGATGATTGTTTCTTTTGGGCCATTAGATGTCCAGAAATAGCGACAAATGACCATCACAGTTTCATTAAGAGGCGACATTAAACTGCCTCACCAACACTCTAAACCATGTTACCATCACATTAAAAAAAATTAGGTGTTTGGTTATTTTGCACAGAAAGTGGTGATTATTTTTCTGTCAATTATATAACTGAATAAATTAGAAATTGCTTCAGTGATAATTAAGAGCAGAATAAGAACACAATCAGACACAATCAGCTTCCAAATAACTGAATCAGTAATATTTTAGAAGAATATTTGCAATTGCCATAATTCGAGGATTTTTTTTATTTTATCAAATAAATATACTAATTTACTTGAGAATAGATTGTTATAGGCTGATGTACTAATTTCTACATACTTTATTCCAATGTTTCTTTCATCATCTTCAAGACAATGCTTTACTTTAAAGTCCATTGCGCATTTTTTTGGATCATTTTCATACAAGTGAAATTAACTCTTATACAAATAAAAAAGAGACAGACAGTTGTTCAGTAGATACTAAGTTAATGAACCACTTTCTGAGGTGATTACTTCAGTGATTATCTGAATGTGTCTGTGGCAGACAGCTGATATGTCTGCATTATTTATCATATTAGTATTGTAGCCTATTAATGATTGCTTATACTTAAACTCTATTATCACCGATTTTTAATTTTTTTTTTTTTTTTTTTTATGCTCCGTCCAGCGAGGATGCCCAGTGAAACAAATCGATCACTCCCATAACAAAATATTGCGTCCAGTAGCAGGCAGGTGTCTGCAGGTAAAACTTTGTTGAAAGCAGCAAGAGTGGCCTTGCAAAGTGGGAATAATGTCGATCTTTGATGCAAGAAGTTTTCAAACTTTTTTCAAATTGTTTCTACACGGAACGGTAATTTGTGCGTAACTGCCAGCAAACATAGCTGTCGATTGCATTTGTTTCTTAGTTTATTTGCGAGGCTACCGGAGTTTCTGTTTGTCAGAGCGTTGGCTGCCAAAAATGCCCCTCTGTGGAAATGACCACTTAGGTTTTATCCTGTCAAAAATAAAAGTAGCGGGCCACTTTGATCAAGACGGACAATTTTATTGATACAAAATGCGTGCGTCTATATAAAACTCTAATGGTGGTGCTAAGATGTTGGCAAGAGTGGCAGGAACCCCACCTGTGCAACAGGTGCAGCTGGATTTGTAAATGAGTTGGTTTATGATTGAGGGAGAAGCGCTACTTGTTTGCCAGACAGGATGGTGAAACAGAAGGGACCCTGCTGTAAAGCTTTAAGTTTGAAAAGGTAATAGAGTGGAAGAAAAATAAATAGCCAACAGGTGTTGCTTGTATGAGGTAATGAGTGATGCAAAAATTCAAGTAGAGATGATAGAGTCCTCTTACTCATTACCTGTTCCTTAAGTGCTCTTGTTTTTATGGATTTGCAATAACTAGATATGTCTACATGGAATTTGGCTTAATTGAAAACAGATTTCTGTTTGATGTCTTAGTGGCTTGCAAAATGTGTTACCTTGCAAAGAGCTTTTAATCAGCAAAGCCAGTTATATAAAGTTTGTACTACTTGCAAATGCCAGATCAGTTTATAGTTTTAAGTCTCAGCACTTCTTCTAAGATCATACAGTTGGACACTGAAAAACATCACCTCATACAGAGGAGTTTTCAGTTGTCGGAACTCTGCACAATTCCTTTGACCATTTATTATTATATAAAAGAAATAATTACCTTATCTGACAAACCACTGAATTATGAAAGTGTGGTTATTATGTGTGGCATTTTAATGAGAGGTTTTTGTCCTCTTAATAACCAGGGAAATTCTCTTCTGCAATATTTGTTTCATAATATAATTGTCAAACCACAGATTAGTTTGTGTCTGGAATGTACGTTAATGTGATAGTGGGACAGATTGAAAATGGCTATTTGCTTGGTAAAAGCAGCTCTCTTTAATGATCCTAGAATACTTGTACACAATATAATTCTGTAAAAAAAGTGCATGTTCATGTTCATGTGTGGCTTACACTCTCACTTCCGTTAACACCGAAGATATATTTGCTTTCAAGCCATGTGTTTGCATTTACAACCATTTGCGTGAACATTTTGCTCTCATACTTGCCTCTGTGTTAGTGGAGGACTCTACTCGTAGACACACCAGAGAAACAAGGAAACCATTCAAGCATCCTGATTTGCTTCATTTAAACAATAAGCATGGGAACAATCAAGGGCGCCACAACTTTGATGATTCTGAGATCACAGGGGGAAAAACAGCCGTTGGCAACATACCGACCATGTATTTATAGCATTTTCTTTGTGCACAAATATACCTGACCCCGTCACATCTCCATACCACCCCTACACCACCCTTACCGGTCATGGGTATAATGCATCTTGCGTATGTGTCGCGGTATTTTCTCAAGACGTGCACAATCAACACTCCAAACAGACCCAGGATATGCAAGGCAGCCATCATGCAACACATAGTTTAAAGTATGTATATCTCCAGCCTAACAAAAACTGACGAGCATGACTTGAAGGCGAAAAACAGAGGAGAATGCAGGAGAAAGCAGGTTTATTATTTATGTGTGCATTCATATTTTTGTGTCTGAGAAATCAATCCATTGATGTGAATACACATTTATATTTGTGTTGAGGTGAGGTGTGAAAGAGTAGCAAGACCTGAAGGAGCTGCAGGTTGAAAGGTAGACAGGCTGCAGTAGGTGAGGAATTACAGAGGCTAAGTCAAGTGTTAGCAATCCACTCTTCAGCAGACAGCCGAGAGGTCAGTGCATCTGTTTGAGACTGGATAGGAGATGATCATGGTGTTTATTCTTTCTCTTTCCTTTTCTATTGAGTACAGGGACTTGAATCCTCCTTTTGAATTTTTGGGCAGCTACAGCTTCCTCCTCTCTTACTGTGGCGATCCAAAATGTTTATTTTGCTTTGATATTAGACAACAACCTGGTTGTGATCCTTTTTTTATTGTATTTTTGTTTGTCAGCCATTAAACATTGATTCATCAGTATTTGTGAAGTGAGGTCGATAATTTAGTGAATAGAAAAACAACAGACCCACTGTATTTTCCGCCTTATGCTGAGAACCCATTGTGAGGGCTTTGTGTCTCAACGAAACCCTATCCATAATAGATTGTTATTGAGCTGAAGATGATTTTTCACCTGGGATGACACAGTAGGGATTTCTTAAAATGTCAACAGCTCAGTGTGATTGCTCAGTGTGACACGGCTATCTCATTTGATAAGACACCCAGACTTACAGTCAGGGAATCCAGCTAAGACCACTTTACGGAATAAAGAGTCAGTTGTGATACTCGAATGGGAACGCTTTGGAAGTTGAGCATGTTTTTTTGTGAACCTCTCTGCACTGCTGGAGGATGCAGACACCTATACAGGGCTCTGTTATCAGTTATATTCCCAGCAAGCCTGCAGTGAACTTAAAAATCCCCTTGGCACTCAGTGCACCTGTTTAATGCAGTTTCCTTCCTGACCACCACTGCTTTTAATCTCCATACTTGATCACAAATAAAACTCAGGAACATGTAGTTAATTACTGCAGCGGCTCCAGCGTGCACTCCCCTAACCAGGCCTCCTTATTGACTCGGGCAGCACCAAGCATCAGCCTACTAAGCTTTTAATCTAAAATACAATTACCACCTATGACTCTGTGGTTCCAAGCAATAATGTTTTCTGTTACTCCATGGAAAGGCTGCTAAGGCCCTCATTTGCACAGTCCATTGACCAGTTTAGCCCAATATACCGAAAGACAGCACCGGTATTTATGCAATCCTTTATTCGTGTGTGTATGCATAATAAAACCGTTCCTCTATAAGCAGTACTGTTTTGATAAGGCACTAAGATACCCAAAGCAACCATTACTAGATAATATGCATAATACAGTCCATTGCCAGTTAACAATGTAACACTGTAAATCTGCAGCTCACAACAGAATGGTTTTAATTTTAACACTGCAGCCATTATAACTACAGTGACTTTGTAATTGTCAATAGTTACCAAATTGTTTTTTTTTTAATTAATTGGGGTGGCATTGTGCAAAAAGAACAACAAAACATCTTGAAAACAGGGTGAGGGTTGGGGGGTTAAATCATTTATCATTTCATTGCATTTGTTTTGCATTTTATCATTTCATTGCATTTTTTTTTTTTTTTTTTTTTTAATCTCCCACTCCAGGTGTGCTTGTTTGTGCTGCTGCGATGACAGGGGTGTTTTGCAGATTTGCCCGATCTTGTTCTTGTTGTTATCTATGAAAGGCTGCAGGGAAGATGGGAAGTTGGATAGTACCACAGGTAGCTCCTACCTCCTCCTTGATCTACCTGCCATGCATTTTACCTTCTTATCTTCCTGGAAACTGGCCCTGTACACATTTGTCTCTCCTTTTTTTTTTTTTCATAGTCAGACCTCATCATATAGCATAGTCGCTGTTCAAACAGTTGCACAGGGGCCCTCTGAATACTGAAACCTCAGAGAGCTGTGGAAAATAGCATATCTTTTAAAGCATATGCATGTGCATGAATGCATTTGAGGGCATGCCATACCCTCACAGATTGAATATACCAAGAGCAAAAATTAATGTATGGACATTTACATAATACATAAAAATGTATTTCCACAGTGAATTAACTGACCGTTAAAGCAACATTATAATGGAAATGTGAGAAGGTCCCGGCCTTCTTACAGTTGCTGATGAGCTCATTCGTGTGGTGTTAATGACGTTTTCAACATGTTTTATCTGGAGCAAAAGTAAAATAGTAGCTTTCACAGCCAATTTAAAAAAAATATATATTTTAAGTATTCTTTTGCTCAATATTGAAATTTCATACAAGTGCCAATCAAACGAGACTTTTCCTGTTGCGTGTGAACGGAGATCAGCACCGTGAAGTGCACAGAGCAGGGGGAAGCTATAACCTTAGTAGGTATTACAGGTTTTGTTGCTTGATCAACATCAGTATCTGAGAGACATGCGTTTTTGTGACCACCGGCATGTCTGCATTTTTTTTCATGTCATCATGAACGTAAGCAGAAAGTCCATGTAACTTGTGTCGAACTTAGGAATTTGGCAGTGGAGACTCTTGAAAGGCTTCAGAAAATATAAGACAATGAAACAATGAGCTGGAAGAATTGTTTTAAGTGACATTCACATTTTAAAAGGGGCAGAACGTCACTTTCCACAAACCTCACGGTCAGACTGTCAACACAGAGAACAACTGTGACGTTCTGAGGCCTCAAAGGGAAAAACATTTGGCACAAAAAACCTGACCTGGCAATGCATTTCTTTCAATTTTGATGCAGCCCAAGTCTGTTTATTTTTTATTTTTTTAAATCTATTTCATTTGGTCGGACAAACTGAAATGTCATCACGAGTTCTGGGAAAATGACCGGCAAGTTTGACTCCATGCTGACATTTTTCAAACCAAACAAGTTATCAGTCAATACAGCTGCTCTCAGCAAAAAGGGATGTAAAACTGAAATTTAAGCAAACATTTCTGATACAGAACTGCAATCTAGTTTACCGAATCAGATGATAAAGAATGTGTTAAAATTGAAGTTTAACTGTAGTTGTTACATTTATTGGAGGTAACAACCTCAGTTAACTGAAGTGTAAGTGAGCAGAGTGTACAAGTGGAATTTTAAATTATAGCTTTTATTAAGCACTTAAATGATCTGTGGTTGTGAGCAGCCCGTTAAACGAGAGATAGTTTCTATCAAAGCAATCTGATTGTGCATACAGTGGAAATGATTGAACAGAAGGTTTCCAAATCACACAACCTGACCACGTGACATCAAATAATTAACTATTTAACTACACACTTTGCAATCTTTCTAGGCTCACTAATATTGTTGGGTGTAGGGCTAAGAGTGTTGCTCTCAACAGCAGCAAGTCATTTTTCACAACCCAATTAACAGGTGTAGGAGTGTAACTGACTGTCCTGGTACCTGGTAACAAGGTTAGGGCTGGGTTTTGCTGAACATTTTCCAATATTTACCACTACCAATACTTTGAAACTTTGCTGGATAACAATTTCAGAAAATCCATTAAAAAAAACAAAAAAACAACAACCCGGAAATCTAGTTTTCACATTACGGTACAAATCTTTAGTTTCATTCAGTTTAGAGGGGGAGAGTGTAACCTAGGTTATTTTCTGTAGCTACAATTTTCGGATTTCCCTTTAACATTTCGCATATCAATAGATGCTACAACTTTCCAATAGTCCCTAAATGCTTCACATGCAATTCACAGATAAACCGATCCTCAAACTCCCACTTTGAGAAACAGACTTGCATCACCATCATAAAGGTGTACATAAGCACAAAATGAGTATTGTTTTCTATTGGAAAATGATCCAGATAAGCTAGTTATTATTTTTTTCAGTGCAGAAACAGCTACTGATAGATAAACCCAGAGGTATCAATCCAAGGAAACTCAGCACAGTTGAAAATGTTATTCTTTTTCCAAATTACTAACAAAAATTAACTCTGGAAAAACTAGATTCAAGCATAGAAATGACAAACGTGTTTTGATTATCTTAAAAAAAAAAAAATTCTGGTAGAAAGTTTGAATCACCAGAGAATTTCAGAAGTATATTTGCTGAAAATAAACAACAATTTTCAGTATTCTTTACAAAAATGTGGTTAGGCTAGAGATAGAGAGGAAGATAAAAAGCAGTAAGAGTAAGAAAGCAGTACAACTGCAGAGATGAAGGGACAACCTTCATTTGTTTACACTGATCAGATGGATAATCACAAACAGTAGTCTTATATTATATTTGCCGTTACATTATACGTTTTTTTTCTCTTTGTAGACAACAATACAAACCCTTGCTTTCTGATAATAAATATAAATTAGCTGACCCAGAGGTTTCGGTTCGCCTACAAAACAGGTATTTATATTCAACATATGTAGTGATTTTAGACAGAAAGAGGTAGCATGCAGCAATTGTTCACAACATGTGGTTCTTTTGAAGAGATAAAAACTAGTAGTTAGAATCTGAGCACTACAATTTATACACAGCAAAATAATGACTTCTAACAGGCTCCCAACAAAACACTGGGCTTCACAAATGTATGAAAGTGAATTGAACTGAATAAATGTATTATGTGGAAAAATATTTTATGCTATTATTCTTACCTTCTGTATATCCTGTTATTTGTGCTTCTAATTTGGCATTTACAAGTTGCTGTGACAAATAGCTGCTTTAAGGACTACTGCAGAAATACAACATTAATCAGCATTACTCAGCAACAGCCCTCATCCTCCTAAGTATAATTCTATTTGCCAGTTTTGAGAACTGTGGAAGACACAAGCTGCTTTCTATTAGTATATAAAGACTTATTTTAATCCTTTGCTTTTGAGACTATTAAGCATTACAATAGATGTTCATAAGGTCATTTAGGCCATTTAGGCAGCAGCCTTTTTGCCCATGATGTGTCAGCGAGTTACAGCTTTGGCCCGGAGGGCTGTTGCTTTGAGCCCTAATGAAGAGCAGTATGTCACTGGCCATATGGCAGGAGTCATGGTGTTAGTACAGACGCTCCTTACCAGCTGAGACATGTTAATGTGGCAACTGTGCATGTGTGAGTGTTTTTACTCATATATGTGTACAGTATTAATATGCTGCATTTGATTTGTTTGTGTACAGTTTAAGTGTGCCCATGCATATTTGTGGGTTGCAAGCCTGGCTTAAAAAGCTAACAGACGGCCTGGTTTTTCATCAGTGCGGGTCAGTGGCCGAAAGTCAGGCCTTAGAGAACCTGCTGGGTAGACAGACTGTCAGCCACATCAAGTAGACAAATGGGGCTGCCCAGGGCCGGGGGGCACCCAGCAAGGTCAAGGGGCAGTAGCAGCACACAGATGCATGTGACAGCAGTCAGGGGCTCATTATCAATATGGTTTGCATTCCTTTCTGTAAGGCTGCAAGTAATGGTTACTTTACTTATTGATTAGTCTGATGATTTTTTTCAATTAATTGATTGGTCTATAAAATGTCAGGAAACAGTGAAAAATGACTCAATCACAACAGCTCTTAATGACATCTTGGAATTAGTGGTTTTGTCAAAACTAGTTTACCATATAAATCAGATTAAGGCAGTAAATCAGACATAAATTAGAAGATACAACTAGAAATAGTTGGCATTTTTGCTTGAGTGATAATTCAAACAAATAGGTGCTTATCAATATAGTTTCCAATTATTTTTCAGTTTTTTTGACAACATTATTAATTGTCTATTGTTTTACCTCTGAGTTTTATTTATTTTTTAATTCTTTGCATTTCAAATTAACTCTTGGAATTTGTACAGGCTGTCAGTTTGCTTTATGGGTGAAAGTTATTAGATAATTGGAAAAAAAACTAAACTTATTACCGAAATATCCATAAAAACTCATCTTCATTTGAGTTAATCTGCAGCTGAGAATGGCTCCATGGTTTCATGCAAAGTCATCATTCTAAAATCTAAAAGTAAGAAAATGAAATGGAAAGAGAAGCTGTTTGTTATACATTTCATGCAAATTATACTTTAGCCTCTGTGTCAAAATCCAGGCAATGTCTGGGTGTATAAAGGACATAACAAATAGACTGTAATGCCCTAAAAGACATTAACACTAATGACCTTATTCATTTGACACCATTACAATTACCGAGCCCAGAGGCTCAGCGGCTCTTGTCTCTCTTTCTCTTCTCAATACCCCCCCCCCACAGCCCCCACTCTCCCTCCCTCTGTCTCTCTCTCTCTCTCTCTCTCTCTTTCAGTCATTTTCTCCCCGATGCTGCGATTCAACACAGTTTGATTCACAGTCGCTTATCATGAACCGCTACATCATCATCCCGGCACGACTTCTTCATCAGGCAGAACACACCGACAGGCACAAACACACACAGACGGACAACAGTAGCGGCGGACGCATTTATCTTTAAACACCTTTTGAGATTTGAGGATGAGCACCAAAGTGCTGCAGTAAATGAGTACAAAACTGGGTAGAACTAATTAGCCACTGTTTTGCTGTGGGAGGATGGAAGGCAGAGAGCATGAGAGATGAGATGTGTTTAACAGATGATCTATACGCAGGGTGCTTCGCAGTGATAACCCCCACTGAGAGAAATTATGGCTGTAAACAGAAGCGTGCATCTCATAAATGCATCTACATTCATTTGACTTGACGGCGGGCCTCATGATGCAATCTTTGCCGGGCGGCGATATCGTTCTCTGCAAGATTAACGTTAGCATTGATTGGCATCCATGATAAACCTGAGAAAAATGAGCGAGAGGACGAGAAGAAAGGGGTGAAATAGAGTTTGCCATCTGGCGTAGAAACCAGCAGTTACCTCGATGACATCAGTGTCTGCATGCTCTTATTAGTCCCAAATGCTGTGTCACTCGCAGTATAGCTGTAGAGAAACAGGGCAAAGAAGTGAACGTAAAGTTGATGGCTGGAACTCAGTGATTATAATCTGTCCTGGGAGAGTGATTCCTCTGTAATGTTCAAGCTGCTCTAGGATAAAGGTGCAAACCATATGCCAAAGTCTAAAGTTAGCTATCTTCTCAGGGTTACTCTTCTTTGAACCTTATCTTCTAAAGATACCTGTGAAAGGTAGGGTGGGGCAAGATCTCAAATTAATTCAGCTGCTTCCTCTGTTGTCTCTCAAACAGCATGAGCAGTGAGAAATAGTTCTCTGGAGTCACAGTAGTAATTTCATCTGGCGCCGTTTCCTTGGAGACAACGGCATGTGTGAGATCTGGCAGTCAAACATATTTGAACATTGCCAGCATTAACTAAAGACGATGAAATCAGACCAAATTACTTCAGTAAAATGGAAATTTCAGGTTTCCCTGGGGCACCATTAATTAAAAAAGAAGAGAAGTCCCCACTGTTGGAGGTTTTTCTGTTGTTTAAGTAAAACATGAAATACATAACTATGTAGTCTGCCGTTGTGTATTTTGTCACACTGTCTCCTGTCAGGATTTTGAAGCAGTGAAAATCATTTTCTCTGACAGTTAGCATTTGTCAGGAGACAATATGAACCCATTTTTTTATCTGTAGTGTTACAGATACAGTTTGATTTTTATTTACATATTTTTTTATTTAACAAAGAAAGCACAGTGTCAACCTTGCAAGTGGTGCAACTTTGTCATTGTTGCATAGCTGCTCCTGCTGTTTACAATATGTAATAGGATTACAGTGTTGCTGCTGGTTCCTTTCTTTTGTTAGTCTTGCACATATAACCTTTGTTACTGGGCCAAGAAAACCATGTTTACGTATGTCTTATGTAGAGAATGTCGAGTGACTCATCCATTAGACTGAACAAAATGGCATTTTAAATGTGATTTCTTGTATTGCCTCATACCCTCATACAGTACACAGTATTTATCTTAAACAGTCCATTTTCCATTATGGAAAATTAGTTTTGAGAACATGATGGATAACAATTTATATCCGAGTGAATTAACGTGGTAATTTTAGAGGTGGATGTTGTTTAATATTTCTCTTAAGTGTGCCATTCTGTATATATTTGCGCCGTTTGTTAGAATTTATTTAATTTAATATTATTCATTAATTTACACGATAATTACCTCTTTTTATTGTAAAACATGGAATGTGGAGATAAACATTTTAATTTCATATATTTACCGCCCAGCTCTCATGAGCATTGTTGTAAAGCAGCAAGTGATTTAAATGGACGTGCAGTGTAAGAAAGGCTAACAATTCCCTTTCTTGCCTTCAGAAGCCACAAAAGAACTACTGATTCCGTTCTGTAGAGCTTCAATGGAGTTTGTTATCGTGTCTATTGTTGGATTTTTCTGCTATCATAGAAACCTGCGTTTCAGGGTGACGAATGATCTTACAAGATTGTGAAGGTGTCTAAGAAGAAAGTTGGATCACAGCTCTGTAACTGAAGGGTCTTGACAAAGTACACAGCTGTCTGTTTTGTTATATTGGTCTGTGGTTAGTCTTGTCACCATGATGAACATGAGTGAGAACAATGTAAGGAAGTGTCATTTGAGTGTTTCATCATACCCTGCCCCACACCTTGGAAATCAGCATTAACTGCACACTTATTAAACTGTTCCACGGCATTCTGCCCTTCTTGAAATGTGAATATCTCTCAATACATACATCACCCGGCTCATTGCTTCACTGCTGTAAATTTTCTGAAGCATTTCAAGGGCTGCCTATTTCCTGAGTTTGACAAGGAAATTTGCTGTACGCTCTCTGTCAAAGTTTCATGTGCATGGTGACCACTTGTCATTGGGCACAAAAACATGTGTAGCTCAGGTGCTCATGTTGATTAAGGGACGTAACTTGGAATCTTATGAGAGTTAAAGCTTCCCCCCGCTCTGTGCACATTACTGTGTTGTGCTCTGTTTGTGCCAAACGGAAACAGTCTAAACTTTTTGATCGCACTTCGTATATTTTTTGTTACGGATGCAGATTTGCACTTCATAATAAGAAGATACAAAAGTGGACTACTGGCATTGACAGTGGTCTATGCTCTGAAAGTAGCTTTCTAGAAATACAGTTTGAGTTATTTTTGCAAAGCTTTTATCCATAAAACTGTAGCATGCTTGTAAAACAATTGAAACAGAAAAAAATAATGAATAACATCTTGCAAACTGACACATTCGAGCGATATTTCACAATGACACTTCAAAATGTTTAATTTTGAACCAACTACTAAACAAAGTACTTTGACAGTCTGCAAGATTGTTGAAATGACACCTTTGTCAGAGCACAAACAGATATGAGGGGAAACAACTGTTCCATAGAAATTGTTTTCCTATTCCTTCCTCTGCACCTAAACATATGTATAAAGGACAAAGAATGTCTTCCAAAGTATGTTTACCATATCTACAATCAGCTGGTGAGGGGCAGAAGTGGCTTTTGGAACCCAGACACAAATAATAGATCAGAATTTTGTTTAAGAATCTTGTTAAAATGCAAAGAGATAAGAAATGTGAACCCTGAAAACAGATAACATTTTCAAAAACCATGTTAGATACAGACAAAGCAATCCTACCTTGACAATGATAATTTCCCATTTAAATTGAGATTTTGGCTCAATTTACCATAATTTCAGTCATATTGCAACAATTTCAGACTGCATTAGAAACCTATAGATACGCATCTGCGTAGTTTTATTTAATTTCTGTCACTGTTAATGCCTTCAAATAGAAACCCACTGATGCATTTGCCACAAGCCACTCCTGTATCTGCAACTTTATTCACTGGAGGTCATGGGCTCCTGTTGTTTTGAAACCAGTTTGCAGAGACACACTGCTGCATTAACTAACCTGATACATCATCAAATGACATGATCGTGATACATTTTAATAGGCTAATATGACCTGCCATCACATTAGGACTAAATCTACTATGCTTGAACTGAATATGTTAAATTGGCTCTATGTAGACGGTGCTAATTACGCTGTCTTAAGTTTTGTTTTTCAACTTTAACACCAAAGCACCGAAACAGTGGATATTTTTCAGAGTAAAACAGGCAATTAGTTGCAAAGTACAGTCACGTCAGGATAAATAATCATAGCTGTCAACTCTCATTGTGACATTGTTGCATTGTGGTCACATTGGTAATTGGGTTCTGAGAGTGGATTGTTTGAATATGAATAGTTTCCGGCATTAGATTTTTATTGTTAAATTTATTTCAGGAGTGGCCGCTGAGCTTCATGTGTTCCCGCAGGACATCCACTCTTCATGCACTGGACACTGTGTTGACAGAGCTAACTGTTTTTATGGTACCTTCATTCTACATGTCAAACAATACAAAGTGGCCCATACAGTGCAGTTAAGGAGTGAAACAAAAAGCTGTTTATCGGTTATTCACATTCACTTTGCATGTGTGCGCCTGTATTTTTTGCATAGATGGGTTTGATTATGTTCATATTCATGTGGATTGACTATACATAAGCATTTTTATGCATCTGTGCAGATGGCTCCATGTGTCTGCTTGAGATTAATCTGATGGTGGGAAATTCAATCAGAACCTGCTGTTGAATCCACCCTGCGAAGATCCATCAGCAAAGCAGGGGACATTTACACAGCAGCAGTGAGGGGACATTCTTTACTGCACAGACAAAGGGGAGGAGGAACATGCCGGCACTCTGGACTCATTTCAGAATCTCCCATTTGTGCAGGCGTGGTGCTGTGAGTGGTGAGAGCAGGCAAATGACAAAGTTAACAAAAACAGTGAAAGTTAGAGCAGATCCATGTGAAATAATGCATGTCATTTATTCATAGCGTTCCCCAGCTTTGGTCATGCTTTGGTCCTGGCAAATTAAATAGGCCTCTCTTGTGCTGTCATGTGGCATTTTCTCCTTTTATCTCTGGTGCTTTTTATTTTGCTTCATCTTTTGCTCTCCCATCTGTGGGAAATGGATAGTCCATTGAAGTAAAAGAAAGACTGATTGAAAGAAGTTAACAGTCAAGAGAGCCAAGAGTGTTTCTTCACAAAGCTCAGTTAATGATCTTATCTAATAGCTCTGACTAGATTATTATTTAATAAATCGTAGTATTCTCTTAAACACTTCTCTGCAATATATTAAATTTGCTTAGCATAATAGGACGCACTCAACCAACAGAACAGTCTCTACGCATGATATCCAATCCTGACTCAAATTTGAACAAAGACATTTCACTGAGAAAGTGATGGAGAAATATTGGTTTATCATTATTTCTGTGTATTGTTTCATTTCATTCATATGTGCACAGTTTAGAGCCATTGTTATTTTTTCCCATCTGTGGCAAACAATCCACAATTTGTCAATGTCGCTTGTCATTTATCGTGAGAGATCATGTTTATAGAATATTAATATATGTGTCATAGTTTACCAGCGAAGAATGTGTTCTTGAAGATTAAAGCGCTTTTTGTGAGGTCACATGATTGCTATTCATGCATATTGATTTCATGCTCTACTTGAGAGACGTCCTTTTGTCTCCGAGAGACCTCCAAAGTTGCTACACTGTGCTGAATGTTTCGAGTTTTATCTTCTTTTAAACTTGTTAACAACATTGATTGTAAAGGGGTGCAATGTTAATTTAAAATGTACGTGACATTTGGAACTTCTAACAGCACCTGCACATAACAGGAAAAAGTGTCTTTTGAAACCCCAATGATAAAGTTGATCAAAAGAAAATTTACTAGCTACTATTTCAATAATTAATTAATCATTTGTAATTTTTCAAGCAAAATGCCAAAAATGTAATTATCCCATGTTTTCAGATGAGATCATCTGCTGCCTGCTACATTCCTTCACTTGTTGGTCGAAGAAATCGCTGTTTTCTGATGTTAATAGATCAGAAAGAAAACGAATGGCTAATCAATAATGAAAATGTGCTGTTTCCCTTGTATTTTTTTATGAGAGGCCTGCATATTTTCTCAGTCTGTTTTTCACATTATACCTCTGTGTGTGTTATATCACAGCTTTTATTCAGTACATGTTGCACAAACTCTGTTCAGCTTCAGCACCGAGTATCAGTTAAGTCATTATTACCCTTTACTCTGCTTCACAGCCTTTTCCCTCCCAGTTTCTCCTTGCCTCTTCCGATAAACAAAAAAGATCTCTCAGTTTGTTTTTGCACAAGTATTGTTGTCATCTTTGCATAAATCCCAGCCACTGATAATTACCTTCCTTGTCAAGTGGACGCAACTAGATGAAAAGGCGGCGCTTTGCAAATGAAATGGAAATAAACTGGCCCTATGAAATTAACATCTCAGCCACTGCTGAGTCGGCTGTGCTTTACCACTGAGAGATGGCCTGTTGGGGACCATGCTAGCTGGAATACAAGAGCCACAATTAAATCCCTGTGTCACTGCAATTAATGATGCTAATCTATTCATCTATCTGGAGATCTTCCGGTCTTGTCTTAGTCAGGGCTACTCGCTGCTTTGATCAGGCTGAGATACAGAGGGCTCTGCACATGAAGACAGTAGTCAAAAGTCCTTGCTGTCAAAGAACACACATTGGGTAGTCTTATCCAAACAGCAATATAAGAATATCGTACATTTACCTTTTGATAGCATTTTATTTTATGGCACCACACTTTGACACATTTTGGGATACATTCAATTCTAGCTTTTACAGAAATACTATGATTACTTTAAGAGATTGAAACAAATCCATAGATTTACAAAGAAATCCAGGTCATGGTTATGTAAATGTAATCCTCCTCTGATACAGGATAAGGATTATTCAAATTAAATTGTTTAAAACCTTGCTACTTTTGTCTAAACTATTTTGCAAGTCAGGGAAAAGCATAATTTAATTAAAAGTGTAGGATTCATAAAGCTATCTAGCAGTATCATGCCATTGGATGTACAGGAAATCAGTATTTGGGAAGTGGGCGAAAGCGAGCAGTGACCGAGAGGTGGAAAGAGGTGGAAGCCGATTCTCTGAAATAATGAGAAGCCCTTGGGTCCCATTTCCATTCTTGTACCCTTTTCCTCACCTCTTTTTTAGTAGGCGTTGAACTCTGGGTTCAAACGCTTCAGTAGAGAACAACTGAGAAAAACAAGACACACAGAGATGATGATGATGGGGAGTAGGTAGCACTTGCCTCATCCCCTCACCTTCTTCACCTTCTTATCAATGCTCAACCTGGTCTCTGGATCTGCATCCAGTTTTACAGCCTGGCCCTGTCAGGCACATCTGAAGCAACTTAATTGCAAATGTTTTAATTTGCCTCTCATCAAGCAGAGTCATTTTGCCTCCACACTGTTGTTGATAGAACTCATGAAAGTAGTGCACAGCCTGGACACAGTGGGATCTGGGTGTTCTGGACAGCCGACAAAGTCTCTGTCTGTCAGGGGAACATCCTCTCCTCACCCAGGTGAGACTCGAGGCAATGAGTGGCAGTTTGATTAAAGAACTTGTTTGATCAAGTATCTACAAATAAAGGAAGAGAAAGGAGGGGGCTGTGGCACAAACAGTTGCCAGAGAAAACTGGCAGAAAAAAATAGTTCACAGCAGACTGCTGGTGCAGCTACATTCGTCTTGTAGAGTATAACATTATAAATGTGTAAACACATTTCCATTGGATTTGTCTTGGTGTTCATCTTCACGCTGTAGAGTGCTGTCATATTAAAGTTTCCAGTTTATCAGGTGCACCCAGCTAAAACTAATGCAGTGCAATAACAACAGCCTCGCAATCAGTTCTACCTTCAAGACTTTTGTTTCATTTGAAACTGTTTTAAAGAGATGTCGCTTCAACTCGAAGGTATTTTCGAGTTTGAGGTTCTGTTGAATCATATGGTGTAATACACTGGAGTTGTATCTGTTATTGCATCCATCGAGTTATGCGTAGGCAGGACACATACTGTATACACATGCCAGTACTGCATGTACCCAATGTTCCTATCTTGAGGCAATGTTGTCCAACTATGGTAACACATGACAATGCTCAGTAAAAAAAAAAAAAAAAACATGGACCTTGGCCTTGATGGTAATAAGCACTTCAGTGTGTTGCAGGAAAGTTTTGAGACTCTTTCTCGGCTGCTGGTAGCAAGGCCAGGTGAGCGCCCACCTTTGAGATAGTTTAAGTGTTTATCACATCAGCACATGTTTCAATAGAGTGCATTTTCACTCAGAGGAATGAGAGGTGCTCTTTTCCTGCCTGTTCTGTTTGTTCCTATTTCTGTCTTTAACTCTGAGCATTTCTTGATTTAGTGGTCAGAATAGGTCATTCACTGACTAATTACTTTCTCTGAAGTTAGTTTGCACTCTGATATCTCTTTTCCAGTTTAAATCTGCTTAACAAGTAAGACCCAGATTAGAAGTCGTGGTATCATGGATACTGCTGTGATAGTGATTAATGGATGGAACAGTTACGCCTTGTTTTGCAGGGATTCTCGCTCTCTTCTCACTTTGATCTGGTCATGTTTTTGCACACTATACAAAGCTGAGAGAAGGTGGGGAGATGGCATTATCGGCAACAGCAAAACTGGGGTCATTGTGCACGACACTGAACAACCAACATTGAAAGGATTTTTTTTTTCTTTTACATGAAAAGCAATCTTTTACAAAATATTTTTTTGTGGGAGGCAATAAACAGTGACGGGTCATTTTGCTTTGTATTTGACAACTTTGTAGCTGCTGTGGATCCTGTTTTGCATGATGTTATTATTATCTTTAGAAATACAAACGCAAAAATGAATTTACACCTGCCTGAGAGTCAGTCACAGTGCAAGCTCTACCTGCTCACATTCAAATTATAACAGAAGCTGTACACACTTTGATTTTACACTTGGATTACCGTGCATTTTCCCTGTCCTCATCCAGACGCAGGTCATTAATGCAGGATAGTTTTTTTTTTTTTACTTTACTCCACTTTTTAAAAAAAGTTACTTTCTCGCTTGATGCATGTAGCTGTGTTTCTTAGCCTAAAATAGAAAAAGTTTTCCCTTTAGAGTTGTGTAACTAAGTGTCCACTGAAAGTCAAAGCAACATAGTGCTGCGTTGTTTCCATGCATCCTTTGTCTGCAGTCTCTTTAGACTATAAAGTTTCTTGTCATTGCTGAACCTTGCTCACTGACTGGAATGGATCTTCTGTGTACCGGCATCTGCATTGCCTGTGTGTGTTAGTGTGTGTGTTAGTGCGTGTGTTTGTGCGTGTGTGCATGAATTCAAGTTTATATGCACGCCAAGGTCGGTCTGACTTCCCCACGAGCAAGGGTCAGTCGCGGGTTGAGGTTGATGCTACATTGCATCGGGTTGCACTCAATCCACAAGGTCCAAAGTCATGACTCTCCCTGAGTGCTTGATGTCCTGCAGATGTTTTACCATTTAACCTTTTGAATGTATTCATTTAGTCAGCAAACTGCAGCGATGCACTCAAGTATAAAGGATTTTTTTTCAGTTTTTAAAGCCTACATAAACAGATGTTTATAGTATGCCAATTAATAACAATAGATAACTCATTAGTGTTGTGTTTCTGCTGTTACCGACCAAGATTTCTTTTTTAGACATACGGCTGTGCTATGGCGCCAAACGGTGATGGCACTGTTTGTGATTATTTCATCTTCTCCACAGCATTCATCATGGTGCATATACCCGAGGTGGCTTAATTCCACCTCTGTGACAAAGAACAACAGCATTGTGTTCATTCATGCAAAAACAAAATGGCGAAGAGGAGAAATGAGTGAAATTAAGTGAAATCCATTATTGTGAGGGAAGGAAATGTTGCCCTAAAGACAGTTTCATCATTGCTTGTTGAATGGCAGATTTGCAGCTTTAATCTTAATCTTAAAACAGTAGCAGCAGTGACAGCAATAACAGAATAATTTATTACAAAAAATACTTATCTCTCCCAGAAGAGCACTCCATAACATCTGCTACTGAACAATAAGACCTCACTGAATTTTGACTGACATATGTTATTAATTGTGATTTGAACTGATATTCAACCAGACATCTGCTTATTACATTTAGTCTTAAATGTGTGAGGACAGTATGTGGTATATTGTATTTGTGGTCCTCAATCCAATTTTCACTTGTTTCTTCCTTGTCAACCACATCATACATGGAATCAAACAACAGGCATAACAGCACTGCAATCATGTCCTGCGTCTGTAATGATATAAACAAATAGTGAAAAGCATGATAATCCATTCCCATTCATTATTTTCTTCTTTTAATCGAGATGACAGGCTGGCTAGGCAAGTCTTCAGGAGATTTTGAAGGGACAAAGCAAAAGTACTTTTAATGTTCACTAGAGCACAGGGGATTTTTGACTGCTGTTAGATGTAAACCACCAGCCTAGAGAGCTGTGACACTGGAGATCTGATTGCAAATTCTCCTGGATCTGGGTGCTGGTTGCATCAAACACTCACACATATCTTTGTATGACAGCTTCTGTAAAATTAGCAGCATTCAGCTTCTTCAGCTTGGTGTATTTTACACCAGACTCTCCCTGCTAAGGTATTATTGATGATACAGAGATACTGGAAAGTTTCTTGAGGCCAAAACTACACTTGTGGGGATTTTTCTTTCTTTTTTTTTTTCCCCTTTTTTTTGGATAATGTTGCAGACAAGGAATGTAGTGAAACATAGACTAGAGAGTGTATAGTAAAAGGGTCTCTAACCTTTTTTTTTTTTTTTTTTTTTTCCCCTCTGAGAACTCCTTGGATCTACAGGTTGGAGATCCCTGGTGTAGAATGATGTGTTAATGCTGTATGCAAATGATGGTTCCTGTAGTCCTACATTAATAGTCAGGTACTTCACCTCAGTATTCCACCTAAAAGTAAATTGTGCAAGTTGCCTTCTATAGATAGAATATCTTAGCTACTGCAAGTGTAGGGCTGGTTATTTTTCAAAAATATTCAACACCAGTCCCGATACCCTAGTTGAGTTTTATAAAAGAAGAGATAAACCTGGGCCATTATTACAAATCCCAATCATTCCTTTCGTTTATTTTTTTCCACAAATGCTCAGACCTTGCACAACTGCTGCCTCCCTCTCAATTTGAGGGCAGCTGGATCCCAACAGAATTGCGGTATTTCTACATGGGCTGTCACAGCCTGGCATTCAGCCAGACTGGAAGGAATCTGTTCCTTTATTTCCCATGTTCATTTGCTTGTTCATGCCCTTTCCCCTCTGTACTGGGCTAATCTGCCCTGACAGAGTGGGTGTAACATTACATAAACCCTAGAGCATTCCTGCCGCTTGCTAATTAACTCTGCTCATCAGCCATTGCTGTATGAGAAACTGCTTTTATAAAGCACGAAATAGTAAGTGCATGATCTTCATGATCGAGACGGCATATGATTTTACAAGGAGCAATATTCATAGCTACCTCAGTCATACTTCAAAACTGTCAAGCAGCCTGCTGCTCTTGACTTGTGCACTTGACTTGGCTTCTATTGTGACATTAAGACAGTAAATGCACCACTTTAAATGTAATTTCAGTTTTCCAATATCCACATCTTTGCATTGTGTTGTCTCTTTTTGGTTGTCAAGGCTTAAACAGCTGTATTTCCGCAGCACACAGTTCTACCTCCTTCCAGAGGGGGTTGAGTAGGTGGATTATGAAAGCAAGAAAACAAACTTCAAAACAGCCCTCGCTGTCACACAGCTCACACAGACCTTTCCCGCACGCTGTACAGCCTGCTGTTTAGAATTTATTTACAGTAATAAATAAATAAACACAAGTCTTTCTTACTTCATGTACAGTTCAGCTTCCTCCGTCACAATCATACAGGGTATTTTTTTCTATTGGATATTGTTTCTATTGCTTACACAAAGGTAGGCAGTCCTATGTGGACAATGATACATTTGCATACACATTGATAAAACAGTGTGGCCATATATGGCCCAGACCACCTGGGTTTCAATGCATCTTGAATACATTCACACCTGCTTTCCACTTGTGATCTCCGAAGACTCATTTTAATGCCAGGTGTGAACAGGGCCCTCATGTCAACGACAGTTCCTCACTTGAGAACTTCAATTAATTCATTATCATTTGAATACACCATGTGTGCTCCAAATCCTTGCTTTTCTTGATTACTGATTCACAGCAATGACAGCATCATTAAAACAGCACATTGCAAAAGCCTCAGCAACACCCATCAGAATCCCTTCAAAACACACAACAATGAACATGTGCTCGTATGAGCTGAGTCAGCACAGTAACTGCAGCAAATGTTGGCTGCTGTCCTAAGTGCTTCAGCTGAGGTTGCTTCTCAGGTGAAAAGTGGTGAAAGCTGCCATGCCTGTCTTCATCTCTTTGGAAACACTCAGGGAGAATGTGACTCAGTCTGCCTCAGTCTGAAATGCACAGACAGCTATCCCCAGGCTGCAGCCGCTCCTTCAAACACTGGCACAGTCGGAGGCCTTGATTTCTCTGGTAAAGACTCGTATGTGCATGCAAGCTTCATGTCCAATTTGAATGCTTTTATGAGAGTTGCATTTTACGGCCGTGCACAAGTCAGAGAGATTATATGGGCTAGTAGTCTTTATAGTATCTTGTGTTTGGTTATTGTTGTTTTAAGAAAAAAATACATTTAAATATATCAAAAACAGTTGAAGATAAATGAATATAAATCACTCTTGCATTATCCAATAACGTAATATTCTGTGTCTCTGAACTTTTTTAATCAATAACTGCAGACTAGATGGACGTTGGTGAGTAGAAATGCACTTATATGGAATTTCAGGGCAGATAACAACCCAATATTGTCTGTGTGTTGTAGCTGATACCAATAATTATTTAAAAGCTATTGAGCTATTGGCCTTTTGTCTTTCTTCAGCTGCTGCTGATGTGTAGTGATCTCTGCTGGACAGTTGGTAGAGATGAGGAAGGAAAGGTTTGTATCAAAGTCTACAAGAATTTGATTAACTTCCAGATACATAGCTAATACTCTCAACCGCTGTGTAAACAGCATTCATTATTAGCTTATTTACAACGGTAAGCCAGGGCTGGGCAATATGGACAAAATCAAATATCACAATATTTTTGACCAACGAACCTCGATCAGTATGCGACAGTAAATAACAGTAATATTATTATAATGACCAAGTGGGTAAAGGGAAATAATAGAGCAGCTACAACAGTCTGGTGCATTCAGAAAATTATATCAGTTTGCTGTAATGCTGCTTTTAAAACCAGGAGAAGACAACAATTATGGCATAGAATGATCTTACAATGTCCAAAATCGAAGATATTTAGACCCATATCACAATATTGATATTGGTTATAATGCTAAGACTGTGGGCATAGTGGTTGAAGATGCTGCATTTCTGAAAGTTTACTTTTTTAACAGCTCTCCCTTATTGGTGTATTTTGTTGCATATGTGGATAATGAGTGTGTGAAATAAATTTGTGTGTTTGTGTGCCCCATCCCCAACAGCAAGTGATGGAGAGAGCAGTGCAGGAAGAAACTCTCACTCCCAACCGGATTTTAAGTGTGCTCTGCATTATCGGGTATAATTATTATCTGCAATTCCATTATGAGATCAGTAACAATAACTGCATTTCCTTGCTTATCAACTCATAATATGAAGACCACTTTTATTTCATGCATTACTAACTGTGAGTTGATCTTTTTTTTGTAGAGAAGTGAATAATAGAGTTTGTGATATTGCCTGGAACATGAAACTGCTTTTTTTTTTTTCTTTTTTTCTTCTTTTTTTTGAGGTCAGGGGCATCCAGTTTGACAGTGCTAGTGTTAAACATTATTGGCTTCTCCAACGGCTGTTGGCACACAGTAGCGGTGTTAGTACAGTTGGCAGCATAAGAGGTGAGGCAGCTTAAAAAATAATGAACTGTGTAAAATGAAAAAATGTTCACTGTATGTTCTGTCACATATGTTCCCTCCACATTTTCCTTTTGGCTGTGTTCAGTCTGTTATGACCCCAGAGAAAGGAATATTATTTAGTCAGGAGTGAATTAGAGGCTGTAAATTAAGCTAAAATACAAGTATTTTCAAGGAACTGAAGTGCCTTAAAGAGCCTCTCATAGCTCTTAGTAAATAGTGATTCAGACTTTAAAAGTTGACATACGGTGGGGTTGACATTAATGTGCCACAGTGTGTGGTGGCAATAAGAAAACATCTCATAACTTTGGGTTTGTGCCCTTTAAAAGGTGCATTTCACGAAGATTGAGCATTTAAAAGGAACGAACTGTCTCGTAACTGCATTTTGTCAAATGTCTGAAATGGTTAAATGCATACCTACAGCATTTTGTGACCTAACCCTGACAGCAGGAGATAGTGGACTGTTGTAAGACTGCTGCACATGTTGCCAATGCACTAAAAGGGACAGTCCTAACTGGACCTTCCTGTCGAGTGGCACAATGACTTAAATCAACTCTTCTCAAGCCTCATTCATGAGCCAAATAAAAGCATACAAGGGTCCAGACAAAACATTTAAACAAGGAGCCTGCAAGGATGTTTATCCTCTGAACAGAGATTGAAGACACTGATGAAAGACTTCATTAGATGCCCAACTCAAACTCCTGGGTCACACAATGAACCAAAACTTTGTCCAATTCTGTTCATGTTCTTGGATAATGTTCAAACAAATCACCCTGACCTATTGTTACCTAATTCAGTCCCTTCAAAGAGAAGAAACCATTTAAAAGAAAATACAATGGAAGGCACAAAATTCAGACTCAGTGATTTAGCAAGTTTGCAACGTACCAATTCACTGTGATTCAAACAGTCCTTGGCTCTTCACAAACATGCCACCTATGGCCTGCATCTTCACCCTCCTTATTCAAAATAAACATACTTATCCATTGAATATATTTGGGATAATATCTCCCAAACTGCTTTCAACAGAAGGAAAAAAAAAACATCCTTTCATCTGTGAAGAGCAGAGATGACCTTTCACTCATCATAATCCACTCCTAACATGCAGCACATTGAATGTTTTATCGTTTTAAATCACAGTGAATGTTTTTTTTAATTTTTTGACTTATAATAAGAAAAATAAGATTGTCTACTTGACTTATAACTCGTCTTAAACTCAGTATTATTTGTTGCCACGCAAGCTGTTAACGTTATCTTGGTGTCTACTTCTTAAATAACAGATGACCTACAGTATGTGCGTGCTCACAAACACTGAGTTGTGACATTAAGAAACATCCCCTCCCCGCCATCGTTCCTGTCCCTTCCCCAGTCAGAATATTGATGCTTGCTTTTAAGCCTCCCTGGCAGGATGGTGCTGACAGTGTCATGTTGATTCAGGCCGGTACAGACTGGCATTAGAGGGGGTGGTTATGGCCACCACAGTGCCTCCCATGACAACCTAAATTAGCCTGAATGAGCATAATCTGGGAAGCCTGCAATTGACAAGCTGTGCTTCATCAGACTGTTTCTATAACCGCTGAACTGGAAGCAGTCAAAAAATATTGTACGTGTATATGTGCCTAATGACTGCAGCTTGTTCTAGGGAAATGTAGATGGTGCAGTTGTTTTGTAAGTAGTAAGGATATTACCAAGGCTGATTCTAAAGAAAAGACACTGTAACTGTGTGCCTAAAGTTCCTTTCAATGTTGCATTCATACATGTGAAAGGAGGCACTACTGGGGTATTCAAAAATGCTCTTTCATACCTGGTATTTTGTATCCCCCTAGCATTGTGATATATGCAATTTATACAGGTATGATTATCTGTCATGTAATATTTTACATGACATTTAAGCAGTGTCAGGAATTTCGCACTTAAGCGCTTATTCTCTTTCTTCTAATAGTACAAGGCTAAATGAATCTATTTATGAACAAAACACTTAACAGGCAGATTGGTTTATTGAAAACTATTTATGTTCTTATAAAACACGTGCATTGATTTTTTTTTTTTAATTTTTTTTATTCATTGCAGTTCCCCCTTTGCAGGCTGTAGACTGAGAGTCTTACTCGTCTGTTTTATATCTCAATGTGGTTATATTTTTCTGTGAATTTATCAGAAATTGTCCTTTGTATGGCAACAATACAGCAGAAAATGACCTACTTGATACATGTCCACTATTTATTGACAGTGGGCTATGGTTTGAAGAGATTCAAGCAAAAGGAAGATAAGTGATTGTCATATACATTTTAATTTTTTTAGTGTGTAGTTTCCATCGGCCGTGTCTAACACATACACTCATGAGCCTCCACGATCATGACATTAAAAGAGTTGTATAGCCATTTTCCTGCGTGCATCTGAAAACATTTCAGATAATTACACATAATAACCAGACGATTGCACTCACAAAGGCAGATGTTTCTCTGCATTAGGTAATAAAATTGCACAATAAATTGCATTTATTTTAAAGACAGCACAAATGCACTTCACAAGCAAAACATTGGGATTATTTTTAAATCTTTGCAAAATCCAAGCTGAGAGTCACATTCAAGTGAATATAAGACATCCATGTAATACCTGGGATAAAACAGTGAGAGACTGAAGAAAGGCAGCACTTTAACCTCACACTCATTGTTTGACTTGATTTCAGTAACTATTTATACACAGAGGTGTAATTAGATATTATAAAATGCACAACCAAATAAACAGAGCTTAATACACTAACTCAGACTTATTAGCGCCAGTGCACCCTGCAGTATTGTATGATGCATGACTTTCCTCCTCTGGCTTGAATTACTGAAACTCTGAATGGGATTTTGAGACTTTATTGCTTAGTGAATCTACAAAGATGTGAGACAGTGTCCAATCTGACATTTTATCCCCAGTGGCCCACTTGGCCAGTAGCTCAATTAACTACATAATATACAGAACGGGGAAGTTCCCTTCAGACCTGGTCGCTTACGTAATAAGAACAGAATTTCTGGTAATGTACTTGCATTGTTTAGTAGGGTGTCGTGTAACAGATGTGCATGCATTTGTTGATGCATTTTAGAGGGGGAGAGTGTAACCCAGTTTTTTTTTTTTTTTTTTTTTTTGCAGCTACTGTAAAATTTGCAGATCCTCCCTATGAGCGCCTCACATGCAGGCTGTCGGTAGATGTTAGCTAGGCGGTTGTGCACAGAGAAGCCTCGAGTCCCCACCCGGTTACTGCAGCGCAAGCAACTCAAAGAGAAGTGTGGCCAAGCATTACATCGTATTTTAAAGAGTGAAATAAGGCATTCAAATGTAAGAATGATCAAAGTTGAAACGGTGATTTTCAGTAAGGCGAGTCTTAAATTACCTGGACGAGCATCTTGAGTACAGCCTGTGTAGGAGAAATTCTGGATCTGCAGAAATATAGTTGTGAAGATGGAACGGTCAGAGAAAGACCAAAGTGGTATTTGTTTGTGTGCGCGTGTTCACTCCAAGCTCCTCCTGTCTGCTTGTGTACCACCTGTCCACGACATGGACTTGAACTGCTCCATGTCTGGACCCTCCAGGCCAATGACGAGCAGCCTTGTCAGTGTGTTTACACTGAGGTTGCTCTTCCAGTCTGTCTTGTTACGTTTCATGACAGTCAAACTCCTTTTTGCAGGGACTCGCTGGCATATTGTTGCTTCAAATGAAAGTAGAAATCTACTTGACCTGCATAAACTTTTCTTGGCCCTGAGTTCTTTTGTCCATGGCTCAGTATATGCTTATTACTGAAATTGCATTGTGGCTGTAGGCTCAGGTATCCATTTTGTGTCTTGTGTCGATGTATGTTGTTTATTTTTCATGTTGATTATGATAGAAGAGGCATCACAGAGGAACAAGCAGCCCACAATTATGGGCATTTAATAGCTGTCCTTGGGTGATGTTTCGTTCCCCCATAGCCATGTTATCCATTTAAATGAGCACATTGCATTGACTAAATCAGATTATAGTTGCTTGCTTCATTCAAAAACTACTGTAAATATACAGTACATTTACCCTGTATGCCGGATTTCAGCTTAAATCTCACATTGGGCATGTTATCTTCTGTTCTGTGGTAAGTTTGCTTTATTTTACAAGGCTCTTTGAAAATCTTGAGTCTCTACTCAAGACTGAGGTTCTATCATTGTAGAGAGATTGAGGTTTTTACAGTAATTATCACATTGTTGCAGAGAAGATTTAAAAGGTTGGAGCAGCTAGAGAATACAAAAACAGACTGAAATACCAGCTCTAGGAAACAACACGCACAACGAGCTCAATGCAGGCACACACAACACAGATGCTCACATGTGTTTTGCACATAATTGTACGCTAATTGTGATTAATCATGGACTCATTTAGGGGTGTGTGTGCGTGTGTGTTCATTTCCTAGGGCTAGACAGCCAAAAGGGAAGGTCACAGTCAAGGTGTTTAGAAGGGCTTAGGGAAGGGAAGGCTAAAAGGGGCTGGATCTGGGCTCCACAGGATCTAATTGAACATAGCAATGACAGGGTGAGAGAGCAAGGAGCACTTACTCTCCAGCCACCCATTTTAAAAGCAGTGTGATCAGACGTGCCGATAAGAGCAAACAGAAAAGCGTGGTCCAAATAGGCAGAGCATCTTATCACCACGCTGAGGAAAGGAGAGAGGGAGAGGAAAGACAATTTTATTCAGGCCAATTTTTTTTTATCATCCAAAGAGGGAAATTTGGCTTTCCACTGGTGTCTACAATAAACTCATCAGTCACTTCAACAGTTTTTTCTTTATTTTACACGGGCTAAAAAAACCAAACATGTCTCTTTTCCTCCACATTCCCTTTAGTTAATTCAGTTTTCAAGACAGTTTTATTTATATAGCCCAATATCACCAAACACATTTTGCCTCAGGAAGGTTTATGATCTTTAGGCTACAGCATCCTATCCTTAGACCCTCGATAAGGAATGACTCCCGTGCGAAGACGTATTTCTTTTCCAGGACAAACAGACATTCACTAGATGGTGATGGCGTCAAAAGCTCGTATCCAATCCATCCAGGTATGCGTCGGCACTGCTGGCACCTTTCTAATAGCAGAAAACTCAGCTTTGTCTGTCAGTACAGCACACATGCCAGAACTTATTGCTTCAGCTGACTGCATTTACCTTTCATACTGACACGATATCCACAACAAAAGTGTGGAATTGTTCCTGTAAGTCCCCAGTATCAAATGCCATACAACATATATAGAGGTTTTCTTTGGTTTACTGCTTTTGTGATTCAGCGAATGTGGGAAGATTTTGCAACGCTTATTGGTCTTTTTGCCATTGAAGAAAAGAGAAAACAAACAGTGGCAGATTACTTTAATATGGTGCAGACAAGATGTGGTGCTAAATACTGGTAAGAAAGATGCCTAATTTAATGCAAAAAAAAATAAAGCAGTTTAACTCTACTTTGAATGAGCGGAGCACCTTGTTATTTCCAAATATCCTCTTGAGTTGGGCACAGTGAAGCAGCAAACAGCAATCGTACCAGCTGAGACTGCCATATTTATTGCAACGTGTGACTCTTTCCAGATGTATTCTGCTCATAGAGAAGTAGGCTTACCAGTCATTACGCCAAAAATGTATGCCATCTGTAGAAACTTGGAAGTAATCGTTGAAGTGCCCCTTTCACATTTCTCACAAATGTGAGGGATGTTCATGCAGAAAATGTGCACTCAGATATACACTGCACTTCAAGTACTGTACAGAAATCTAGCGGTATCTACTGTAAGTGTAACTCCGGCAGCTGAAGTGTGCCTTCCACGGTGAGATGGAGCTGACTCAACACATTGACCTTCCAGGGTATTTTTACACCACCAACAGTCCAACTCCCCACTGTTTTCTCTGCTCGACCTCCGGCTGCCAGTCTAGGCTGCAGTACCTGTTCACAGTACCTACAGATTTCATAAATCAATAAATAGTCCTCATTGAAACGTTATAAAAACAACTTCTGTTTTACTGTACAGATTAAATCTCAGTTTCAAAACCTTCTGAAGGCTCATTTTTTTTTGTATTTTATAAGAGGTTGGTACAGAAGTTTGATACTTTCAACCACGTTTTAAAATTTCAAAACCCATAACTTTTTCTTCGCTTACACAAGTAAATGTCATCAGTGTCAGAGGGCATCAACAGTACATAGCCTCTATTCGGGTGGCACACCCACGTGAATAAAATCCCTTGGTTTCAACTTATTTAGCTTAAATCTTACATCAGAATGCCAAGTTGTACTCTTTCCAAACTATCTTTTGGGCATAAACCTGAAATCTGTGAGCTACAGTTACAGGAGGCTTCTTTGTGTGCAGCTGGAAAGCTAGTATCTACTAATAACATGAAGCATTTACACGATATATGTAAATTGTGGCGTCAAGTGATGGCTTACAATTGAGGCATTTCGGGAACATCAGTAACTTGTAGCGTCGGGCGATACCTTGCGTGTGAGGTGTTTTGGGGAACAGAAGTCTGTTAAGATTGACTTCACTGAGACTTTGCTCCTTTTAGGTGAGTGACAGAAGTGGATAAAGACAGTTCAACAAATAAAGCTTTGTCGAAGCGGTTCTTCATTTTTTTTTTTTTACTTCACCCTACAATTATTTAATTACAGTTAATTTCATGCCGTGTACAAAAAATGAAATAAAAATGAAAGATGAATATTGTGTAGTGGTTGACAAAAAAAAAAAAATTGTACCAAGCCTAAAATATTTTAAGCCTGGCTCTACAACAGGGAACATTTTTTTTAGCTGCCCCAGTTTATGAGCGTGCTGTAGGACTGCAAAGCTCTGTAAAATCAGTTTAAAAAGACTCCTTTTAAAAAAAATAATTTTATGATACAATAACCCCAAATGATTTTAACTCATTTCAGAAAGCCTTTGACTGAGATTTCTTTAAGGGTGTCTCCACTCTCTGCCCTAGCAGAAATTGATGTCCAAGTAGTAGTAGTTGTTTCATTGTGTGCAGACACTATTTAACCAAGTGTCTACACTCAAATATGCAATATTCAACATCAGTCTTCTGCATGGAAAATAGCAAAATTATAATTTTGAAATATTCATCTGGCCTTTTCACACATGAATTGTGGATACAGCACAGACTTGAGCTTAAATCACAGGAAGACCTACCCTGTGTGTGCCATTATGGCCCACATCAGTCTAGACTCTATGATTAATGACTGCTCAAATATGGACGTGGGCACAATGACATTGATAGATGTCACTTTGCCGGTGACTCTTTTAACTCAAAATGGATTTGATACAGTGCATAACTAACTGTGTGTCTCTGTTTTCTCTCCCTTTCTCTCTTTCTTTTTCTCCTGTCTCACTCTGTATTTTGAATTAATACGGCCATTCCTCATCACCAGGTAAGACAAGTTTTAAAGTTTTACACACACACACACACACACACACACACACACACACACACACACACACACACACACACACACACACACACACACACACACACACACACACACACACACACACACACACACACACACACACACACACACACACACACACACACACACACACACACACAGTCAATGTGAAACATCAGTGTATGAGGACTAAAAGCATATATTTGCTTGTATAACTGCAGAAGAAGACATCCCTGTATATGCTCTTGGACATTTGGTTCCCACTGGCCTGAAAGAGGTCCACACACGTACACACACACACACACACACACACACACACACACACACACACACACACACACACACACACACACACACACACACACACACACACACACACACACACACACACACACACACACACACACACACACACACACACACACACACACACACACCAAGATGGCACTGTTGTCTTCCCTGCTGATATGGCTTTGAATGCTGAATGGAATCACATTGGCCCACTTTGTCATAATCCCACACTAAGCCATGACACTGGGGGGGCTCAAGGCTCTGCCCATATGTGCACATAATTACATTTTTTGAATGCCTAAAAAGCAGTGTTGGTTGTTTCTCTGAGTATAATGAGATGCACAGCTTTGGGAGCAGGAGGGGATTGGAAAACAGATGCCTGTATACGTTGTAGAAGTTCAAAACGCATCAACATGAGTGAATGTTTGCCAGCTACCTAGTGTTTACCCCCTGTGGTACAGAGAGCAGCTGTCTATCTGCTTTTGGTTTTGGACTGCATGTCATGTTCTTCAGTAAGAACCAAATGAGTTAGCAAAAAGTAAGATCCACAGGAGATCAGATCTAGTACATGGGGACTTTCTGCACAAGCTGATGTTTTTTCACTTGAGCACACAGCAGCAGCCCACCCCAGTGGGGACAGAGTTTGAGCCCATATTAAGAGGAACATATTCAGGGGCAAATGTGTTCATGTTACTCCTCACTGCGGATTAAGGGCTCATTGAATGAGCTGTAGACTCTTAATTGAGATGGCAAAGCTAGAGGGACTCCTAAGTCTGGCTTAAGCTAACAAGCATTTAGAGATAGTGGGAAAGAAGGAAATGAGGTGAGTGACAGAGATGGGCAGTGAGACGTGGTAATATGTTGGGTAGAAGAATCAGAGAGGGATTAGATGAAGCGGTATTTACTAGCAGCAATATTGACCAGCGAAGGAAACAGGGATTGTGAGAGCTGATCATTTTGAGTGTGCATGAATCAAATATAAAAATGATGGAGAGAAATCTTGAAATAGGAAGGGATAGATCAGGGTGAGAGCGCACGGCAAGACAGTGCGGTGGAGGGCGGTTTGGGGGGCAGATAGAGATAGGAGCCAGTGGAGTGTGAAGGCTGTGGATTTCTCTATCAGTATTCTGTCTCTGTGACTGAGCTCCAGGGGTTTCAGGCAGCCATGTTCTCCATTTTACTCAATCTTTTTTATACATTCACACGTGCACCAAGTACACATGTGCACATAAGTATGCGCACAACACACATCTCACACACACAAAGCAAATAGAAGCACATACACTTTCACACTGAACACACACTTTATATGTCCTTACTTTCTTTCAGACCTTCACACCGACATCCATGGTAACATTTATGAAATTCAGTTTCTGCTGTCTATTCACAGTGAATTCAAATCCAGAAATACACTTGAATGAAATGTCATGTTCTCAGGATTATGGCATGGCTGCTCGCTGTAGTGCTGGCTGTTTGGGCCTAATGGATTATAATGGAAATCATCTTTTGTGTTTGATGTGGATGATAATTTGAAAGTTTTCACCATTTGGCTCCACAGTGCCTTATTTTTAGAATCCCCAGCACCTTTCAATGGAAATCATATCACGCGTTAATAAGAAGGGTCCAAAGATAATAGAAGCTATCTTAGAGCTCACACTTCAAGATGACAGCACATGCTGAAATGTTAACAATGTGTGTCAAAACTTCCAACATAAAAGTGAATATAAATAAGGAAATATATTTTATTAGGTCATATTCTGTTTGCAGAAACAAAGAAATGTAGATGAAGCATCTGACTACAGAAATGTTATCTCTAGTCTTTATCTTCTAGTTTGAACAATGTGATATAACGTTATCATTGAACCAAGATACACTTAAATAATTACACTTTGAACAAAATCTTATGCCTCCCAGTGATTTTGTACTTTAGATTAATTGCTGTGAGTATCTCTCCAAAAAAGCTTGCTTTTTGAAGTGATGAAATGTTCTGATACATCCTCAATAAGGAACAGTATATTCTGGCTTCGGTAGACTCAGAATTACATGAACAAACCTTTTATGTGAATTTTTTTTTGTTACTCTGTCAATATGTCCAGAGTTCTATTGTTCTGCTATTGCACTTACCATTTGTGAGGCCGATTTTAAGTTGTTTCTTTGTTCATAAGCAGGACCTCTTCAAAGAATTCTGACATCACATCTTTACATAACAAACTCCCTCAATGCAAAGTCATCCCAACGCATTCATTTTTGCTCAGATTTAATTCCTGCCTGGAGGGCTAAATACTTCCTTGTTAGACATTGTCAGCGACTTGACCTGCGATTGGGAACTGCAGTGTATTTAAGGAACAATGGCAGTGTTGTTGTGTAAAGGTTGTTTGGACACCCGCTGTCTCTTTGAATCAGGGAATGCAAAACCTGAACTCTCTGCCAGGGAGCAAACTGTGATGCCTGTGTTTATGCTGTTTATCTTGATTTGTGAAAATGCTTACATGGTGTGAGACATGGCACATCCAGTGAGCTGGCTCTGCTTTTAATAGACTAAATGGCATTGTGAGTCAGGGCGAGTGCAACCTGAAATGCTGTGCTACATTTGTCAGTAGCAGACTGTGAACAACATCATCCAGCTAAAGCAAATGTGCCAGATTTTCTTTTTCATTCCCTCGTGTTTTTTTTTTTTTTTTTCCCTTTAATTTGGTGTGAGGTTAAGATTTAGATGTTGTGCATGTAAGAGTGGTATCTTTTTTTCTTCTGTATGTGGCATCAGTGTGAGTGCAAAAGCCACCTCAACGCGGATGTTTTTTCAGACCTTTCCCCTCAAACATCAGTCATATCCACTGATACATATCTAGACAGAAAGGAATAAGAGACAGCCGTTATTCACAGATTTATGCATTATATTATCTCCTACCAGTTCCCCTCGCTCAGTGCATCTTATTCTGGTTCTGAGTTCAGTGTACCATAGGCTCTACCACCAGTGCCTTGAATTTTAATAGATCACTCTCTGTGTATACTTCTGGATCAGTGTGTATAATGTAGGAAATGGTAATTGCATAGTCAGTATAATTAACTAAAAAATACTGACTTAAGTTCTTTATAGAAAAATACAAAACTATATGTATTACCCATGAGCTTCACAAATCAGACTAGTGAAAACTATCCCTAAGAAAGCTATACATTTATATATTATAATAATTCATATTATACATTATTAAAACAAAACACTTGTGTGGCTATGCAAAAAGGAGGAGATTCTCCAACTCTCCAATATTTAAAATTACTGACTGATGAAGTCACAAAGATAGGCAAAATACTGCAACTTCCTGTATCCAATTCAAATTAAAAACCCCTCTAGTGTTTCTTGCACAGTCTAGTCATATGCTAGGTTTTGACGCAGTCTTGTTGGTGATGGTCCTGAATCTATGCTTTTTGTCATTGGCTAGCCTAGAGAAACAGTAGAGCTGGTCATGTGTGCCGCCATTTTGGATTAAAGTTGAAAGCACAGAGCAGCATTTGTCCGAGAACAATTCTGAATAACATGGCTGTAGGGAAATAACAAAAGCCAGACACATCTCTGAGGCGCCGGAATCCAACCTCACTACTCCTTGGTCCGTCTGACACGTAGTTATTTAAAGTACTGCCATAACAATCCAGCAGTGATAGTATCTACAACAAGCAAGAACAGACTCTGGCATGCATATTTTCCAGGTCTTTTAAAGAGGGTGTACTTTTCATTTTGTTAAATAACACCTACAGTGTGTGTAGCTGGAAAGATTACAAGAAAAATATCATCAGAAAAAAAAAAATCCTTGAAATTCACTTATGACAAGGTTTTGGCATGTCTTCAATATGTGGAGATGTACTTTACTGTCCTTTAATTTTCTTGATCAAATTACAGCATGGTGTAAATAAACAAGAGCAAAATACAAAAGGTTTTCTGACAAAGTAACTGAATGCACTTTGATTTGCAACATAAAGGATTGAGATGTCATAAACATGCAGACCCCTGATCCGCTTTTTACCCTAACACCCTGTGATTGACAAATCTCACACTGTCAGCTTTTAATACTAGCTAATTGGAGTGTGAAAAGCTCTCGGCTTATACCTGCTTGTTTACACGGTTGTTACTTCAACATATCCTGGTGCATTTATGAATCAGGTGTGTTTGGTGTGACCTAGCAAAGTCTTCAGTCAATCTAAGCGGATCATTCGGGGTATGAAGCACATAAAAAGCATTTAGATGGAAGTACTTTTGTTCTGAATGCCATGCATGTAATTGACCTTGCCTTCTTTTTGTTTTTCTCTTCTTGTTTTTGTTTAATTTCTCACTTTCTACTTTTCACGTTTAATAAAAACACCTGACTCCGCAACGTAAAACCCAAGTAATTAAAATACATCACATACTCAAGGAAGTCTTTGCATATTTAAATACATAGTTTGTTGTTGTTGATTGAATTGATCATACACCGCCTGATAATGAATTAGAATTAGTTAGTTACTTTTATTTTTTACCCAGCCATTAATACTTTAAGACCATAATCAAGTTATCTTATATATATATATATATATATATTTTTTTTTTACACATTAGTGCTGCATAGATATGATTGCTATTTTGAAAATGCTTAGTTCATTTATATCCATGAGATGACAGCAGATTTGAACTCTTGTAAGTGTGTACTCAGCATCATATTTCCCCAAGAGTTTTCCGTTTGGCTTTGCAGAAGACATGCTGTATAATAGCTGCAGCTGCAGTGGCCCTATTGCAGTGCTTCGGTCATAGGAGTCATAGGTCTGTCGAGTTATTCTTCCCCGCACTGGGTTTGGGCCGAGTCTAACTGCAGTGCCTGCTGTGACAGCCACCCGTGGTCGAGGCTGTCACGTACTTGAATGATTAATTTTCCTATCCGAGCCTTCCCCTTGTGACACAAAACCAAACTGTTTGCACAGGTCAGAGGAGAGAAGCACTAAATGGTCTCTCACTATTATGGACATAACAAATAGAGTGAGAGAGAACTGGGTAAAGACAAAAACAATCATTGGTGGTGGAGAATTGGATTATGGTCATGTGTAGGTTGCTATTAAGTCAAAGGGTACTCTATTTTTCATCTTTATAAATATATACGTATATATTAATTTGATCAAGCGCTCATATGTTTTGGGGAGTCTATTACTCATTCTGTCTTTCTTCTTCTTTTTAGGGTCTTTTTAATGCTGATATAGAAATAAATAAATAAATCTCCCCTACTCAACATGGAGACTGCATTCCCAGCTGCAACACTGGCTTGCATGTAAATATCCACGATGCCTATTTTGCTGGTGATACCCGTCCTGATGGGGTAAATGAGGCATTGAAAAAGGGGTGCTGCTGGCTCGCTGCCATCTCACCCACCGGATGAGTTGACTTCAGGAGGTGCTGATGGTTTAATGAGCGTCTGGCAGCTGGCTATCTGTGTGTATATGGAAGTTTATGTATGTTTGTTTTCTTGTTTACCCGAGCCACTGAGTCCAGCGTGACCGTTTTTTTTAAGCGACTCACTGCTTTCTACGGGTTGTCATTCAAAGAGAGCCCCGTCTCATTTACAAAGCGGGAGGGTCCATTAGCACAGTGGGATGTGGCCCTGTCACTGCTTGGCAGACACAAGTCACAGTTAGGTGTGTAGATGTTTGAGTGTGTTTGTACAAACACAAGGGACCATTTCACCACTCATTAAGCTTGTGGTGTTTTTCAAAAATACAGAACTGACTCTTAGGTCAACTTTTTGGATTTGGAAGATGATTCAGAAATGGCTGTTGACCCAAGATGTAAGGGTCTTCCCACTTTGGCCGACACAAGACGCAGTCTTCTGCTATGCAGCTTGTTATCCTTTCTGCTTGGCTGGATAGCTTGTTAATGGTGATATACAGTTTGTTTATAATGGAAGGCCTCATTGTTGGACCAAACTGCCATGGGTTTGAAAGGTGCAAGTTGTCTGCCTTGTGGCTAACTTACTATGGGCTTTGAACAAAACAAAATTAATGCTGATGAAGGATAAGTTTGTGTGGAAATGTATCTGTGTTTTTGATATTTTCTGTCTGTAAATTAGGAATTTTAAGCACAATTTTCAGTAATGACTGCTTGTATTTTCATCACTTTGGAAGCGTCTTTGTTAACATCAAAGTGCTCGTTTTTATATCTCAAAACTAAATCTCCACATTAACAACACATGCCCTCAACTTAGCAAAGTTAAATTGCTGGAAGGACAGTGTGATGCAAAAATATGGAGCCCTACTCCCGAAGGCCGCGGAAGCTAGCTTATGTAAACTGACAGCCCACTGAAGAAGTTGATTCACATGTAGAATTGTGCTATGAATCTACTACTACTAGTAATAAAGATAATAATGATTTTGCCTGAATTTTCTGAAACACGTGGGTTGCTCCTCTTTTATGCTTTAGTTTCTTTGTTACAACCTTGAAATGCATCAGTGACTTATTGATTGTGAGCCCTTGGTGCCTCCTTACTTTATGCGAGCCAGCTCCAAATTCCTTGATGTCTTGTCCTCCATACATGAATGCTTTGACTTGCAGAAAAGCTGAGCCCCACAGTACAGCTCATTCCTTTAAATGCTGTCTTTCTCCTTTGTGTCTGGCATGAAGACTGTAACAGTAAAACAAGGAAACAGAATTATCTTTTCAGAGCTCACCCAGCCTCCCTTCCTCCCTACCTCTCTCATATGGGAGATTGCTTTCCTGACTGAATTAAAATGTGTTCATCACTTGTCTGCTGGTCTGCTTCAGCAGTTCAATTCGGATACATTTTTTCAAAATGAGCTGGTTTCAAGTTGTTGACAATATTTATTGGAGATTTTCTGCATCACTTTACCCAAATCGCACAAAGCTCACTTTGTTCAGACCTTTTACTCTGACTCATTTTGATTAGTTAAATTGTATTTCCGATCTCCTCAGAGGCCCCTTTTTTCTTTTGCGTAATGAGAAGCATGATCAACTGTTGTATGCAAATGCTGATGGGAAAATCTATCATTTAAGAAACCATCAGTCTGAAACAATCAATCCAGTTTGCACAGTGATTTTAGTTATTGAGGCATAAACATTTGCTGAAAATAACTGCAACATTTTTCCTGTATGCACTAATTTGCCACAGTTTCACAATAGAAAGCGTGGGAACAATTCAATTTAATCACTGATAGCAAAAGCAAACAGGGATAAAAGTTAATTAGAAAAATCCTTATCAAGTTATTAATTTAAAAAAAATGTTGCCATTTCTCTATGACTTTTAGCCAATTTCCAAAATCTAAAAACTTAAAATGATTAATTATCTCCTGGAAAAACAAAAACAAAAACAAAAACAAAAACGCAGGCTTTGGTTTGGGTGGGGGAAAAAAACAAGTGTCTATCTTTTGCACTGCCTTCATTATTACATTTTTTTTTCTCCAGTATTTGTGATTCTCTGGAAGAGTGATCCATCAATCAGCTGTAGTCTCCTTTTCAGCACCATGTCATCTGTTTTCCCCAAGGAGGCTCAGTGTGAAATCCTCATACACCCTCAAACCTGACTTTTTTTTTTTTTAAAAAGAGGGCCACCACTCCCATTGGGCTGTCCAAGGTCTAGGAGATGTGTCATTCACGACAGCACTACGGTACCTAAAGCTTTCAAATGCACAGGTCACCTCTCCTCTTTACTTGGTGCCTTGTCACTGAAGGCTCTGCTGACTACTCTAGTGATCTGGCAAAGAGATGTATTTCATCCTCCTGCTCCTTCTAGTTCTGCCTTCCCTTCCTTGACTGCATTAAGCCTGAGTGATCCCCACCTTCTCCTGCTGAGTCACTGAATGGTTGTCCTTTAACTCTTTGAAGCTATCCAAAACTCTTCTACCAAACGGAGGAATTATGAGTAACACAGCTGGAGTTATTCTGGGCCATTGGTACCTCTCCACACGTTAAGCCTGCCCCAACAATCATGCTCAAAAAGCCTTCCTCTTCACAATCTTTCTTCCTGATGGTGTTCAGCAGACAACTTCCGATCTGCTTGCCACGATATGGGAACTCCCAACCACCTCAGGGCCACAGATTATGGAAGCCCTCACGATAAAAGTTTGCATCTGTTACAACTTAATTTCCCAAACCTTCACAGAAAATTAGATCAAAAACCACCAAATCATGAGCAGTTGACAGCTCAGCTTCTTTATTTTTTCAAAGAGTGGCCACAGGTCTGACGTAACCATTTCAAGATCAGTCATTGATCTCTGACCTAAGGCGTGGCTGCATTGTGCAGGTATCTTGTATGCACTGATCTGACATTTCCATTTCCGATATCCAATGCAGATACCTCGGCTTTGGGTATTGGCTGATACAAGTACCATTAGAATACCAGTATATAGTTAATAAGCTGGATGCTTCTCTGCATGCACTGTGGGAGAAAAAGTAGAGGTAAAAGCAGCTCTTCCTCTAGAACAGGGTACAAGATCCACTTTGAAATTCAAGGATGTCACTGGATGGTATGTAAATTAATGGAGGTTCAGTGAGTTGGTTGAATAACCATAGGTAATTGCAGCTAGATTAGTAGAGAAATAAAGAAAGAGTCCAAATGGGATGTAGGCTATGTTTGGGAAGAATACAGAGAAAGGCACTCACGTGAGGGCACAATTCCTCAATGTACGGGTCAGAAAACAATATGGACAGACCACTAATATTAACAGAGCATTCATTGGCTTTATTTCTACGTAGAGATGATTGGCTGATATATGTTCAAGCATTTCTCTGTCTTTATATTTAGTTTTCCATGTGCTGCTTCTATCCCTAACAGGAGTAGGCTGCTTTGCAGAGGGCGCACAAGGTCAGTTTGAAAAGTGATTCCACTTTGCTGCCACTTTGGTGTGAAAATCGTTTCTACTTCTGACTATATGAGCGAGATATACAGAATAAGTCCAAGCTTTTGAGGTGACATGTTCGTATTGGCAAAAGCTTTGGGTTATATTTGGAGTAGTATAACGTAAAGTTGCGTTTTCAACTGCACAACAGCAAACAGTTTTTATCTGAATGTTTGATATAATGATTAGGAAAAAACACTTGAGACAAGACACTATTAAGAAACTAGACGTAGGATTGTAAGACATCAACATGACTTGTTGGAGAAGTGACTGAAGATATAAGTATGAACTTCCACATTAAAAAGTGCTCACTGTCTTAATGGACTGATTAGCTTAACTCTGCCTTGCATTTCACACTGCGTAGTGAGCACTAAGCTCCATTGGCAAGGTGCTGTGGTTTTACTCTTCGCTGCTTCTGGTGGGCAGCTCTCCACATGCAGGTTTTTTTTTCACAAACAAGGCTCACACTGCCTCAACACGCCGCTATTCATCTTTGCTAATTAAGTCGGACAACACGTTAGTCACAGTTATGCTGACTATCAATCACACAGAAAGCCCATGAAACTGAGGGGCGGATGGAAAGACACATGATGAATGTTCCGTCCTGAGTGTCTCTTGGTTGGTCATATCATTTGTGCCTTTATCTGCTGCCTGTGCTGCATGCTGTTACACATTGCATGTATTAGTGGTGTGAGAAATGTTACATAATTATAAAATAGCTGCAGTAAAGTTTCTTTCTGACTCTTGCTACAAGTATATTAAAGCCTATATATGCATACATGTGTGAATACATTCACAAAAGTGTTTATTCTGTTGGTCCTTATGTTTTTCAGGATCAAGTGTGTACTTAAGCATCACCTGACTAAAAAAATAAGATTGTTGATGTTGCTTTTTTTTTTACTTAACTGGATACAGATGAGACAAATTGATTTGTATTAGATTTTCTCTGTTTAACGCACAATACATAGTGTTATTTTAAGCTTGTTTGTGCTCCAACTCATGTTAGACCCTTACTTCAGCCTTCAGATAGATTTTTATGATTTACAGTTTTATGATTTACAGTAATGAAAATTAAAGTGGCCAGTCCAGTACATAACTGGACTGACCACTTTAATTTCACATTGGCTGTTTGATCCCCAGTTCTTCCTGTCCACCTTTCAAAGTGTCCTCTGGTGAGACACTGAACCCCGCATAGTTGCCAGCACTATGCAAGCTGCCATTGGTGTGTGAATGTAAAGTGCTTTGGATAAAAGTTCCATTTAAATGCATCCATTTATTATTCAAAACCAAATATTTTCAAGTGTTACCACTTAAATATTTTTCATTTTAGTTTACTTTCAATTTTCTTCTCATTTTATGTGGCTTGGTTATCTGTGGCATAAGTCAATTATTGATCAAATTAACTATTCCTGTTTATTGACAAATATCATCCTTTATTCCAGGAAAAAGTATCTTCCGTACTGCAGTAATAGTCGCTGGTAAAAGAAGGCACTTTCTTGTAGTCTTTTTTTTTAAATTTTTAATCTCAAAGCTGTACACAGAGTAAGAATCCATGAGACACAATAAAGGACACATTCATTTATTGTGTTCAAAGTGGTGAAGTGCTCAAGGTCTGAGGTCTATAATAGGTAGATACAAGTTTTAAAGCCCACCTCACCTCTTTTCAAACAACTGCAAGGACTCCACTCAAGAAATCCACTTTTGTATTGTTTATATAGCTGTTGTTTAGGCAACTTTACGTTTCACTATTTTCTCATTCCATTTAGCTGAACAAAACAGTGTAACTAACATGACCCTTTTGTTCTGTACTAATAATCTTTTGTAATTCAAAAATGTTTTTCATTGTAAAACCTCACTATTAGATTTTTTTTTTTTTTATGCTTTCTTTTTGTGAATAGTTTCAGCATTGAAAGAAAAATTACGTGAATGACCTTTTTCTCATTGAGTTGGCTAACAATGCTAAATCAAAACTGAATAAAGAAAAAATATTGGAGGGCTCTTTAATTTCAGTCAGAGCTTTTCGGAATCTAGACCGAGTTTTTTTTCAAGAATCAACATCCTTCTAAAACTCATCGCTTTCTTTCAAGCTACACAATGTGATAGCGACTGTACATGTACAAGGTAGCTCATCATTAGACTGCTTTGTGCAATGGCACTCAATGCTCCACGAAATAATGCACTGAATAGTTGCATATAAGTGACATTTATAGGAAACAGGGTGGCAGGTGTCAATGCAATGGTAGTCTCACTTAACCAGAATGGTCTGGCTGCACTCATATATCATTTTGCTACAGGGGAAAATACACTCAGGCTTCTTTGAGTTTCTTTTAAATCAATCAAAATCATCTCAGGTGGCGTCAAGCCCACAATGCATTGACTTGCCTTTGCTCAATAATGTTAGAGAGGAACATATTCTGGTGTAACATTTGTACGTGGGAAGTTGAGAGCATAGAAATGACAACAATTCCTGCAAAATAAAAGAACTAAGCTGCAATTTTGCATGATTCAAATCATTGTCAAACTAGACATTTTTCAGCATGTAGATTTTTGCTGTTTGTAAGACAGAGATCAAATAAGGTGAGTCGAATGTGGCCTGCAATAGTCTGCCAATGTCAGACTAAACCCCACAGTCTACATTCTGTTAGTTACTGTAGACCAATTATATAGGAATGTTGGCTGTAGTGAGGCTACTGTGAGTGTTGCTGTTGCACTGGATTGCATTATTGTACAGGGATTTATTCTTTTCTTTTCAGACTGTATATCACCTCTGAATATTTTCTGCATTCCGGTTTTATCTGTTGTTGCCCAGCTCTGTTGCAGTTTTTTTTTTTTTTTTTTTTCCTTTTGTCAACAGCTGTGTGATGTTTTTTTTCTGTTTGCCCTGTAAACACAGTCTCAAAGTACAGCACAGGCCTAATGGCTCAGTTGGCTCAAAGCCTCTATGTGGAGGAGCACTGCTCCGATGTGAAGACACAGAAGTTATGCATTTTCCATAAAACATTAGACGAGCCTTAGGTGGTGTTCTCTCTCAAGTACTGCGCACTGTCTTAACACAACGGTTGTGCTTCTTCCAGGAGAAAGACTTAGTTAAAGAACCAAAGAGGACATAACTCAACATTTGAATTTATTTTTATTTTTTGATTAATACTGTGCATGCAAACATCCACAAGCATGTGGACACACAATCAGTCAGGCATACAGGCGAAAGGATTTGCTGTTTGGACTGGTACCATCCACGTGACTAAATCTGGAAGTTTGTGTCCTTGTCAGCAACCAGAAACCTGCACAAAATCCTGCAACTCAGAAACATTATGGAATTACAGCCAATATGAGTTCTTTAGTAGCTGAATAATGAAGATCTGCTTGTGCATTTTACAACAACAATCATTAATTGAGCAGCCATGTGTGACGTTTTTTTTGCGTCAGCACCAGTCTTGGTTGCCTGATTGGAACAGTTTAAGCAGTTCACTTTGTGTCATGAATTCTTTAAATCTTGAGTGTGGAGTCCTGTGTGCCTACCCAGTGAGTTTTGCTGTATGCCAGTTTTAAAAAAACGTAGTCACAGCTCTAATTCTGGCTCGCATAGCTTCTGCCACATATACCAGGGCTGTGTTCATCTATGTGTATAAATGAGGGGTTATCTCAAGAGTAACATGGTTAATACATGACAGGGAGGCAGAAACATAGAGCCAGGAAAGACGTCTATAAGCTGGAGGCAGTTGCGTCGGATAGGTGCTGTCAGTTTAAAGGGTTCACAGTGTACTTGAGTAGTATGGAGGGAAGTGATAATTACTTCTGTCTAACGATGCTTAAAGATGTTCTTCATCACCAGATCACAGAAAGAGGCTATATGAGAAGTCAAGTGTCCTCCCACTTTCCTTCTTGGGTCTCTCCAGTGTCTTCCACTTTTTCCATCTGAGCAGCGATCAATCTTGCCCAATCAGCTCAAGGTCAGCCCATTAACTCAGAGAAGGGAGATAAAAATAGAAAGCGAGATTGAACTGAGGAAGTAAAAACAACATAGATGGGCACACACATGCAGCATACTGTAATGGGGTCAAGAAGTAGTATTATTAACACAGAAATAAACAATGTGAAGCTGCAATAGGAAACATGACATTGACTTCAGGTCAGACAATGATGTCACTTGTTTCTCTTTGTACAGTAAGAGTGGGATCAGCATGATGGCACATTGTGGGCCGATGCCTTCCTGTTAGTCTGAGTGCTGGGAGAGAAACCCTCACCAATGTTAAATCACCTCTCACATCTGACCACAGGCCATGTGATCTTCTCTCTCCCTTCATTTCCTCTCTCAGCGGGTCGGCAGGGGGCAGGTCACTGTTGTGACATCATAGTCAGTGGGACGGGTCCGATATCATCCATCAAAGCTAAAGTTCCTTTGAGAGGCATTTTAATATTTTACTAATTAAGATTGCTGAGTGCTCAACTATCATTCACTCCCACTCAAGTGGGCTGGGTTCACTAGAAAGTGTTAAGTGACATTGATTGCCCTACTGCAGTGCACTCTCTATAATGTTCTCGGGATATTTGCCCTTCTTCTTGACTGATTTGCTGCGTTAATAAGGCGATACATAGCAGTCTGCTGAATATGCAATGGATGTAGTTTGTTTCGATCCTCCTCCCATTTGACTCTGACCTTTAGTGGTCACTTCTGAAGCAGCATTTTCTATTTACAGTATCTATTCTGTAATTGATTTTGAATGGCCTCAGGTAATACAAACGCTCTGTTTGTCTCTGAAGCTGTTAATTTTGAAGTTAACAAGCTGTGTGTTGATGTCACAGGACAGTCCAGTCTCCTGTGGTGAGTAAGCACTTTATGATGCCGAGGCCTCCCTTGGAAAGAGTAGAAATACGATCACCCACTGAAAGGACTGAGCCAGCTTGGCTCGGCTAAGCATGGCATTTTTTCAGAGGATCTTCGGTTCACACACCCTCCAATTTTTTTTGGTCTGAAATCCTCAGCTTAGTTTTCACCTCTCAGCCTCAACACAAATAATAGAACGAGCCAAGATAATGCAACTCTGTAGCTAGGGCTGAAGACAGTTGGTTGGCAAAGCAAATGGTGCATCATAAGGAGTATAAAGTATATTTGATGTGAAAACTGATGCTTATATGGGTGTCCAGTTCTTGGGTGTTTGATTTATCTTGCTGAGGCAAGCTGAATGTTTAATGTCAGTCAAAAAGGTGTATGTCAGATTCCTTATGATGACTCATAGCTTGCAGCAGAGTACAGCATTTTAAATGTTGAATTATTAAGAGGACTTCCAGTCTAGCTACTGTAAACAGTTGTAGATGCACCATTCAGCATTTCTGATAACTGCTTTTCCCGGTGAATATTTAACCTATAATGATTACTGATGTCTATGTCATGTCATCATCTGTTAACTGTGATTGTTTTGCAGTACAAATTCATCCAGCATATAACTTTGTGGCAAAGCTATTGGCTTGTTTGCTCAGGTTATTTAGTAGCACAATTTAATTTTGTTTAATCGGCTAGTTTTTGAAAGTATACATTTTTGAGGCTACATTTGGTTCTTTTCTCAAGACCAACTATTCAGTGTCGTATATAATAAAAGAAAACACCTCAATGCTGATATTTTTATGCATTAAAAGTAATAAAAGTACATGCTTTCCATTGAGAACTACCCAAAGGATTATACATTTACTCATCACATTTTCCACGTCATGTTTCTAAAATAGCTTATTTGCAAAAGGTCTCCGTAAATGTAAGAATATTTATATTTTGCACTTGATAGGAGACACAAACATATTTTAATGGGCTTATTAGCTATGGCTGTATGAAGGGGTTCAGTTCTGGCAACTCCTGCAGCAGAACCAATGGATTTACTTTATATCTGTGAGCACAGTTGCAGATGAATTATATCGATAATATACTCTAAGTCTGTGAGCATGTTTGTGCGTTTTAGGCGGAAAAATAATGTTTTCTCTCAATTGAAAAAAATAGGCATAAGAATCACTTTTGAATTGTGTATCACATCTTTTCAAGCACTTCAGACTAATTAAAACAGAATCATTGGAAGAAGCTGACGTCTGTGGTAATTGCTAGACCTCTGAATATACTCTAATTATTGTGTCTTTGTAAATGGAATTACAGATAACCACTGGCTCCTGTTTTCTTATTGGCATGGATAACGTGGTGTAAAAGGTGCACGGGGATGATGGGGAAAAAGGAGAACTGAGTAAAGAAAGAAAGTGAGAGTGGAGATTAAATTGGAAAAGTGGAGATTAATTGTCTGTTGTCTCAAGATTAGCTTTTAGCTAGCAGCTCCTTGTCGCGCATTTTTACGAGGTGGCGATGAAAAGAAGTCCTTGTGTCCCACATTCCCATGCTGATGAAATTAGGGCCCAGAAGAAAGAGATGGGGAGACCCACAGTGACTGTGAGATAGCAGGAAGAAGGATGGAGGCTCACAATGGAGGACCACGAGAACGTGAGGCAGATCTGAAACAAAACTAGAGTGATGGAAGTGAAAAGGATTAGAAAATGGACAAGATAAAAGGCAGGAGCTTTAATTTACACTCAGTCCTCACTTGACCTGTTCATTGAACAAGAATACAAATATTCTAATCATGCTATTAGTTCTCGGTATATAGTTTGTAAACCCCTACCACTAATCCCTTTTAGCCATACAAAGTTGGTTGCAAATGCAAATACACGTTTTGCTCTTTTCAATTACTGTAATCCTGCTGGTAAGGGAGTATCTTGGGATAACACAGTGTCTGATATTTTACAGTCTATTGAAGGTTTCTTTTTATTGTTTAATGTTGAAATTACTTTTGAAATTATAGAAATACTTGAGTTAGAACAAGAGAAACCATTTTGTTTCCTGTTGGGATTAACCCCAAGTAAATTCACCAGTCCAACCATTAGTTTTCAGTAACATTTGGTGGACAGCTCTCATTTAAGAATACAAAGGGAAAAGCACTGTCACATTTGTGTTTTGTCTCTTTCCAAAGCCAAGAATATATATGTTTTTGGACTGATTGTCTATCCATATAAAACCTGATTACTTTCATTGTTACGATATATCGTTCCAGATCATTTAACTACAAGAAGCATTTATCTTACCCGAAAGAGAAAGAGAGAGTGAGACGTGCAATTACTCCTGGAGGCAACATGCATTAACACATTGGACATTTCTTAATGTTGTTGTTACTATCTTACCTCGACGAATTATTCAAATGAAGTCATCAAGGAAAAGAGAAACGGGTGACAAATAACAGAATTGTCTGCTCAGAGAAATGTAGTGTGATCCAGCATGTGAGTCTGTCTGTCTGTGTCTCTCTCTCTCTCTCTCTCTCTCTCTCTCTCTCTGTGTGTGTGTGTGTGTGTGTGTGTGTGTGTGTGTGTGTGTGTGTGTGTGTGTGTGTGTGTGTGTGTGTGTGTGTGTGTGTGTGTCTGAGATAGAGCGATGGGGAGAGTCATAAAAGGGACTTCATCAGAATTTTGCCATCATTCAAACTTTGAATGGCAGCAACGTGAACATAAAAATAGCCAGAGGTGAGGGCTTCTCACCGATTACTCTGAAAAATAGGAGGAATTCAATTATAGCTGCGCATGCATGTGTGAAGGGATTTGGAGGTGAGGCATTCTTGAGGTGTTTCAATGGTGGCAGTGAGCTTAAAAATTCAGGCTAAGTTTTCCTGAAACATTAAATGATAAGAGAATTAAAAGAAAATGGCATACAGTCACCAATTCATGCAGGCACACGTAGTTGTATTCAAAATATGAATCTCATTCCAAATAGCACCTTTTCAGGCTCTGTAATAGCATTGCAAACCATTATCCAATTCAACCTCCATACATCTTATTCTATTCTATAAAAAAAATCATTTTTTTTGTTACCTGTTATATTGCAGCAATGTTGTACTCTGATAAAAGGTTGGAGATAAATTCTTCCAGTATTATGAGTGTGTTATTTTCCTCATTCATGAGAAGTTAATATTCATTTGTGAACAGCCGGGATTTTAATGGTATAAGCGGTGGCAGTTCCCTTGTTGCTGATGTGTCTAATCGGGGGCTGGGTGACCTTTACAGGAGATACTCGAACTCCCTCTCCCTACACAGCCACACACACACACATCAGTCAAGGCCTATTAATCCAACAAGTTAGCATGTGATCACCAGCCATTTCTGTCAATATGTCTTTTCAGGTTAAATCGACAAGTAATGTGATACAGATTATTCCCTCCAATACCATTCAAGAGGAATTCTTTTTATGAAACATTTTACCTTTTAATAGAAATATAGGATGAAAGCATCATAAGCACATGATGATAGTACATGTTCATATGCCTACTGATATGCACCCACACAGTGAGGCATGCAGGATTCCTAAAACTTTGTGCAAAAAAGTTAAGAAATCAATTTCAATCTTTTACTAATCTGTATCACATTATGAATACAGCTCATGTCTGCAGGTCATCTGAATTTGAGTGCACGGTGGGTAATTGTGTGATCAAATCAGACTGTAATTGTATTGAAATGAAATCAGCTTGTCTCCTTCTACCTGGCTAGGTTTTCTTAGAGCCAAGAGAATATTCACAATAAATTGGTCCTGAAGTAAAACTGCATGAAGAAAGTGTGAAAGGCTTTCACATCGTCACTCTTTCTGCATGCAGAAGTAACTATCCATGAGTATACTTGCGAAAAGGCAAGGGGGTCTATTGAGCCTACCTTGCCAAATGGTGGATTCTCACACTCATCTCAGCTTCCATAACATTTTCCATTGATACTTTAATTAACTCAACTTTGATAACTTCAACTTTATTATTAGAATGTAGCGTTTCAATTTGAACAGGTTCAGAACTTTGAAAGACCTAATTTCCATGGGCACATAGCCAAGTCAGTAAAGAAGATAATCACGATGACATATTTTTCCCCAGCACCATGCGGGGTATCATTGCTGTCATCAATAATCACTGAAATTGGAAGGGCATTTGTGTAGTTATCTACACCTGTAAAAGAATATACCTTAGAACGGTTTTTTTTTTTTTTAATAAATATCTTTTGTCTTGTTTCTCAAACATTTCTTTCGGACAAACTTAAGGCTTAGTAAAAATGAATGTTTTAAAAAGAAGAGCTCTAACCCAGTCCAAAGAAGATCCTGTCGTGGAAACACTACTATCAACAAACCCAAATTCAAAGAAAAGCACAAAACACATGTTCTGGTTGTCCAAAATCATATTAATAGTATATTGATCAGCATAACATAAAAAGATTTCTACAACCAACTCAAAGGATAGTCCCAAGGATAGTTAGACCCACTAACACTGAAAGCATCATGATGTGCGACTAATGACCAGTAGCTGCAGTCAAACAACATAAAAATGCACTGAGGACAGAGTCATGGATACTAAGTCCAATGCCCTTTAGCAGTAAAACTAGCCCCTGCTAGATATACTATAATGTGGACCCAGGTGGGATCAGGTTCCCGGATTGGGGGTCTGTTCCATATAGACAAGTAGCTCAGTAAAGACCTCTCCATCAGACATTTCTCATTGACATTAAATAAAACAAATACCTCTTTAAACTTAGGTAAATGTCAGTTGTCACTTGTATCCACTTTTCTTGTGTGTGTGTGCAGAGCTAACACCTGTGTGTCGGATAACCTTGTGTGAGCTTAGTAACAAATTTTGTTTGTATTTGTGAGTTATTTGAGCTGGCTTCTGGCTACAGCCTCAAAGGCACTTCCTGTGTCAACCCCTGCTTCCCCTAAAAAAACAACACTGACTTTGAATTAAGCCTCGCTCTGTGTGTGCTCTTTTGGAGTTAGAGCCTCTTCCGCGCCCACACAATCCCTTTGCTTCCTCACTCTGTGTCCATTGTTGTTTCTTTATAGTTAGAGCCATATCTGCACACTTGCATGCATACACACACACTCTTACAAAATTACATAAACACACATAACTGAGCTCAGTCACTGCTTTCCTTTCCTGGATGGCTGTGTAATTGAGTTTTAGGGATGCAGCCTGGCACTTCCTCCTTGTGTGCAGGCTCCCCTCATTACAGAAGCCTAATTGGGATTAGTGCTGCATTTTGTTTTGGCATTGTTAACGAGGTCTGTGGTCAGTGCCAGTATTTGGCTAGTTTTTCTCCCCAACTCCAGGACAAGGAGCCATTTCTGTGTTCATGTATATACTTTGGTTGTGTGTTGAGTGTGTGTGTTTGATAGACATGTGTTTGCCAGTTTTACATGGACTTTGGACTCTGAGGTAGGCCAGGGAATCTTGTCTGTGTGCCATTACGGAGGTTTACCCAGTGAATGGAGCAATAGCTTCACACATCAACAATTTGTATTATACATACTGTATATGCCAACATTAAAATATTGTTCCAAAAAAACAAACAAACAAACAAACCAGTGTTTCAGTGTGAGTTTTGTCTAAATTATACCTTGCCAAACATTCAAAATTAGCTACATAACTGGGTAAGACATCACCCTCAAAATTACTTTTACAACAAAATAAAAAAAACGAGGCTCACATAACTAAACTCTTCTCAAAACATGATATGTCATCAGAACACGGCTGAGGAGGAGATTTCTTCACTTGATTTAACCATGGTAGAAATATCCCAGGGTGAGCCCTGCAGTTCTACTCTTCACTTGTCGTCATAATGAAGGGCCTGTCATCTTTGACGCATTACTGTACTTAGTCTGCATAACTCGGTTGTCTTTCTTCACCTTAACAGATAACAAGTACTTCATGATGATGGCGTGAATGTAAGATGTCACAGATGTCTGAATATGATAATTTGTTGCACTGCAGCTCTTAAAACTACTTGCACAAGAAAGTTAAGTTCATAGGAAAGGACATCCATAGTTTCATTCAATTTTTATCCGTAGCACAGAGTCACATTTACATCATGGCATGTACTGTAAGGACAGAGAGCACCTCTTTGCCCAACAAATAAAATACTTGACACGGAGCATGCCACACAGTGTCCACAGTTTGATTCGGGCAGCGGGCCTTTGTTGCATGTCATACCTCCCTGCTTCCCCTTCTTGTCCCCTGTCTGCCTCCTCCACATCTACTGTCAAATAAAGTCAAGAACACAGAAAAAAGAATGAGGAAGAAAATACAGTAGATAATTAGTGTCGAGCTTGCATCCTTTCCGTCCCCCGGACAACAGTCTTCTGCTGTTATTGTAAGAGAACGTGAGCTCATTTTATCAGTCCATTCATTCAGCTATCAGTCCATTCCTGTAACCACCGGCTGAGTGACAGTGGTGTGGATTTTGTACCCGTCTGTCCACCTCCTTATGTGTGGATGGATGAATAGCTGGAGCAGGTGGCGCTTGTTGCTGGCATTATACTCAGAGCCATCGCTACTACAGACGGATTTGTTGCTTTCCAGCTAAACTCCAACTAAACAGTTGACAAATCTTTACTGAAAAAAAAAAAACATGTTACTCTCTATCAAAATACATCTAATCAAAACACGAGACTGGGAGTTTTACTCAGAACTATAAAAGCTCTGTTTTTAGATAAACTGCAGTTTGTGCAGAGAGGATGAACATGGCAGAGGGATCAGTTGTGGGATTTGGGCGATCTGGTAGAAGCCAACATATTCCCTCATAGAGAGTGCATGCACACACAAAACATGTGGGCAGGAATGCTGTAATAAATAAGTAAACATGGTCCTGATCAGTGATGTGTTGTCCTGTCAACCAAATCACTAACACACAACGCACACAACACACAACACAACGCACACACTCTGGCTTAAAGCACTGTAGATTTTGTGCCAGGCTTAAACTATTAAACTAGGGAAAATACATTCTAATCAACAGCTTTGTCAATAACTCCTTTTTAATTGAAACACTTGGAATGGATCAGTAATTGGATTTGAAGATGATTAGGATGTTCCTTAATGCATTACTACATCTGTGTTATAAACTGCTGGACAGAGAGCAATTGCTTTTAGCTGTGTAAAGGCTGAATGAGGATCAGTTTGTGAAATTATTTAAATGCACTTGACAATCCAGAGTACTGATATTGTCATCTGCAAGCAGTAGCCACAGATAGAAAATACGAAAAAAGACCAATTTTATTTTGTATCCTTTTCAGTGTTCGTAATTAATTGGTTCTATCTACACTGATCCTTTGATGAGGTTCTCTGTCTGGTTGTTTGGCTACAAAAGGCAGAGGTTTCTCTCCTGTCATTTTTTTTGACTTTCTAAAACTGAGACACTGGGAGCTCACCTTTCTCTGCACCTCTGCAACATGTTGGCCCGAGCCAAGGAAGGCTTTTAAAGCCCACTGATGAGAGAGTGAAAAACCTTGAACCTGCTCATTACTGAAGAATTTCACCAGCCTGGGAAGGCATCAAAGTATGTTCCAAATTGACTCCGTAATACCTCTGAATCAACACCAGCATGTCTCGCTGCCCTACTTTACTCCACTGAAAGATTTGCATCCCCTTGAAATAAAACTAGAATTCCTTCTGCACAAGTCTTGATGGCCGTGTGGTACATGATTGATAAGAAAGTGCCAGGGTCAGATCTCCACTTTCTCCTTACTCTCGTTGGATGAAGTTTATTTTCATATTTTATTGATAAAAGGACTCTTTGATCTTTTCAGCTTTCATTTTTGTGTGTTCATGCTTTCTAGACCAATGCAAATGTCCCAAAAGTGTCACTTAAGTCTGAATAATTGCAAAGTTAAAACTAAAACCAACAGTTTCCTTATAAAACTTCTGTACAGAGATGATCATTCCCAGTTACAGTATATTATTTCAATGTAAAAGTCTTGTCAAAGTAGCTTCGTGGAACAGATTTCCTGCAAACAACCCATGTTGACCATATTTGCCTTGTGGTGTTCAGCCCTTCTTGTCCACAGCAAGGAGATTTTATAAGGAGACCTTCCTGATTGTGTTTGCTGTCTGTAGATTTGCTACCTCATTAAATATTGTATTTTCTGTTTTTTTATTTATTCATGAACACTTGAGAATTCAAGAGGTCTGTTTTTCTGGCTTTACCTACTTTACATGCTACTTCTGTTGTTTTGTCAACCAGTTTTAGTTTCGGAGTTTGTTCATGCTGGAAAATGTGTTGAAGCAGCTCAAGGGTAATAACCCCTAAAATACTGTGCGCAGAGTAAATATTTTTGCTCGGCATTGGGGGAGTGAATCCTGCTGAGAGGGTGATGTGAAAATCAACCGCTGTTGTGTACTCTCAAGCTAATTGCAGAACAGTTACTCTGAGATTACTTCTAAACTAACTCAATTTGTCAAGAAGACAGTATAGTCACAACAAAGCACACGGTTGAAGGCATATTTCAAAGCTCCTGTATGAACCTGCTACTTTTAGCATTTTCGCATGTGGAAGTAATTAATTCCAATGTAACAGGAAGGTTACACATAGACTGCCAAATGTTTGACAGCATTGTCATAAAAACATTTTATACTGCACACCACCATGAGATTTCATCTAGTGTTAAAATAGAACAGTACCATTTGGCAGATTATTACTGGGGCGTTTGTGTAGAACATCTCTCACGCTTCCTGAATCTCTAACACAAGAAAACATTTCTCACATCAAGCAGGACAACAACATGTACCTTTTTTTTTTTTTTTTTTTTTTTAAACATTATTTGTATACAACAGGGAACATATTATTCAGGTGTGTGTTTTTAAAAGGTTTATAAGCTTTTAAGTGACATTGTATTTGAAGATGTAATGTGTTTAGTACATCATGTTTAACTAGCTGGTGCTTTTACTTTAGGACTAAACTGTGTCATTATCACAGCACGTATGATCACTATTATTTTCTCATTCTACTATGAATGAATACAATCAAACATTTTTTACCCTAGTCAGGGGATTTTATAATATCAGAAGTTCAGTAATGGCTCATACTCATTTGTAATGAGTCAGTTACTGGGGTTATAATGGCCATCATTGTGCAGTGGTGTGTTATGACTCCGTTTAATTATACATTGTCTGCTTTGGTGCCGTTTAAGGGCATTGTCAGGAGAGAATAAGACCAGAATGACTGCGCTGATTTTCTTTACAATGGTCACGTGAGACATTTAGAGGACATCTATCAGTTGTATCTACAGAAAACAACCTGGGTTACATTCTCTGCCTTTAAACTGCATCAAAACTACAAATTTATCTTATTGTAAAATTGGTATCAAATAAGTATTGTTCCGAAATTGGTCAAAAACTTTGGAAAATAATTATTGGCCAAGACTTTGTAGCCTACGTTTGCATCTCTATAACTGAGAGCTCATAGGCACACATTTAAGTAATAGTTTTACATTTTTGGAAATACTTTTTTGCCAAGATTAAAATGAGAAGATCAGTGAAGCTCATTATTTTTCCATATTTTATCTCCTTTGTTAAATCCCTACAAAACAGAAAGAAACAAGTCAAATAAGCATATTTCCCAACACATCAAACTATTGACATTAGGTGTCATACATTGTGCCTCTGTAAATGATATGCACTTCATCATATGATACATTAATTACATGGTAGAGTCTCTGTTTTGGTTTATTACATTTTTTTGGGGCTGAGGACCCATTAGAAAATGATGACCATAAGAAACTACAGTAGATTAATGTACTATGAATGAGTTTCTGCGTTCTCTCTGCCAGCGCAGTCCTCAAGAGCCCATTAGGTTTTCTTGGGCCTGCCAGCAGAGTCTTGAAGCATTTGTTTTGACCTAGCAAATTAAAATGTCCGCTCTTATCAAAGCCCTCAGGGCTGGAGGGAAGGGAGAGAGAGATGTTGCTGTCTGTCCTTGTCAGGTCGCTGTTCTGTCTTCCATCACTCGAGTTACCACAAACCTGCTGTCTGACAAAAGAGCATTTCTGCCCTCTGTGTGTTTGTACCTGTGTGTGTTGGTGTGTGTGTCTGTTTTGCTGAGTTAAGGAAGTGAGGAGAGGATGATGTTTATGATGGGAAATCCTTTTTCTATGCAAATAGAAGCATGACATTTCTTATTACTGCCATACAATTCAAGTTTATGAATGAAAATTGGGACATGTCCAATTTTCTGCAACACATCAAAGATTAGGGACAACATATGAATATGTACTGTTTATGTTCTTCTGCTTTTCCAAATCAGATGTTTACATGAGTCGGTCACTATTAGAGGAGTCAGTGTCTAGCAGGACTTTCCCTTATTTTTTTTCTGGCTTAAAAATGGAACTGGAAAATAATCTTAAGCAGGGACTTCTGCGTGCTATTTTAGTTTGGATGTATTCTGGCTAACACTGTGTTATTTTTAGATATATTCCTGGTTTTTGCCCACTTGCATGCACTTTCACTGGCAGCGAACTGGCTTGCCACAGCGCATGTTTCTCCCCCCAACATTTGTTTGTGTGCGGTTCCGCTGATGTATGTTTGGGGCAGCAGCAGGGCTCCTAATGAGGATGTTTGGCCCTCAGTGCAGAGTGCCATCCGGCTGTCCTGCTGCGGAAATGCATACGATTTCACTCACAGTTCTATCGCTCTCTTTTTCCTCATTATCCCTTCTTCCATCTGCCACTCCTTTGCTAAGTCATTCTCTTTTTCTCCTTTTCTTTCCATCCCTTCCCCTATTTGGTCAGTGTCTTTATTTCACCTTGGCTTGGACTCACTTTTCCCTTCCTCTGTAACACACACACACACACACACACACACACACGCACACACGCACGCACGCACGCACGCACGCACACACACACACACACACACACACACACACACACACACACACACACACATTATTTGTTAGCATGTTCCTTGGTAGTCTCTACAATGTCTGTGGAAGTGGGGTTGAAAAGGTGTGTGGGGTCGATCAAAGGTATATCACACATGCTACATATTAATGGGCTGAATAACCACTGCTCTGCCCAAAAATGCAACACCGATGCATGTTCCTTATCTTTCTTTTCCATTCAGTTTATTCCAGCTTTCTTTTCTGCACATCCTTCATCTCATCATTTCATCTCCTTTCACCTACCAGCCATCTGTTGTGCTAGGAGATTTTCCTTGCTACCTCGCTTTCATTTCCACTATCCATCATCTTTTCTTTGTTTCTTTTTTTTTTTTTTTTTTTTTTTAATCTCTAAACTCTTTTAGCCCTCACGTGTCTGCTTATTCCTCAGCATCACCCTGTAACTCTCTTCCTGGTGTGGTATTGCTTTCCCTCTCATCCTTACTCTCCTACTCTTGTTCTTTTTTTTAATGCTTCTCCCGGGATCGATTTAACAAAATGTTGAGCTCTGCTATTACCCTACGGGGACAGCCTTTTGACAGATCCAGTTCCTGGCAGCATGAGCCAGCAAACACAATGGGGTAGGAATGAAGGTAGATAGTCACTGACAGCTAACAAATAGGCCTAGGGGACTCTACAGGATAAGATAGCCACATTCTACACACATTAAACGCCTGATCTCCTCAATGATAGTGAATGAACAGAAGTGGCAGTGAGTGAAACAGATATGAGTCTGATAAAGGCAGCCAATGTGTGGCATTAAATGGAGACTCGATGCATGAAGTATTTCTTGACAGTACAAATCAAAAGTATTTTTTTTCTATATATTTAGACTTTTTTTTTTTATCGCGCTGGCATTCAACAAAAGATCAGATTCTGAGCCCACAAGAAGAATGCCTCGAGCGATCGATGTTTCGAACAGGTAGGCAAAATGTGAGTTAAGAAGATGTAAAATAAAACCCGAGGCAACAGATGAGAGAGAATTTTTAATGTTCATAAATATAATTCTCAGAAGGCCTCCATGTTGCAATGCAGGAAAGATGGAACATGACTTCAACACTTGAAAAGCACAAGAAGCATAGTATAGAAAATAACTTTTGTCTTTTATAAGTTAAAGTAATAAAAGTTTTACTTTGATAAGTTATAAAATGTTCAGTCCATACACTAATATTTCACTGAAGCACACCTTTTTTTGGATGAATCGTACTTCAATTAAAAAAATAAAAAAATAAAAAAATATATAGATATATAGGCGGGAACCTCATTGGTGATGGTTTTAGCTTTTAACTAAATCAGTTCTGCGTTAGCAAGCCAAAATGCAACAAAACGTCTGTACCATTTTTCAGTCACTATTTTTGGATTATACTGAAACGGGTAAACAAAACTACAGACTCATTAATAGTTTACAACCTTATTATACCCATACCTAACCAAAGAATACTTTAGACTGACATTTAACTTATTTTAATTACACCCATTTCTGTGAAATTGATTTACAAAAATCTGAGCTGACTCTGGCCCACTCATTTACTGTACATGGATCTACAGATGTCGATTTATTGATGTGTGGTCAGATATTTCCTATTGGCTTCAGTTTAAATAACTAAATGTGGAAAAGTGTAAAGAAAATCAGTATGGGATAATTGTGACAGCGCAAAATCATAATTTATTGGTGACTTTTGCCATGTTGTAAATGTGAGGGTTTACATTTATTCAAAGTGGTCGTAGAAAACGTTAAAGATACCCTAGTTAAAAATGAACAATATTGTTTCATTCGGTGATACGTCTGGAACAGTTGTAGCAGCAATTTAGCATGTTTTTGCTGAAAATTGTCTTAGACAGCATTCTATACTAGCAACAGGTGTCAGAAGGCAGCGTTGGTTTTCACTTCATTCTTTGAAACAGTTGGCCTGTGGTGGGAATGTAATAAATCTCTTGTTCCCTCAAAGGGAGCTTTAATTTTCACCCATCAGTCATGGTGGAGCTGTGAACCAACAGGTGCCCTGCTGAAAGGGCTCTGGATAAATGTTGGGAGTTTAGGTGACATGGCATGGTTCTAGTCGATCGTCAGCATCTATTAATGCTACAGATAGAGCCCAGACTTTTCTCAGTGTGTCATCAGCACGTTGCTAAAGCCACCTCCACCATTGCATCAAGACCAATTGTATTGTTTTATCCCCTTTCAAATGAAGTAGAGGACAAGTTGAAAACTGATAAATAGCAGTATTCTGTTCATGTTCGAAGAAATGATTTACAGTAGTGTTTTATAATTATGATATTGTGCCAAAAAGGATCGGAACATGTTTTTATGATTCAAGTCTGTTGAAATTTCAGTCAGACAAAATACATTACCATCTGCTGTCCAGTATATCATCGGAGGTTTGAGGCTACTGTGTGAAAAAGGCACTTAAGGTACTTTCTACATCAAGAGTTAAGTAGGAAAGGCAGGATTCTTGTCAGCATCTGCACACTACCTGCAGCAGGTTCTTAGTTGAACCGGAGTGTGGGATGGGCCAATTAGCAACACAAGGTCCATAAAATGCCTGCTAGAAGCTTGTAAGTTTAATAATGCGAACAGACAGGTGGGCAAAGGAGAACGAGCGGGAGGCATCTGCTTGTTAGCTGTTTGATAGCAACTGAAGAACAGGGTACTTTGTGGGCATGGTCCATCTGATCTTTACACCTTGTTAAAATCTAAATTCTTCAGTAAGTAATCTGCTCAACAGCCAAAGGAACAAAGGCTTGAATTTGTTCTCTATTAAAGGATAAGTGCATAATTACCAGTACCGCTGAATTACAGTAAGCGGGGTTATGCCAAGACAGCTTGACGAGGAAGGAGGACACATTTGAGGTTCAAGTGTTATTTACAGAATCAAAAATTATGTTTGCAAACTCAACAGCATTCTTAACCCTTAAAATAATTATTTATCATAATAAGTATTTTAATTTTAGACTTCAATCAGAGGAGAACAGTGCGGCTATACGTGACCAAAGATAAAACTAAATAAAAATAGATATAAAATGTTAATTAGTGAGCTTCAAAAGGTCTAGTAGGTGGATTTGTTTACCTTTGGATGGAGCCAGGCTAGCTGTTTCTCCAGAGCTTCCAGTTTCTCTGCCAAGCTTAGCCAACTGTTTCCTGGCTGCTGCTTCTCATTCAGTGGACGGACATGAGAGTGGTTTCAATCTTCTCATCTCATCGGCAAGAAATAAATTTGATTCCTAAGTTATTGAACCATATCCTATCATTTTTCACGTTTTTTTTTTACTTTATTTGATAGTATATAGCACTGTAATACTGTATATGAAAACATATAGTATAAAAAAAACATCTTTGCTGTTAGCTCCTATGAGAATTAACAAGTTCAACTGATCTTGGCCTGCGTGGTTTGCTCTGTGCTCCCTCGGCTATCATTTTGAATTCAGGGCTAAACAACTACAAAGCCAGTGGGAAATTGAGTGCTCGCTCGGTTGTTGGACTTATTTACAATACAGAGAGGGAAAGAGAGAGAGAGAGAGAGAGATGGCAAAAGCAAGGAGCAAAAGAGACTTGGAGATGAGGCCAAAATCTGGGAAGTACAATCAGACAGAATAAGAGAGAGATCTGCATGGTACATTTTCTAGGAGGGCAGTGAAAGGATATAAGAGTAGTTACGAGAGAGGGAGAGAGGTGAAAAAGAGAGCCAGTTGCGAGGCGATATTTACTGGCAACTATTATTCAAAGACAAATGTAACTTTGGGCTCAACAAATGCCCTCAACCTTCGAAAACTCTTACCTTGGACAAACCTGATGGAAAACATGCGTTAAGCTGGCATCTCTGAGATGAGAGCCACTCAGCATGTCTAACATCAAACTTTGATCATTGGATGGAGTGTCTGCTCCATGCTTCGCTCTCAAATGACTTTGCACAGCCTCGGTAAACTTATGATATGCTAGCTTTACCTGGCAGAGTTTGCACTACCTCAGTTTCGTTTGAAGGAGTTCCACGCAGAACTTTTTGATGGCTGTCTTTGCATGTTTAAACCGTTTGCATCATAGCAGCCTGGTAGAAACAAGTTCTTCTCCTTCTTTGTCTGTTCAATAGTGGTTCGCAAACAGCTTTGATATGTATTACTGCCACCTCCTGGCAGGAGCTATGCATTACTACCTGGCATTCGTAAAGCAACATAAACAATTCATTTTTGTATTTTTTATAAGTAGCCTGTTCCAAATTATGAAACTCATGACCCATCGTTAGTGTTCAAGTGGGCCTAATGTATCTCATTAATTGCTATTTTGTATGATGGAGCCATAAATTCAAACCTTGTGGTATGCAGAATACAGAGTTCCTGCAGCTGCTGCAGCTAGTCTGTTATACCACAGTGTATATTTAGAGAATCTCTCTGGTACGGTGCATACATTAATAAAGGTCTCTCAACTAGAGACCTGTATTAATTCTCGCTTAGACCTTGAACACTCTAATGATGCTGTTGTGCTGGTAGGTGATACAGTGCCTATATGAGACACTAGATGTAGCAGTCGATATCATTTAACTGTGAAATGTTTTACCGGTTTTCCAGGACGAGTATGTTTGCACTGTTAATGATCAATGATGTATCTGCCGCACTGCATTGTGGGTAGAAACTTTTGAAGTACTGTAAATACATTGTGCTGTTCGGAGGTCAAGTTGTAAAAAATGAGGGAAAGGATACACAGCAGAGAGAAAAACAAGGTGAGGATTGAAGCAGACAGACAAAAGGATTTGGGGTTGGGAAACATCACACACAGATCAGTTTAACATCTGAGAGACTGAGACAAGACGGCAGGGATCCTGAAGCAGATGGCAGCTCAGGTCTGCTGGGTCACTCAGATCAGTGTTCACTGGAGCACAGTACAGGAGAGGGTGATTCAGCAATAAGCCACCTGTGTGTCATACCAAAAAAAAGCTGTATAAGAGAGCAACAAATAGATAATTACAAACATAACTGGTCCAAACATTCTTGTTCTCTTCGTTTATATTTAGCAGTGGAACTGTGCAGATCTACCCCTCTTGAATCCCTACTATGATAACAACAACAGATCTATATTTGTCAAGCATACTTAAAAGTCTGTTTTTGGTACTCAAACCACTACTTAGTGATGTATTACTGTGTTATATATTTAGGAGTTCACCGCTCTTCTCCACACACAGCTTGATGGACAATATGGTGGAAATTCCTCAGGGATTCTTACCATAAATACATCCTTCTTTTCATGTCAGACATTTTGACTTGTCATTGTAGGGAAAGCATAGGTGTAATAATGTTGGCTGCTTTCCATTTATGGAACGTCCTGCTTTTGTGCATGTCCTGGCTTGTCCTGTGTTTTCCTTAAAATGACCAGTCAAAATGTCTGCTGTGAAAAAAAAGGTCTATTGCCGTCTGCCCCAAAGTTTTTTTGTTTTTTAAAAAATGTTTTTTTTATACTAGTGTGTGTGTGTGTGTGTGGGGGGGGGTGCCAAAGTTTGAGATGATTACATTTATAATGCCCTAAAAGTCAATACAAACTTTTACAAAGTTTGAGGGGCAAAGTCTAGACTGACAGATGATTGTAAATACACAGTCAAACTTCACTTTCCACTGCATCCATCATCGCGGCAGTGTGGTGGTCCTGACCTTAAACCAGTAAGTCCCTCTAATAGGGTAAAAGCCTTCAGAAACACCATTTTTGACATTTCTACCAGTAGATGCAGCACCCTCCAGCAAAAGTGAAAACACCCTGGAGGTATTAAATAAATCTTATCACCATTGGAGGTAGAGGGCTGCAAGGCATCTGGAAGAATGGCTAGTTTGTGATTTTAATCAAAGCAGAACCCCTGTGGCTGAGGAGACGAGAGGAGCCTTGCAGGATGGGGTATTAGCTCACCCTGTACTGACACTTGAAATTGATGTTATCAACATGGTAATAGACCTACTTTTGCCAGCTCCCTTCATGCATTATGGGGGATGACAGCTTACTTAGGGACTACATAAACTAAATCATATTTTCACTAGATTCTCTGTCTGCTCACATTCACCTCTGAATCCATAAGCAGATGGCCCAGCCTGTGTGTCTCTCTCACGCCACTCGTTGAATTGGCACACTGGAAAATATGTGGCATTGTGTTGCTTCGAGCGGTACCAGGAGATACACGCAGTACATTAGGGTTAATCTTGGATTAGATTGTACTTTATTGATACCCTTGGAGATTATTCTGTTGTCACAGCAATACAAGATTTAACAGAGACTAAAACAAAAGGGGGCAAAATGCCTCATGAATAATATGCTGAGATATTATTCAATTACAGTATATCCAGTGCTACTACTAGTTAATATATTTTTCACTTGATACAAGGAATAAACTGACTTTTTTGTTTTTTACTCAAAAAGTGGCAATATTATTTAACTTTGTCAGTATTAATGGGTGACTTTGGAGTTATACAATAAATATTATGTTAGTCTTTTATCAGGCCAGTTGATTGGCTCCTTCAGCACGAGAAATTAAGAAACTCATGGTAATGAATGACATACTGAGACACTCTGCTATGAACAGGTGATAAAGTATGTGTGGTGAATGTGAAAACCCTTGCAGCAAATGATAGTGGACACATAGTAGATACTTACAGACTGGTGACATTTCAAAGCAGGACCTGAATAACACGTGAAGAAACAACATGTAGATGCTTCCTTCCTCATTATATTGTATAATGGCTATTTAAATGGTGAAAACATGTGATGCTGTAGCCCTTACAATAATCAGATCACACTAAACTCCTACATGCAGGGCACTCAGTTGCATGATTTTCTTAAAAACAAATAGCACTGACATACTGACCTCAATGGTGTTTTTGCATGTAGAGTTTTGTTTTGTTCAACTGCATCTTTCCAACAAGGTTAATGTACCGCCCTGCTTATATTCTGAACTGTGCACACACACACACACACACACACACACACACACACACACACACACACACACACACACACACACACACACACACACACACACACACACACACACACACACACACACACACACACACACACACACACACACACACACACACACACACACACACACACAGCTATAAGTATGGCTAATATCTTGAATGGGCCTGTTACCAGGGAAACAGTTGTCAAGTGGTTACCAGTGGTTGTTATAGAGTGACAGGATGTGCACCCATGTAAAGTTGAAGAGGACAAATATAGAGGGTCTGTTGGTGAAATGTAATAAGTGGCTGGGGTGAATGCACACTTTTACTTTTGGGGAATACGTCAATGTCAGCCCCTACAGGAGGGCAAAGCTCTCTTTCATTTCATGCATGAGGGACCTCCCTTCCGCATTTTGTTGTTTCTCTGCTCACTACTCATTTCCCAAAAGAGGAAATTAATAAAAAAAACTAGAGTGCAGAACACAACAGAACAGAAAGAAAGGCTGGAGATTAGGAAATTGGATCCTAATTCAAGAAATGATTAGTCGTTTGCTATTTAGGATGTGAGACAATGAGAACTCCTGAAACGGTTACTTGAGCTGTATCTACAGTTAACAGTTTCTGTCCAAATAGTGTTGGTAGCTGACAGGAAATGTATCATGGCATCAATGAAATCATAACAAAAAACATGACAAACAACTTCTGTATGCCCATTTAACTTGTTTGAAGTTGGTTTTGTAGATTATGTTAGAGACACAGCTCCTACCACTGAGAACAGATTTTTTTTGGGGGGGAAAAATACTATTATGGGTTAGAATGGCTTTCAGATTAATATGGTACACCTTGAATGAAAGATAGACAGTAAAAGAGGTGACATTATGCCAGTTCATTTTCACTGTTCATCCCGTATGGGAATTGAAATTAGGTTTTCATGCAAATTTAATGACACATCACATGGCTGACCTTGGACATGCTTACACACTCATACATGCACGAAAATATATTTAAAAAGGATATTTTAGCACAAATGTCTCATTCAGTTGATATTTATTGAACTCAGGGATGTGTGTTGTTGGCAGTGCCATGGATAATGTGTCACCTTGGCATTTATCTACAGATGCTCATTCTGAACTTTAAAATCCTGCAGCTTGTTGGATGTTTTTTGTTTTTTTTTACTGGGAAGGAGTGTGGTGCCTTAATGGACTTGATAATGGGGATCTGTCTTGTGACAGCCATTACCGGCTGAGTTTAATGCGCACTCTCAAGGTAGTATGTTGACATTTTCAGCTTGGCACAACCAAAGGCTTGGCTCGTCACGCATGCTGCTTCTATGTGCCCAGTCTTTCAAGGATAATGAGCTAATTTGTTTTTCAACAGGACAGTGCTAACGTTAAGAAGGGAGCAGATTTCAAGGGAAAAGTCAGCGCCTCTTTGGTAAAAAGGAAAGAACCGTACCTTTATGAGACAGGAAATTCTTCTGAGATATAGAGGACGTACTCAAGTCCTCAAGCAAATTTGTTCTCGGTTATTAGGGCTTTAGCTCTTTGGTTTTTGACAGTACATGCTCATTATTTAGTTCCATGTAATAACATGGAAAATAAGAGTAAAACTAGAACAGCTTTTTGCCACCAAAAGCCTTACTTTTTTTGTTTTTACAAAATCCGAAGCAAAGCAACAAGCTCTTCCTGTTTACAGAATATACACAACATATACCTTTTCTTTTTTTTTCTTACACAAGAACACAGATTTATGAATATTTGTTTTTGCTTAAAATAGAACCAAAGGAGTGATAAGTTAGAGAGAGGAATTCTTAATTACATTATTAAATAGCAAATGGATGATGGATAAGCTGCTGTTGATCTAATTAAAATAATTCCTTATTTGTGCAACTAGTGCATATGAAATCCAGATAAGCTTTTTGACTGAGAAGATTTTGGTGCTCAGAATTAAAAACACTTGAATACAGATTAGAAATACAGAGAGAGAAATGTTACACCTTTTGCATTAATGAATTGGTCTATGCACAATTTACTTAAAGTTGCTCTCGAAGATCTCCATTTCGTTCTCTTTGGCAACACCTGTGGTGATAAGCTGTACTTACAGTTAGCAAACAGGTGAGTTGAAGAGCAAGACTGTTTTAATAGACTCGTCTACCCTCTCTGGCTGAACAACTACTTATGTGGGAGGAAAAACGCGTCACAAACTGTGTACAACTTGTGATTTTTCTTAGGAATGTTGCCAAAAACACCAAGCTCATTCAATTCCTAATACTGCAAATGTAAGCCCTTTCATCAGTGGGTCAATCCCCTTTATGTTATCTCAATTGGTGATAGATAGTGAGTTAACAGATCTAGTTAAATACAAATTTTCAAAATGTTTTGAATCATTCCAAATTACCCCTATAAAGGCATCTCTAAGAGTATATGGTAAATGTCCTGCACTTTCTAACGCCTTTTACCTTGGCAGTCTCAAAACACTTTACAATTTGCCTCCCGTTCACACTCACATTCACACACCAACTGTGGCAGAGCTACCATTCAAGATGCTTGCCTGCCATTGGGAGGAACTTAGGCTTCAGAGTTTTGCCCAAGGACACCTCAGCTTTGGAAAGTAGGACCTGGGGTTAAACTGCCAACCTTTCAATTCAACCATAGCTGCATAACAGAACTTAAAATTAAATCGGTCCTTCTCCCATCTGCCTTATTATAGTTTGTTTACTTTTGCCTGCACCATTACCCTCATCTAAAGACCTGACTAGTGTTAATTGCAATTTCATTAATATTTACTTCCTTTAAAATGTCACGACTGCCTGTGGAGTTTACAGGTCTCACGGAGGAGAAAGACACATCATTGTTGGCTTTGTGGCTTTAAAACAGTTAGAGGACAACAGTTCTTCAGACCTTTTAGTTTATTGATTTAATGCATTTTTATTTAAATGTGGTAAAATATGTTAAAGCACCTCGCTGTAATTTTGTTATTTGCGTTTTCAGCATTGAGGGGGTGGTCAAATGTCCCTTACTGTCCAGCACTGATGCCAAATGCTACATTACACAGGTCTTGTGTCTTTTAACTGCTTGCCATTTCATCCGTGTATTGCTTAACTCAGCAGAATGAATCAGCAATATAAGCCCATCAAGCAGATTTAACACTGAGTCAGGTCTCAGTTAACGATTGAAGTTACTTTACAAAATGGGTAAATACAGTATTTCCCGTCAGGCTTGCATATGAACATATATCCGGCCTTGTTCATGCTTTGGGAAGAGTTGGCTGGGGATTTGAGTGCCAATGGGGACAGTGGGGTTGTTTGGCTAACTAACTCTTAATGCATTGGACTACCATTACCGACATGTCTAAAACACTGCAAATAATGTCACTGGAGGGCTTTAGTTGCTTAAAGCCTACATTTTTACACAAATTTGACATAAATGGTGCAACAAATACCTTTGATGTGATGAGGAATTGTTCACTGCCAATTATGTTAGGTGATACCCAATCACTTCAGAAGCACTAGGAGGTTGAAAGTCAGGTGGTGACTCATGCAGACACTTGCAGTGGTGCAGATTGTCAAAGTAGTACGAGACATCCTGAAGTAACTGCCTTTCTTCATAGTATTCCTAATCTGCTAAAAAAAAGCAAGTGTGTTGCTGTTCCCTATTGATATGATGTTTGTTTGCTTTACTGCATGGTTTTATGTTGTGTTCGCCACCACATATATTGTTTAATGTATAGATGTCTCCTCCTTTTTATCATTTAAAGTGTCTCACTGTTGTCCATAACTGAAACAAACACATCCATGAATTGTATTAATACACTAAGCTTTAGTTGTATCATCCTCATGAGCTCTTCATGATACTTAATGACATTTTGTGGGAGGTAAAGAGAATGTATGCATCTTTAAGAAAGATGTGCATTTATACCTATTCAACATCTGGCTAGAATACATCACAGGCCACTTCTCAAACAACTCACAGATGTACTTCAGTGTAAAGTTGCGCTTTTGCTACCGAAAATATTAGCTGCTGCAGACAGACTGAGTCGATGTATGAAATGAGAGCAGGATTGCCAAATGAATTTAAAAACATGTGTCTGCGAGATGTCAGGGGAAAACTAAATCACTTAGGCACTTAAAGAGGTTTTACTCTGGAGCCCTCAACTACTTCTTTACACAGTTATCGCATATACCACATGTTAGCGCAGTTGAGGAGATGAAAGAATAAGGGACTGAGCAGCATATGTTGAAATTCAGACTGACTTAACCTTACATATTACATTTAGCTTTGATTTTCATTGGAAAGGCATAGGCTTGGTTTTTTTTGTGAAGAGTTGATGCAACCACTGGTTTTGCAACTCTGTCCTATTATTAGACCCTAAAGAGCTGCCAGATATTTGAGCACCGTTGTTGAACGCAGACTTTTAAAAAGCTGCTTGTAGGAGAAACAAAACCTGCTGACAGATTATTCCAATCATGTTGTTTAATCCTTGAACCTTGTGGCCTGACTTTGTACAACAGAGGAAGAGAGCAACGCTGAGTGAACTTGTAATATTTCATTATTTATTTTTGCATGCTTGAGATGCAGATGAGCTGAGAAAGACAAGGGCAGGTTGTAATGAATAACATGCAGGGTGACATTAACAGGACAAGTGAGAGGCAAACACAGAGGGATCAAATGAGAAAGAAAAGACAGAGGGAGATATGTAGACAAGGAGAAAGAAAAGGAGACCAGAAAACAACAGACACAGAGAGGAAAAAAGAGATGGTATCAGAGCAAATGACACATTACCAAGAGAGAACGTGAGATGTTTCCTAATTCCACCTAGTCTGTCCCTTTCCCAGTGGTGAATGAGTCATGATTATCCTCTGAAAATGCAAGCATATCTTGTTCAATAGCACCATCCAAATCAATCACCACAAAACCCAAACACATGTTTGCCATATAAAAGCTAGGCTCCCTATTCACCTATTTCAACATTCAGCTCACTGCTGCCAGTAGAGCACCTTGTCCCAACAGGCACAGCTGCATGTTGATAGTAAGAAGGCTAATCAACCTCATACAAGCAAAAACACAAAACAAAAAAAACACACCCGCATCATTGCGTCTGCAAAGGACTGTTATTCACATTAGACTGACCATATTAGCCCTGGAAGGAACAGTGGCTGTGCTAAGTTGATGAGAGAACAAGTGACAGAGTCGAAAGCACTCTAAAAGAGGATGGAAGGAGAAGAGAGATAACGAGGGAAACAGAGTGGTGGGGACGCATTTAAATGGCTTCATATAAACACAGTTTCAGAGTGACATTTGTCGTTTTGTTATAACCGAAATCAAGATAATGTTGGAAGGAAAGTCACGATCTTTTATGTTGCAGGCTGAGACTTCCCGCACATGTCTCCTCTGTGAAGTACATGAAACGCGCAGTGCTTCGGGGAAAAGGGTGAAGTCACTACCAATTGTTCAACAGTAGAAACTGATGCCACGAGACACGGCAGCAAGATGTATCATGTTATGGTGTTGTTGTTTTTATCATTGGCTGGTGGCATATGATTCATTGATGGAGTAGCAGTTAGTGACTCTTTCTGATAACGGTGCATTGGGTGTGCCACCCCTCTGTGTGTTAATTTACCAAATGTATAGAGCGGGTTGCATTAGGTCAAGCTCTTCTCCAGGGGTGCAGAAATACAAACTCCGGGCCTCTTTCCTTGGGTACCAGCTGCCAAACAATATCTTTGAGCATAAATTTCACAGGGCGCAGCAGCTGTCTAGTCTTGTCAGCTGTGATGTCATAAATAATGAGAACCAGCTCTCAAAAAAATAGGAACATAGTCGAGGAGACATGAAAGCACTACATAACATATTGGGTCTTATTGTCAACCCACAAGCCATTTTGGTTTTCAATACACTGTATATAAAAAAAGAAAGAAAAAAAAAGAAACTGCAGCATCTCAAGCACTGAACAAAGAGCACACGAAGCAATTATAAAATATGTTTTGCATAAAACACACAATTTTGAAAAATGGCTGGGGTGAAGGTGAAGACTCCTGTGTTGTCACATATTGTGACCGATAAGATTAACAAGACTTGTGAAGCATGGTTTAAGGCCTACAAAGATGCTAGCCAATGTACGGCCTACTACTTGTAGTGCAACGCTTCCACCATCACAGTGAATCATTTAGAAGTTAGTGGAGCCGTTTCAGACAGTAGGAAGTCAAGAAGTGCTGATAAGTAATAGCAACAAGAGCCATTTACTTTTGAGTTCTAGCTCTAGGAGAAAAGTTGATTTGATTTTGCAATCAGAGAATATAAGTATTTAGTTCAGTAGTCTCATAGTAAACTCAGTTCTTCTTTCTTCTGTTCTTCTGGTTTGTCATTATTTATATGATAATCATCTCTTCATAATAATTACATTTTTCCTCTTTGTGTGTACCTGGAGGCAAATGTTCCTTGTCTGTGTATTTTAAAGGTTAACCCGGTTATCATTAAATATAAACAAGGGTAAGATATCAAAAGATGGCGACTCAGGTTGTAAATTTGAAACTCTCTACAAGGTTTTAATTGCTTAATGGAAGATTTTCTTTTTCAGATTGTGCTACATGGTTAAGACAATTATCAGACCATGTAACTATGTATAACCTACCAATGAAAACACAGTCCTGTGGTCTCTGGTCACTTTAATATGATTTACTCTGCATGCTATATAAGATCGAAGAAATACTGTTCCCATATTATGCTACGTAACGGAATATATTTCTTTTGTGACAACGACAGCAGCTCTAGAATGTTAAGCGGTTTTTCTATGACAGTACTATAACAATTCAAAATATGCCATTTAATCACCTTTTTTTTTCTTCTTCTTGGAATCATTCAACAGCTTTTTTTTTATTTTTAAATCTTAGCACTGGTGAGATTTTTTAGGGCTTTTAAGTGTCTACCATATAAAGAAGTGGAAACATTGACATGAATAATATACTGTGATGCAATTTTTTTTTCTCATCTTATTAGTTCTTTAAGATTATTAGACAGACAAAACTGACGGGACTGACATGCCACATCAGGGATAATGTTATTACATTGTCAGCATATTCCTGACCCACCTGCAATCCCATTTCAAAACACCCCCACAAATGCATCCTCTGTAAGGTAAGACATTTTTGGGCAGACAGTTAATTTTCGAGGCTGAAAGGTTTTTGTGTTGTATTGAATTGCATTATACAGCAATGTGAGGTTATCCTGACGCCACAAGACAAAACAGAAATTGAACAGTAAAGCATCACCAAGGTCATATTTATTACAGTGCTGTTTTGTTGGTTTGCACTGCACTGCACAGCACAGGTCCTGCTATTATTGTATCTATGTCCTGGAAATAAACAGTATGCTGCACAAAGCCTTATACTGCTATTCTACCTGTCAGTTGTCTGGAGGGTATAATTTACTGCAGTGAAATACACCATAGCAGTTCAGATGACATGGGCAGTCTTAGCATCAATAGTATTGACAGGCATATGTACCCTTATCGTAGTCTGACAGCAGGAGAGCAGGTCCTGGGGAAAGGCCATGGATGTTTATCTTTCCAAACGAAAGCACAAGACGGGACTGAGTGAGTGAAGAAGAGCGAGAGAGAGATTCATTCTTACTCGAGATGCAACGTTGCTGTACTCTTAAATGTTGAACTAAGCCTTGGCACAGCTGCCATATAATCGTGATCTTTCCTTTCTGTGTGGTGAAGAACTATTATGTTGTAGGATGTTGCCAAAAGCAGAGTGGAAGGGGCCCATTTATAAGGAAATAACACAACATCAGTGTCCACATTGATGACTATGATATGGATCTTTTAAACCTCTTATGACATTTTCACCAGATAAAACAGCTTTAAAGAAGAGCACCATGTACCAGATTTCCTTGCTGAATATTTAAAAAAACATTTGTCACTAATTTTGCTGTAGACTAAATGTCAGCACTTTATTTTGTGATCAGTACTTTGTGCTGAAAAGAGGAGGAATGTGATCAGTAACTGTGAAGAATCTCAGTCATCCAGGTCATAGTCTATAGTGTGAACTGAAGGCAACAGGACCAGTCAGTTAGAACTGAAGAAGGTTTTCGGATGACGGGTAAAACTTCAAGCATGTCCTGTTGCGTTTGGATAACACTTAAGGAGTATAATCTAGTGTTGACAGTTCAGAAATATGTGTGATAGCTCTTCATTTTTCTTACAGTTTTTAGTTTAGTTTTTGCTCCAACAATTTAAGCACAAATTCAAGAGTGTATTCAAGCTGTTGTAGTTTCCTTGTCAAGATTAGAATTATATATTAAGTCAAAGATTGTTTTCTTTGTAAACCAAAACTATTTTTTTCAATCAGCTTCCAATTTATACGTTGAATCATTTCCCTTATCTCATAATTTCATATTTAGAAGGAATAAATGTATACTAATCCTGACAATAACAAGGAATATAATAATACGTCAAAGCCATTTCAAACATCTCCCTGATTAATATAAATCACACCATTTTCATTGAATGTATTACAAGCTGTCTCAATAAAATCAGAGTTACACTATTGTTGCTGCAGGGTAGAGTAGTGTTGACAACATTGAAACATTTATCTCAGTGGTGACTCCTCTGAATCCTAGAATTGCTAAATGAGATCGTTTTATTTAGACTGTGAAATCACTGAGACAGACCCAATTCATGCAATATTCATCGCAGCAGTGGTGTGGTGGTTTGTTCCATCCCTTCATATTACATTGGTAAAATCAGGGCAAGACACTGACGACATCCACTTTTAATGGCAAAGCAGATTGTAAGGCAAAACGCTGTAATATCTTCTTTTTTTCAGCCTGGTGTCTTGATGATACTTTTCCTAATCTCCTGCCCATCTGCGCATAACTTATCTGGTTTGATGAGGCAAGGATTTATGCAGAAAAATGCCATGTGCTTTAGTTGATCAGCCCTAATCCACAGGCCAGATGTCCTTTATAACACTTTCAATCATGAGTGTAGGAACATGAAAGATACTGCATGCGCTCTTCAAGCCCCTTCTCTAATTTGGTCGCTTCATTTGCTGACAGTTTGGGAAATAAAAACATGATGCATGTGATGGTAACTGTATCAGCGTCTTAAAGATATGCAACGTTGATTAGAAGTGTTTAAAAATTCATACACCTCAACTGAATTCATCATCCCTCGATCGACCACACTGAGAAGAAAATGACTCCACAGTGGGCTTGTTACATTAGTAAATCTCTTTCCAAATAAAGCAGCTGCTGTTTGCATCTCCCCAATGTTACTCCTCGTAAGCTCTTAAAAAACTAGTGAAAAGACATCTATCCTTCAATACCTGATCCATATATTCATCCATTTTTTTCAAATATACATAATTACATGCAGTCACAGCATGATTTTTGGTTACGTCACATGCTACATCCTGGCAAGGGGAGCTATTCCTTTGAGACGCATGTATAAGACTGCAGTTATATGCTGACATTAAATGTCAGTTAGCCAGTAGGAAATGAATGATGGCCTCTGTCCACTTCAGGGAGAACATTTAAGAGTCATTATTCCACCATTATCATCCTTGCCAATGACTGTAGAGCACTCCTCCCTCCTGTCAGTTGGCTGTCTGCTGTATAATACGCCCGGGGTGTCCATTATGAAGCCAAAATGGCTGCAGATGCACTTTAGCCACAGTCTGGTAAAAATGGCTGAAGGAGGGTGGTTAACGGTAACGGCTCTTTAAAAGTAAAAAAAAGTTTCAATTAATCTTAAAGCACGATTTCGAGTAAAGAGTTCAACTTCTTGGACTGGCAGATGGTGGAACATGTGAGATGAAAATGATACTGCAGTAACTTTGGAAACAGAAGCGCTAACAGTAACACAGGCGAAAAAACAAAGGTTGTCAATCATTCTGAACGCTGCCTCATTTATTGGCAGTAGTTATACCATGACATCTGGTATAGCTGTGACTACTGATTATATTTACTATCGATCCATCTGTTAAAGGAGCGATTCATTATTAATTACTTGTTTAGTCCTGTGGTTTTTTTTAACCACTCCACAAGTGGCCTCCCTTTTGAGGGAGTACAACTGCTACTACAGGAAATGACTGTATTGTCAGCTGTTTGAAATTGAGACCCACAGATGTAAATTCTCAGAAAATACAATGACAAAAAATAGATTCAACTCACTCATTGGGATGGCTGAGCTTGCACAGAAGGCATTGGGAAGGTCTGAGTAGGTCCAAGATGCAAACTATCTTCATTCATAACAGTTTCAACATTATGAATATGTAAAAACAGAAAGGAGGCCACAACATTAAAGATGCTTTAAATTAAATATTTTTTTGTCATTTTACATGTAGTCAATTATCAGAACTGTTGCAGATGTATTTTCTGGTAATGGACTAATACTTTCAGATTTAATAAATGAACAAGCAGGGTCTAAACAAAAATAACACTATATCCATTCCTGTAAAGTTTATACTGATCCGGCTGTTGAAAGGGATTCAGAACTAGCAGGAACACACTGTTTCTGTTTTCAGTTTGGTGCAATACAAATTTTATTGGTGCCAAATGACTCATTTAAACATTGTATCAGAGTTAAAGCATGCTCTAGATTTGCAGTACTGTCAGTTACATGACTTTTACAGAGCAGAGTGCTGGCATTTCATGGTGAATTACAGAATACTTGCCAAGTGCCCTGTTTCACATGTTGGCATGCATATACATCTGTGTCTGTCTCTCCCACTCACACTCACATACAAACAGTAACATTATCTGCCCTTCTCTCATACCCTTTCCATTTTTCCTTCTTGCTCTGCACTCTTTTTTTGTTGTTGCACTTCCGCTACAACATCTACGGTGCATCTGCGTCTACCAATGTGTGATTTTTCTACTTTCCAGCTACTCCTTAGTATGTTATTTAGTTTCCCTGGACTCCCTGTACTCATGATTTACAGTGCCTTAATGCAGTCGTGTGCTTGCAGTCAGCAGATAAAATTGTCATTTGTCACATTAATAGTCCTTCCCCTCTGCCATACATTAAGGCATGCATACACAACCCTTTGCCAGTATGACTCCATTCAGAACCCCCCCCCCCCCCACCCCTCCGCCTCACCCTTCCCTCTCAGACCTCTCGCCTCATGTCTTTTCTCCACAACCACTCTCCTTTTTCTTCACATCTTGACATATATCATGGTGGATTTGACATCATGGGATTTGACATGTTCATGTTGTCTTCTTATAGTGTTCTGTCTCAAAGGTTTGTATGATATAAGATGGTCGCAGCGCTGTTGCTTTTCAGACACTATACAGACTATACAGTATAATGAGGCTGTATTATGAAATGCAGTGAGAACATTTAATTGCTGTTTTGTACAATATGCTCAACTTTTTGTGCTGAAATTATAACATCCCTGCTGTGTGAAAAAGAGTGAGTTGAATTTTAAAAGCAGCGCTTGCTGAAGCCCGTCCTGTGTCACACGCAAAATTTGACAATCCCTGGAGTAGATGATTATGCAGCTCATAACAGAAATAACGCTTCAAATTAAATGCAAATCCAATATTCTTCATGTTAACTGTTTTGCATTTGGATTCCCATCACTTTCTCTTTTGTGGTAATTGCCTTTTTCTGTGTTTTGCATTTTGTAACATAAGAGGAGACAAATACATTTTGCTTTATTATTTGAATAATCAAGAAGGATAAAATAGGATAAAACTTTTTCAATCCCAAAGGAAATGGTAGTGCCAGATGTTTCTTAAAAGTTACAATAACTAAAAAGAAAAAACAACAGAGTAATTAAGATAAAATGCATACAGAATAAATGTTGTGGGTCGTCAAAGTAAAACAATAGGAGTCACTGGATGAAGTGCTCCAAAATGCAAATTATGACTATGGAAGACTTGTTGCAGTGTGCCGAGTGAAGCCTCTCATTATCTACAAGTGTAGAACAGTCTATGGGACATGTTCCTCTGACTTTCCTCTATTGAGTATATCAGTGAATTTTTCTGTTGAAAACATTAGAGGATCTTTTAAAGCTTCTTACAGAGTTTATCAGTTCCACAATTTCCATCTCACCTGTATGTTGCCTTGCAGACATGTCTCAGAAAAACACTCTCGCTTTGTCAGTAATGTTAACTCGTCCATTTTAACCGCCAACAATCTCACAGTCCCTGTAATGAATGTAAAAGACACGGTCAGTATGTTCTCTTCCTTAGCCATCGTTTCCTCCCAGCTCTGCAGCTCTGGTATTTTCTCTTCAGCTCCTTCAGCTTTCTACTTCATAAAAACAGAAATCCAGAGGATGTAAATAAATATAGAAAAGAGTATAAAAAGACAAAGCGGAACAAGAGCAACTTTGGCAGGCTGATGCCTGGGACAGTACCGGAAATTATGATGGTTAAGAAAATGTTCAGTGATTTTCCACAAAGAAACATGACAGGAATATAAGATGAGAATGTGATATCAGATCAGAGTGAATATTGTATCTTATTAAAATTACCTGATGGGGGTTGCATGTCGTTAGTTTTAGCCTGCTTGTGAAATTAAGATCATTATCCCATTTTGTAGATGTGATGAGCTATGATGTGTCTTACCTACCAACACTGCATCTATCGGTATGCAATGTAGAGGTTTGAAATTATTTTGCAAAAGAAAGGCCTAAGATATGTTGTAGTGTAATTCTTTACAGTGGCAAAAATAAAGTCTGTTTAATATGGACTAAACATCGTTTCATTTTGGTTGACTCAATCGTCTTTTTAGGATATTGTTCATGTCAGATTATATAAGGAGTAAATAACACACGTCAAATATGCCAGATCACTTCAACCTGAAGTCTACCTGCTGTCCTTAACTATTTACCACTGCTTAGAACAGCTTTTCTTGTCAATTTTAAACTTCAAAGATGTCCTTTTCATGGTTGAAAGATTTTTGGCATTTTCCCCCACCAGACATTATCACTGCTTTAAGACGATCTAAAACAGATTTTGCCCAAATTACATGTGTAAATAAAAATGTAGGGACGTTAAGACCCACCACAGACATTGCAAGCATGTGTCTGCAGTCTTAATCCCTGCTTGTATACAGATATTCATCGTGCATGAAAGTGAGAGACAGAGTGAAAGGTATGTGGGACATTATTTAGCTGAGACTAGTGTGAGGAATCATTTTTCATCTAACTCTACTGTATGCTGCTCAAATGTTCCTCATTTTTATTTGTGACAGATTCCTCCCACTCAGGCTCCACTTCTCTTCTGTTTTGCTAAGAACCACGCTGTCTCCTGTTGCTTTGAGTCATCTGCTGTTTTCAAGTGGCTGTTACCTTTAGCAACAATTTCCCCTTTAATCAGCTGTCTAATTTTTTACTGTGGAAAAGGATTAGAGGATGCCCCTCTCTGAATCTCTCATCTACACATTATAATACAACTTCAGTGCCATCCCCTGACTTTCTGTGATCTGTTCTCAACTGCAGAGGCTCAGACATAATCCCAAAATGAATACACAGAGCCATCTCAAACTTTTAAGTCCACTGTGCTGTCAGAAAATATTTTTAAAAGCAAGATGTTTAAATTGATGACATTTTTTTTTTTTTCAGTTTTAACTCATTCCTTTTCTTCTTCTGATCCTGATTTTCTCTATCTGTTGTTTTGTACTGCTCTTGGTTTTTACACCTCTGTTCCAGCAACAGCTGTAGCTGGAGGCATGATGGTTTTGCATTGTTCGCCCTAATGTCTGTCCATCTCCTTGCATTATTTCTTTACTCTTTTCTCTGGATTCACACTTTCTCTTTTTCTTTCCTCTGTCTAGCATGTGAGTTGATGAACCAGGGGATCCTTGCTCTGGTCACATCCACTGGCTGTGCAGCTGCAAGTGCGCTGCAGTCTCTGACGGACGCAATGCACATCCCCCACTTATTCATTCAAAGAAATGGGGATGGTGGACCCCGCACTGCCTGCCAGCTCAACCCCAGCCCAGACGGAGAGAGCTACACATTGGCCGCCCGCCCACCTGTTCGAATCAGCGATGTCCTGCTCACCCTTATCTCAGAACTCTACTGGCAGAAGTTCATCATCTTTTACGAAAGCGACTACGGTGAGTGTAGATAAATGAGAGTACCTGATCGTTAAATGTATCTCATAAACATAGCATTTGTATGTGAGATGATCTCACGTGATCTCACGATTTGCATTTAAATGTAAACGCTCCAAAACCACCAGCAGTGTCAGGGGGAGATCAGGCTGCAGCTGAAATAAAGCTGTATTCACACTGATAATTAATATGCAGAAAACAATACACCAAGTGGGAACTAAGATGAAATAAGATCATCCCTCCCACACAGACACACACATACTGTACTGTAAAAAATAAATCAAAACTTCAGTAGAAATTGTAAGAAAAAACAAGATCTGGTTGCTGAATTCACCATTAGTAGCATCTTCATGACGAGATAAATCTGAGCCGAATTGGCTCATTTGTGGCACCCTCATTCTGTTGGGATGTATCCCAACTGTACTTTATATGTTCTCAAATGTTATTCATTTCTGTTTTATTATTCTCACCACAATGTCTCTGTGGACCAGACCGCTCTTGACCTACATTTGCCTAAAGGCACTGTGGATAAAGGAATGATAGGCAAGGCAGTATAAGGCTAGAAAGATGAAAACAAGTATATATTGCTGCATTGCCATTCCTCAGATGAGACTCTGCCTCTGCTGGCTAATCTTTTTACTACTTGGAAGAGTGCAATCTAGAAGGGAGTATAAATCTGTTTTATTTTTCCAGTACTCGAAACAGCTACGCTACAGTTGATGTAGTGGATAGTAAAGCAAGCCCTCCAGGGAATGCAGCCACCCAACAACCCATGCAAGTTTACAAACCAGAGTTTCGACACTAAGGCAGTGATCTGTGTGAATGCATGTGATATTTACAGAGATCTGTCCTTGGACTTGTTTTTGACATTGGAATCCCCTTTAGAAAGCGCTCTCTCAGCATTGAGTTGGATTGATAAAAATTCCACCGTGGAAGAGTATCTGTCTGTCTGTTTTTCTGTCTGCCTGTGTGTTGCTCTAACAAGCAGTCTTACTGGCTGTCTTGTTCTTTTCTGACTAGCCAGCTCCCTACATCTCTGTTTGACTAGCTAGGTCACCATGTGTCTGACCATCTGTTTCGTTCGAGAGCTTTTTCTGTGACTGGCTTGCTTTCTGTTTGTGGTACTGACTGTCTGGCTAACTATCCATCTCATTTCTGATCAGCTGCTTCCCTAACCAGCTCTGTGTCTTCAACTAAATAGATGTCTATGTCTCCGTGCGACTAGTTAGGTTGTTTTTCTATGTGTCTGTTTTGCAGTTTGTCGATCGATGGATCCATCTGTATTTTAGAGAATTTTCAGACATATTTTTCCCCTGTGGCAATACACATCCATTCACTAAATCTTATTCTATCAGAAACCACGATAACAGTATGCAGCACAGTGCACTTAATTGCCAGCCCAGTAAGAGGGAACGTACAGTACTGTTTTAGGCACTGAAGTAAAGTAAGGACAATAATATACTTTGTTTACATTGCAAGTGCTTTACAAGAAAAATTATAATTAAAAGCAAAGTTTAAATTAAATAGTCCATTGAAAAGAAATGTGAACGCTAAGGAGCTACATATGAGATAAAGTAAGATAATGCCTTTGTATATGATCAGTTTTAAGAAATAACTTAAAATATAATATAAAACCATATAAAGGCGCACTTATAAAAATATTTTTTTAGGAGGGATTTAAAAGAAGGTATGGACCTCACCAATCTTGTTCCAGAGATCAGGGGCCCTATCAGAAAAGGCCTGGAGGCATGGTCGCCCTTAGTCCTCAGCCTGGACTGTGGAATGCTCAAGCAGAGCCTTGGCTAATCATCTCAGATTGCGACCAGACACATACAGCATCAGAAGATCAGAAATGTACTTGAGCCTAGACTGGTCCTTAAAGTTATCAATAATATCTTGAAATACATTTTTAAAATGAACTGGGAGCAAATAAAGAGAAGCTAAACTAAGAGTAATGTTCTTCCTCAGAGACTAACTTGAGCATTCTGGACAAACTGTATTTTATGTAAACTATGATGACTCGGACATCTGTAGAGTGAGTGAAAAAAGTCAGAACGAGAGGAATTGAAAGCATTGAGGACAGTCTGAAGATATCTGTTAAATAATATTGAAATCAATTTGGAGAGTCTGAAGTGATTATTACAGATGACACAAACATTTCTGAAGTTTGGGGCATTATCTGTGTCAAGGCCAATGATAATTACCCCAGCTTTATCAATATTCAGAAAGCTCTGTGCACTCCGGTATTTAAGGTCATAAATTCAGTCACTGAGTGCATTCATTTTATAAAAATATAATTGCCTTTAAATGAGAGGTACAAGTGTGTGCCATCTGCATATGATTGGAACCTCACATTATGTCTGCAGATGACTTACCCCAGGGGTAATATTTATAGAACAAGAGTGGACCAAGGACTGAACCCTGGGGTATCCCACATGTGATATTCACAGTGGGTGACTGTGACCTGCAAATGGCTACACTAGAAGATCTATCGTTTAAGTAGAAAATAAACCACTTTAAACTAAAACAGAGACACCCACCAGTTAGTGAGATGCTCCAATAAAACAAAATGATCAACAGTATCAAAAAAAGCACTTAGGTCTAACAGAACTAAAACTGAAGATGTTCCAGCGTTAGTGGCAACCAGATCATTCAGCACTAGAGGGAGTGCAGGCTCAATATTGTGGTTTGCCTTAAATCTAGACTGAAATATCTCAAATAGTTAGTTTAACCCTCCCCCCCAAAAAAAAGAAAAGAAAAGAGAAATCAATTGTTTAGCTGCATTTTCCCAGGAGCCTTAGAAAGAAAAGGTAGTTGGGAGATTGGTCTGAAAATGTCCTGGGAGTTGGCATCTAAAGCAAGTATTTTTCAGATGGTTTTGAGCAATTGCACTCTTAAAATAAAATGGGGCTGAATGGGTCAATAGTGACATTTGTTATAGAGAAAGTGGCTGACAGAAATATACACTTCTCTATAATCTCACTGGCAGCATGTTGAGATCAAACACAGAGGGCATCACTATTTTAATCACCTCTGACTGAAAGAATGAGGCAGTTTAAAAATAAATCATTGTATCTTGTGCAGGGGGGCTTTGGACTGTGTTGGCAAAATTCCTCACATTTCTCAGGGGAGGAGTCCATGTTGATACTTGGAGGAGTCTCTGTGGCACAGTTAATAAAGTCACTTCATACAAACAGACGTAAACAGAAAAAAATATATAGATCCAATCAATATTTGCTGTGGCCTTTGAAACAGTAGTGATTCTCCTAGGTACAGTTTTTATAAGGTACTTGGCAGGAAAGCTGTTCCAAGCATCTTGGAGAACTTCACAGTTCTTCTGTGGATTCAGGCTTTCTTAACCGCTTCTTTCTCTGCATGTACTAAAGAGATAGAAGAGACGGACTCAATGCTGTTGAGATCAGAGCTACAGTATGTAGGGGCGATACAATCTGTAGCAGGACTCCTTGTTCTTCTTGTCGCTGAAGATGATTCTTTATGACTGTGAATGTATGTTTGGGCTGACTGTCATGCTGCAGGATGAATTTGAATGTGAATAGATCACCTCCCTGATGGTGTTGCACAGTGGATAAGAATCTGAACATCGAATGTCCATCAGATTTTTGCACAGTACTGTATGTGTAATGCATCAAGGCTCAGTTTAATAAGGCACTGTTCGAACAAAATAGCCTTTTTTAAGTCGGCACCATTGACATTTGTGCTTGTGTTACACTGTTTAACTGTGCACTCATTTAATTAAGGAATGTAGCGCCTAATTAGGATCCTCATCACAGAGCAGTCAAAATACCCGTGGTGCCTGCCTTGAAGCAGTACTACAGTGACCCACACTACCGTCTGCAGAGAGAAGTACTCTCTGCAAATCTGTGTTGGCACTCGGGGAATGTTGAATTTATACTTCGCACGAGTGAGCAGGGGGAAGTAGCTGCAGCAGTTCAATTATTTCTACTCGTATTATATTTTTGTTTGCATGTGTGTGTCTGATAAATGTGTGTATAAGAAATGTGATCAGTGTGTACTTTCTTCAGCTTCGTTGAGTTGCTTGAGTTGTATTTACCTTTCCAAACTGCAGGGAGTATTGTGCTTGTATTGGCAAGACGAGTGTCAATACAATTCCTGAGTTTCAATAATAATACCTTTTTGATAGTTTACATAGCACATGTTTTTCAACAAAACTCTTTTTTTCATTCAACATAAGGAGACAGACTTCTCAAATCTTAGATGTTCTGTTACTCAAACAGCCACAAAAAGCAGCTTTTTATTACTCTACTACACAAAGACTGACTACCTTGAAAAACAAATGTGTTCTCCACTGAATTTAATAAAATTATCCACTCAATCATTCTTAATCAAAAGTACTCACTCTATAAACCACTTTGTGATTAAATCATTGATTTGACCATTTTTGGTCTAAAAAATTATTTTTGTTATTGTAACATACTATACGTTTTATACATCACTTGAAAAGCACTTTGAAAGCTTTTTTAGGTGCATTAATAACACTTCTAGTCTATCAAATAATTTATTCACTCAATTATTTGGCTGCTGTAATTTTAGTAGTTGTTTTTTTCTGGTGTTAAAGCACTTGAGACGTGTAATACAAGGTTAGTTCGGTTTGCTTACTTTATCATAACCTGGGGAAGCGGGACTGAAAAAAATACACAACATTTAATTCGACAACATTTGGTCTATTGCACTTAATTTATTTACCCGGAGGGCAAATGTGCTACTTCCTAAAAGTGGATTCAGATTTAGATTTAAAAATATTCAAACACTTTCTGTTGGCAGAAAAGCTTGAAACATTGGTTGATGACATATTTTTAACTACAGACATTAAAGACATTTCACAAATGTAAAGATCTTGGGCTTTGGCAATTATCAGGAGATGATCTATTTGTTTATGTAAGCCCAGTAGCCAATAAATACACAAGAAAGAAAAAAAAATGAATTTGAATGAAAACTTATTCTTGAAATTATTCTGAATAATACAGGTTTGTACAGTACATTTTCCAATTAAAACTGCTGGGTAATCAGGAAAGTTTATTTTAATGATATTTGTCACATTCTTGAGCCATTGTCAATTTTTGGAACCTAGAACAATAGACAGTATAATTGCTTCATAAAAATAAAATAAAAAATCTAAAAAAAATATGATAAGCAGATAGCTGCTTTTAGCGTTGGAACCAATACAAATGTAATAACATTATCAAAATCAATGTTTGCCACAAATCTCACGCTCCCCTTTCAAGTTTCATGACATTTGGTGGGATGGAAATCTTTTCTTTTGGTCTAATACATAAGGGCAGTAAGTGGTAAGCAGAAAACTTGTTATTATAATACCTTTAACACATCATTGTGCTGCAGAAGCAGTTGTATGCAAAGGTTTGAGCCCCTGGAGCAAATAAAATATGTTGTTAATTGTTTTCATATGAAAAGAAGTAAATACATCCCTTGCAGCAAAAAAAACATTAAACATTTTTCAAATGTAAGTGCACTATTGCTTTTTCTTTAATGAACTCAAACAAATAGAAAAAGAAAAATCTGTAATTGTGGCATGTACTTAAAGCACTGAGTCAGCATTTATTAAGCACTGCAGTAGCAGCTATCATAACCTTATGTAACCAGCTAAGGGTCTTTGTTTTCAACATTTCATAATTGCAGCTCTTCCTTGCAGATCACTTACAGATTTGAGAGACTTTTTAGCATTTTTGGTTGCACAATATGTTTAACATCTGCACACAGTGTGTCAACTGTTAACTTGATTCTGATTTCTTTTACAACCCTGTTTCCCAAAAAGTTGGGACGCTGTGTAAAATGTAAATAAAAACAGAATACAATGATTTATTCACACTTTACACACTGTCCCAACTTTTTTGGAAACAGGGTTGTACTTGTCTATGAAATAACAGAGCTTTTACTTTTTGCAGGTTTTAATATCTGTTTGCTGTTGCTGATTATTTCCATCTTTATTCAACAAAATATGCAATTGGCCCAGGGTCCTCAAATGATTGTGTACATCTGGATTGCTGTGATATTATATCCTATTATGTACATAACAATAACATGGCTGCAAGATGCATTGAGATGTTAACCATTAAATTACAGTTACAGTATTATTTTGGACCGTAGAATATCATCAGCATTGCCTAAGGATGTCTTTTTTTCAATAACCATAATCAGATTTGCTGATTGACTGTGACAAGGCACCGTGCTAATCGGGGAGCATCAGAGCATTTAGTCTGTGAATCTCAATCTAGTAAATGTAGAGTATCACTGTCTTCAGAAACATGACCGTTTCAGAGATTTAAAAAATATAATTTTGTTCTATTTTTTATCTGATATTTAAGCCTTTTGACCAAAACTGTCTGAAAGAACATGTTGATAAGATATTTAATTTTAAAATTAATTAGAAGGAGGATTACTATACTGAGGCCATCGCTATATTTAAAGGGGGTGTGAACTTTGTGTGATGGATGTCTGGATGTGGTGTGATAAGGCTGCGTGTTGCTGGGATGCTGTGTCATCAGTTTGCTGATGGTGCATTAGTCTGCATAAGATGATGATGGAGAAAATGAGAAAAAGCACACACTCAGATGTTGCTCCAGGCATCACACTGTAGCAATTATGCACAAAGAGATATCCAAAACCTCAGTAGGTATGTTGCACTAACCTAGAAATCACAATTATAATCTATATTGTTTCTTGAATCCTTTGCTATTGAAAAATGACAGTAACAACCGACTCAGCAGTCGGGGTGTATGGACCGAGATATGTGTTTTATCGCAGCTTAAACAACTGTCTTCCCTGACCTCAGTGGCAAAGAGTAGCTCGGTGTAATGAAGTGTATCAGGGGAGCCGATACATTCTCGTCTCCAACAATGCATCAGTTGCATAAAAAGCACATTATGTAAACAACTTCTAAAGCTTCACCTCTTCTGGTTCCATTTGTAATCGTACATTTTCACCAAATAATTTGATTCTCTGTTGTGAGAGAGCATTTTCCATAATTTCTGTCACAAGGAACAGAGATAACCTAATTCCAATGCTACTATAGCTCCATAAGAGGCAGGGGGACATTGTATTACGACTGCAAAGCATCATTATGTGTTTCTGCCTTTTGTGCTTTCTGGAGAATAGGAGAGAACAAAATGATATGATAATACTATAACAAACCATTGCTAACCAACAGACCCTTTCAGCTTTTTCCTTTTTGTTGTTCTTTCCCTCCTCTTTCCTCTTTTTGTTTTGTTTTTTTCTTTTACTGTTTTGTTTGCTCTTTCTCATCAGTAGCAATTATTATAGCCAGTGGTGTTTTTCTTCCTTCAGACAATCCTACTTTTGATCATTTGAACCGTGCTCCTTGACAGTCCTGAAGAGTAGTCTAATGCTTCAGCTTTTTATTTTAAAAAGACAAAACTGACTCGGTGTATGTCAAGGTCGTGACAGTTAATCTCTCCTACTGAAAAACAAACTTCTTGACATCAAACCCTTACTTTGTCATTAAAGACCAGGCAGCCTCTTGTGGGTATTGTTCTCAAAGCGAGTTTATCAAATTCAACTTTTATACACAAACAATTGTTCCTGTTGCCTTTTGGGCAGGATTTAACTGACTTTGTGCTGTGAATCAACATTTTTATATATATATATATATATATATATATATATTATATTTTAGATCTCAACATGACCAGACACAACCCAGGTTCCTGCTCTCTTCTCTGCTTTTTTTTATTTTAAATTTTTTTTTTAATTTTTATTTTATAAAGAAACATCGTCCATTAAAATGGACACTGTTCAACAGAAAGGCTGCAGATTCAATAAGTCAGTCATGCCAAGGTTTGATTTAAATCTAACATACCCTGCCTGTCTAGATGATAAATCCAAACCAAAGTGTTGGCTGTCAAAAGGCACTGGTTTCACTAAACTACAATGGTTAACATAGTAAACAAAATGCTTAACATCTGCATATTTGCATCATCATGGACATTTGCATTGCTGTACCTCAGTACAGCCTCACAGGGCTTCCAGCATGGCTTGAAATGTGTAATGTTTATGGCTTTTTAAATTCTGTTTCAGGTGTGCTTAACAAAGTACTCACAACTCTGTGTATCTAAAAGGAAGCCAGTTATTGATTCTGAGGAGGTGGGATGAGGGTGGGTAGACAATATGCAAACAAAAGCTTCTATAAAATTGCTTTGTCATTTTATCATAACAAGGAGAACATAAAAGGTGACAGAGGCACGATTATAGGATTTCTAAAAAAAGGGGTCGATTTTCTGGAACATCAGTAGGCTCCTTGGCAGGTCGGTCTGCGTTAACCTGCACTTAGTAATGACTGGAGCAGCTACATCTGTCCTTGTCCTCCCAGTGGTGAGTGTCTCTCTGTTAGAGGAGGAGAGAATTAGGCTGGTATTAGGTGTGAGATTGATTAAGCTGCTTTTGGTCCCACGCAGGAGATGATTCCTAATGTAAAACATGCATTTATAACACAGGCCAGGTCTGAACACAGACAAACACAAAGGGTATCTCCTGCAGAGTTTGTATCAAGTCTGTAATGCATACTGTAAACAATTAGGGCTGGTGGCATATTAGAGAAACAGTAGTGAATATGCTTCTGTATAATGACATACTCTTTCATAAACTTCTTATGATGTTACTTTATTTCATCTTAATTAATGCTACATTTAGGCCATAAGGTCTTTAACACTGCCAACTAACATGTCAGGTAATTTCCGAGGCAGTGAACGTACATGCAACCTTATATTAATTGGCTTTCCATATGAACAAAGAGAAAGAGAAGATAAAAGAGAAAGTAAAAAAGAGGAGGAAAGGTGTGTAAAAGAAGAGAAACTGTAAAAATATGGGGAATATTTTTGAGCTATGTAATTTAGTATGTAGTTATATAGATAGCAGGGAATAGTTTTACTCTTGATAGATGTTGGGAACCGAACAAATAAATCCTGCACGACCATATGGGAGCCACATAACCTTTTTATTAAAGTGTAAAAAAAAAACATAGTTTGCACTGTTGTCACCCTACAATTTTGTGCAGGAATGATTTTTCTGTTTATTGACTCTACATTAATGCCAGTTTTTATTATAACATTTTTATCATTCCAATTGTTGCATTCTGGTCTGCCTCCCTTCTGAGCACACAGTATTGAATCATTATCAAAAAGCATGTCAGCCAAATTTAAGTGGGGCAATTAATTTTATTTCCGTCTTGGACTACGTCTCACATGGTGATGTCGTAAGCCAAAAATGCAATCACTGTTCTGTATCTTTCAGACCATTCACAAGGCCCAGACTGAAATAATGATTCAGTCCAGGACTGTAACTCCATCTCAGCCTGCTCTACATAGTCACACCATACTGCCTATATTGGAAACATTTTGTTGACTGTGCTTCCCTTCGTTTTTTTATTTAAAAAATGTTTTTATAGTTTTTCAGCAAAACAGAAAGTGATGCAAATATTCAGTCATTAAAAGTATATCAGTAAGCAGCTAGTCTAAAACAACCAAATGAAAGGCCAACACAAATATAACCCAAACATTACATAAAAGCATCGACAAGATTTTGAAGCTCAGTAGTGATGGATTTAATTTAAAGGTCCTGTATTGTAAAGGTTCAGATTCTCTTACTTTTTTTAATTTATTTTTTATTACAAAGCAGGTTTAGGTCCCATTTAAATACTGTGAAAGTGTCAGAACGCTTATTCAACAGAGAAATGCACCCAGCCCATGTTTAGCAACTATGTCATTTGGACTTCCGTAAGTTTGTGACGTCACAAACTCACACTCATGTCATATGTCCGCCCTCAGAACAACACACTGCTAAGTGAGTGTTCATTATGTTGTAGCAAGCTACACAACCAAAGAAAACCTGTGGTTGGCCAGAGAGTGCATCTCTTAAAAATAGTCAACCAATCAGTGGAGAAGATCATCAATGCGCCTTAAAGGCATAGACACAAACTGCCTGTTCTTGAGCCTGTTATGAATTTGAACTCTGCCCAGCATTTAGGGATGAACCAATTAACCTTGCTACCATAACCGACCTGTTTGGACACGCCTTTCGGTGTGAAAGGAGTGTCCAGAAAAGTCGGTTGTAGTAGCAAGGTTAGAGGCCAAGCAGGCGATGTTAACGCATTGTTCATGGTGTCTGGAATGGTGCAAAAACATAATACGTTTTTCTTCACTTCCTGTTTTATTCTGCAAGGTGTTGGGTTTGTTGATCTTCAAGTCACAGTCCATAACACATACAGTAATAAATGCATACAGATAGATAAAGAGTGACAAGGTATGTTAGCACATCCACACATACATGCCCCAAAACAGAAACCTGTGCTACGATCCCAAGAATGACCTAAAAACATTTTTTATTTATGTATATGTATTTTGTATGCAAGCATGCCAGAGTATGTCCTGTCTCTTTTTGATAGAGCTAATTGTTTGTTTGTTTTTAAGCAAAAAAATGTGCTTATTTTAGATAGTAAAAATTGGTAATGAAAAAAATCAGTAATACAGAAATATGACTGAAAAACTGGATTTTATCAGCGCAACTTGCAGCACAGATTCTCAGTGATTAAGCTGGTACTTTTTTTTAATTCAAAATTAATTTGTTGGTCCCCCCATTTTTCTCATTACTTTTGTTATGGGAAGCATTTTCTAAGGTTACTTTATTTCTAAGCGGTCCTCATTTGTTGTTAATTATTTTCCCATCACTGTCTTCTTGCAGTGAAAAACACAATGTTTGAATGTAGCCATACAACCAAACTGAAAATTGGCCCAAACCGATGTCTTTTATTTAAAAAAAATCAGTGCATTGTTTCCTGAGAATTGGCAAACGCAGAAAAGAATGAGTCGAAACTTCATATTAGCCTGCATATAAGAGGATATTACAAATGTCCGTCTTCTATTTGACAGATGCTTAAGCAGAAGTCATGAGATGCATGGTTCTCATAACGTGCTGTAAGAAATATTTTGTTGTCCCTTTATTCAGAAAATGAATATAATAAAATCAAACTCACTGTTCGATACTGTGTTGACATAGAGGATCTGCAGTCAGTAAAAAGACGGTGAATTGAAACAGAAGCTATAATTTCTTTATGCTTTCTGTCTGTGTTGTGTTAATTGCTCTTGTGGCGCCTGATACATCGCAAATTAAAAAAATATATATATTTTGCATATCATGAACTGATGTTATTGTTGCAGGAATAATAGTGATTGCTTTAACAAACTCATCTCAATTTTGAGTAAACACAGGCTAATAGTGTACCCATTTGTCAGGCTTTCGCACTTGGATTGCAATACAGCTTGACAGCTCAGTAAAAACCTCTGAGCCCTTTGATCATGATATGCTCATTTCTGCACTGCTCCCATTCAAAAGGGAGTCCCACTTTAGTTTCAACTTGAGTAAGATAGAGCTGAAAAGGATTTTGGAGTATCTTCAAGGGGCATTTCTAGGTCTCTCTAAATCTATCTTTCCTGTTCTCTCTGAAATGGGGACATGCTGTTAAGCAAAAAAGGAAAGGGACAGACTGAAATCAAGAGTTGCAAGTAAGTTTCCAGTTTTCAGAGTGAGAAAGTTGAGGCTGATACAGTGGGCCCACAGCAAGGGTAAGTTTTAATATCTAAAACTTTCAGAACCAGATTTGTGTTCAGAAATGACGCTTGGGTAAACATGTCCAGAAATCAGACCTTTAATTCCACGTTAATCCTCTTTTCTGCAGCCCTGTCCAGGGCTGACACGGTCGCCCCGTGAAAAAGCCTGCTTTGGGTTTGGATCGCTGACTTTGAAGTCCGATGTTTCTATCGGGGTCCTGGAGTGGTTATCGCATGGTAGCTTTCCCTTGGCTCTTCATGGGATTAAAAACCCTTGTTTGTTTCGTTACAGTACATTTCATTCCATACAAATTTTCACCAAACAGCTCATGTTACTACGAAGAACTGTTGATCAGTTGTCAAGATTTTTTGTCATATTGATTCAATCTATAGTGCATCGTTCAAAGAATTGATAAGCCTTTCATTAGGTTGGTTGTTGTTATATTAAAAATCTGTATAGGGGAATCTCATTCATACAGGTTGTAAAACTTGCATTCATATGAAGACATCACATTGTTAATCATGTTGTCAATATCTGAGCTGTCACATCATTAAACAGAGTTGATAAATCTTCTTGGATAACCCATACACATTAACTGTTCATTTGTGTGTTTATTCATTTATATCCTTCAGGTTTCATGTAACAGGGATGGCTCACAATGAACGACAGTCTAGAACGGGACAAGTGTCTGAATTAATTTTACAAAAGGGATTTCACACTACTTCTCAATCTACTTCTTAGTTAATAAACAAATAATAACAACCATATGGTGAGTTTGGCTCAGCACAGTATGTGCATTTACAGAATGTGTCGAAGACTGAACAGAAGTCAGAAATCGACCATCTCCCTCCCTCCTTCTCTCGGTTTAATTCTCTCGCACTCTAATTATAAACACAAACAACTGGTTTTGCTTCATGTGTGTTAAGACAAGGTCAGTATCAAATGGAAGGCATACTTACAAACATTCAAAAGTAAATTTCACGCTTCGGAGATGCATGCGGTTCAGCAAAAATAGACCCATCGCATAAAGATGGAGGATCAGTCATATGGAAAATCGAGATACAGGTTTCTGTCAGATGGCACAGTATAGTTTTCAGAATTCTTAAAGGTAAAATGATCACAAACAACTGGTTTTACATTACAGAAGTAAGACTGTGATCATTGTGATTTCTTGATATCAGCAGGAAAATAATAATCGTGGACATCTCTATCTGATTGACAGAGTACAGACAAAGTATGCAGAGTTAGTGTATATAATACTGCAGAGAATATTGTATATAGAAAGTATTGTAGCCAGAATTCCTCTAATTGTAAGAATCCAGTCGTGGGACACGAGAGAAGAAACCATCATTAGCTTGCAAATTGTGTTTATGCTTTAACAAAAGGAGGGATTTCTCAGAGGTTGAGCTTTTACCCATTGTATTCAAACTATAGCACCAAGGGTAACCATTTCAATTCAGAGACAGAAGAAAGCAGTATGCGTGTGTGTTTGCAAAGGAAGGGGGTTTTCAAAGAATGCTGCAGTAAGAGTCTGGAGACGCTTCAAAATGATGAATGATTTAATTTCACGTTTTGTTCTGCCCTTTGAACATTTTTATTCTGAAGAGAATCCAGCAGCAGATGTGAGTATTTATGTTACCCAAAAAATGTATTGCAATACAACAACCGCACAAACAAAATCAAACATCGCATCTAATTCTTATGATTTGTTTCATATGGTATTTAGTCACATTGCTACTTCAGTTCGCCCCGAGGAGGAGAGAGAAATGGGGATGATGTACAAATATGTTGCCTTTCTGCTTAGACCAGGGCAGGGCTTTCATATTGTACTAATTTAGAGTTTGGCCCTGAGCAGCAAAAAAATATGTGCAGTTTCTTTTACTATATTACCTCAACTAGGCACCATATCCCTACAATGTGTGTCTCTCTGTGTGTGGATGCGAGTCGTGAATTTGTGCAGCCATATATTGTCTATGAGCCGGTTTGCCTTTCTATGACTGTATATTGTCTATTCTCAATACTAGAACAGTAGGGCACTCTATGACTCATCAAACCTTCAGAGATGCAGTGAGGGAAAACCTACCCCCCTCCCCCCGCCCCGACACACACACACACATACATCCACTGTGGATACAAAGAGAGGTCTGGCCCTGGTGATTTTGCCTAAACTCTCTTTTTAACAATGCAGCATAACTTGACACGCACCCCAGGTGGCTGCTCCCCCTGTGACTGCTAGGATTGGTGTGCTTATTGTGAGCCCTCTGCTGCACATCATCTTCGATTTGTGTGTGCAGTGCAGGCTTTTTTAAGTGGTTCCCTGTATAGTGAGCACAGACACATGCACAAAGATCTCTGGGGACAGCAACACCTGCCTGCAGTTTCATATCCTGTAAACCCCAGGAAACAGAAAGACAGGAGGGCTAGTTGGGTTTTGTCACGCTTTAGATCAGGAGCAAAGAACAAAACCCGCCTTGAAGCCCTTGGAACGAAGCCTGAAAATTTTGAGTGTATGTGCAGGTGTCAAAAAGCTCAGGTTGTTTATTCACAATTCTAATTAAATGCTCCAGGAATAAAGCACAATATGAGACAGCACCTGTTTGAGGCGTTATTCTTTCCCTGTCTCTGTCTGTTTGTGTCTCTGCCTTTGTCACATCCTCATGCCATCTTTTCTCTTCCATCAGATATCCGGGGTTTGCAAACCTTTATGGACCAGGCGTCTCGGCTGGGTCTGGACGTTTCCTTACAGAGGGTTGACCGCAACATCAGTCGAGTCTTCACCGACCTCTTCAGCACGATGCGCACTGAGGAGCTCAACCGGTACCGGGACACCTTACGGAGGGCCGTGTTGCTGATGAGCCCTCGAGGCGCACAGGTGTTCATCCACCAGGTAGGCTATACAGCGAATACTTTTTTTTTTTCATTAAGTGATCAGCAACACGAACAGTGTCAAAGAGCAAGACATAAAACAAGCATATTAAAGATCCATGAACTGAAACTTGTAGTTTCCCTAATCTGACAGTTGATCAAACATTCAAGAGTTTTAACTGTAGTAAATGTAAAACATTAAAAAAAAATAGCCATGGAGATAGATGACCTCGGTTTCAATGGATATTATACAAGTAGTTCCAACCCAGCGATCTGATTGGTCAACTGTACATTTGGAACGTGCTCAAATCACCATAAAGCACACCCTGCTCATTACTTGAAATATCGCTCCGCCTTCTCAATGGGAATATATAATTGGAATTGAATTTCATATAATATGCAGTATAATGTTGTTTTACTTGTTATAGGTCGTTTAAATGTGACCCATTTGGTGCAATCTTTTGGTCCTTTTTTGTCGCTCCGAGCACCTATACCGTAACACCACAGATAGTCGGGCACTTAAAATGATAGTGGCCGCTAGCTTGAACGGTTTGGTTTCAACATGACATGGTGCTAAAATCGTAAAAAATACATGAATGTATCAATATCTTTTTTCAGTGGATATCTTAGTTACGACAAGATTGAGCGAGATAAGCTGTTTACTGTTTCTATATGCTGTATTTATTCAGTTTGAGAAACAATCTCTGGAAAGCAATAAAACGGACTAGATCTCGTCTCTGTTGCGACATTGTTACTAAGGTTCGGACTACTTCTTGGAGTGGTAAACATTGCATACATTACATTCGCTTCTACTGATGCGACTGATTGTTTGTTTCCCAGTTGTTCGTCACGTATTGCCATGGAAATGGAGATCACACTAACAAAAAGTTTTATACTTAAAGAGGGAATTGCCCCATAATATGAATACATTTTGATTTTATTTTATTGACATGGTAACTTGTTGTATAATCGCAAGCGCCTCGGTCCTGACCGCATCACTGTCCTGCCAATAATCACATTAAAGCACACCCTCTTGTGTAATATTGCTTAATCTAACACTCGGGGCACACTCGAGACTCTTCCCTTTAAAACTGATAAAAAAAAATTAAAAAAAATGACTCACTGGCCTGTCTGCACCAGTTTTAAGTTGAGAAGAAACCCCAAAAAAGGGCAAAGTTCAGAAAGAGATACATTTTCACCTTCGCATGAAATATTACAAACATATCTTTGGACAGCAGAAACCGTATTTCTAAAACATCCATTCACTCCTCAATTCCGTGCCAATACAGGAAGTTTTTTTTACTGTACACATCAAAGCACTGCATATAACCCCAGGCGAAGTTAAAAAAAAACAGTCGGAATAAACTGTGTACAGCCCCAGAGGATTTGCATCTTTCGTTGCTCATATTACCTCCTGCTCTCCTAATTTGGAAGCTGTTGCAGACTTCTCATCCATTTGCCCCTTCTACATCATTTCTGCTACATCATTTCAGCTAATTATAGCAGTTAGGATCAGGGGGCTGTACAGAAGTTAATGCATCTAACTCTCCATTCTTTAAACATCTCTTCCTCTTTTGTCTCACCTTCAAGGTTCAAAGTGCATTAGTTAATTAGCTGCCCTTCCCTCAAAACAGTTCAGAAAAGATGAATTGCTGCCTTAAAATAACAAACAAGTTTCTCTTAGGGCTGCCAAAAGTGGAAAGTTTCCTTTAATCATTTGCGATACTTTTTTCTCATGATAACCACTTGGTTAAACCCTGTCGAATAATGATGTGCTATAGTGCTTTGGTGTGATTAAAGAATAGGGTAGCATAGCATTGGCCATGTTGGAGACAGTGAAAAATATGGCAACATAAAAGTAAGCTGAGTGGTTAGACAGGAAACACGTTACAATCTGATACTTAATCTTTTGCATATCTGGCAAGGACAGAGAAACACTGATAAAACACTGAAGATGTTCCGAGTCAAATGAAAAATTTGAAATAGGGCCGTAGATAAATGGCCATTAAAATAGGATGGTAGGTAAAAGAAAATATGCCAGTTACACCCCCTGTTTAACGTTAACAAAGTCCTTGGTTGTGCTGTGTGGTCTTTGCCATGTGTCTGTATCTCTTTTTATTCATGCATCCTTGCGAACTAAAAGGTTGCGATAGATAAATTAATGTCTATCAGAATCCCATTTACAGTACAGATCAGAAGTATTTGGACAATTAAGCAATTTTTGTCCTTCAGACTCTGAGCATGAACACATTTAATTAAAAATATAACAAAGGATTCTACATTGAATTACCAGGTCTCTTCAATTTGAGTAGTTTTGCATCAATATAGAGCATTTTGAGTGGAAGATACAGTCTTTTTATTACATAGTTCCCAAGTTTAAATGTTCAACAGTAATTGGACAGATGCAAGTGAAGTCAAACTAAATCATTATATTTAACTCCTTTGCATGGACTGCCTAAAGTCCTCTGCGCACAGACAACAGATTGCCCATGATTCTTTTAAAAACCTCATTAGCTCTAGCACCCAGCACATTTTTGCCTAGATTTAGCATCGTATAACTCTTGCTCATAAGTTACTACTTAAGAAAGAATTTTTGTTTATCAAGCCCATCATTTTCAATGGATAAAAAAAAAAAAACATTTTTACATTTCCTTTATTGCCATGAAAGAAAGACGAAATTTATAACATATCTTAAGGCCACTTATCCAGCCTAATTAGTGAAGATTGAACAAAACAAAAATGTGCATCTTTCTATCAAGGCAATGAGAGATGTAAATTCAGAGACTGTGAATCAGAACAAATATATTGATGTTTTATGCTTTATTTTAATTTCAATCTGCTTGTTTCCAGGATGCTGAGGGGGGTTATTTTCTCTTGATGAAAAAAACTTTTCATATTTCCTGTAATGTCACCTGCCAGAAATATGAGACTTAAGTGCTGCAATTAAGGCATTTCTACATGACACAAAAAGTATACGTATTCATCTTGTTGGTAACGATGGAGACAGTGCTAGAGTACTGATGAAAGGAACTAAAAAAGGCATGATTATATATTGCATTGCTTTACATAAGAAAATGTATATCCTTATTTTGTCTTTTTATTTCTGCTTACCTAATGGTAATCCTTACCATAACTTTATTGTCTTGTAAACTTAAATTCCTCTCCTGGCATTGTTTGAACCTCTAAAAACGAATCTATGTTCATCAAACAAAAAGAAAAATTGGACCCACTCTCCTGTAGCTTGAAGACATTGAAAGCGCCACCCCACAATTTGACCGGATTGGTTCCTTGAGTATGTGACTGTCAGACTGTCAATGCAGTTCCAAAACAAAAATGCTCAGCCAAGGCATTTGCTGCTTACTTTATTCATGATGTGTCTTCTACTATATAAGAACCACCACATGGACATGCTAACAAGGTTAAAAACGTGATTTTCACTGGAGGGTATTTAAAACAGGTGTTGGAAAGGGTCAGGTTGGGTTGCATATCCCTAATCTTCTGCTCTTACTCATTTTATTGTTCTATCGATTGTAAGCAAATACTGTAGAAACAAGTCTTCAGACACTGACCTGCATTCCAATTAGCTTCTTGTCAATGTTCCACTATAATTCTAAAAGTGAAGTGCTTACAATACACACAAATAAATCAGTGCACAGGTTTTGAATACACAGAGGCTTTCAAGTCTCATTAATGGCACTCTCCTTTGATCTTCCTCTGCTCCAATGAATTGAGATTTTTTTTGTGTGTGTGTGTACATGTACACAGTCTGCCGCAGACATCTTTTCTTCTCATAAGTTTGCATTTAATCATATTCCTTATCATCCCTCATACAATTAACATGAGGCATCTTGGGGACTAAGAAATAAGCACAGCTTCACGTTCAGCACAGCCCCCACATGCTCCTCTGAATATGTTAATATATTAGAAGTGGAGGAGATTTGTAAATTCATCAAAGCTTCATTAATAACTCGGTAGCTGTAGTCGCAGAGTGTACCCACTCCTCACTAGAGATGCTGGGGCAGAAAATGTAAAAATGCCTAATGTATAAATGGAGAATGATGATGATACCTTGGAGAATTGAGTACTCATAAACTTCTGGATCAAAAACATATCGCAGACGGCAATAATGTAAATGGTTAAAAAAAAAAAAAAAAAAAAATCTTAATAACCAACTGGAATTAATTTGATTAGTTGTCTCAAAGATTTGTGCAAGGTGTGACAAAATGCATTACGGTAGGGTTTAAGTATTGTCTGTGAAACTGTGTGGTGTTAATCAGTTGTAACAGAGTAGTGGTGCTCTTTACCTTAGCGACCTGCTCTGATTAATGCTGCTCTCTAAAGTTGTCATCTGTGGGATTCAGAGTTTGTTGTGCTCTATTATTTTCCCTTCCTCTCTTCTGCTTTACTTTTATTCATTTTCAGTGCTTACGTATAGTACATAGTGGCATTACTTAGAAGACCTATAAGGTCACAATAAAACTACCACAAAGAGGTGTAAAGCAACAAGAAGACGCACAATGACTACAACAGAGATGCAAAAGGACTACAGAGAGATATGAAAGGAGATAAAAACAAACCAATGGAAACTACAAAGACAAGAGAAGCAAAAACGACCACAAAGAGTTGTGCAAAGACTACCAATAAACCCATGGCAACTACAAAGAGAAGCCACGAGATAAATAATGACTTTAGATGACCGCAAGGAGCTGTAAAATGACCCCAGAGAGATGCAACAGGAATACAGAGACATGAGATGACTACATAGAGATGGAAAACGATTACAAAGAGATTAGAAAGGATGACAGAGAAACGCGAAATGACAACAGAGATGTGAAATGGTCACAAAGAATTCCAAAGGGACCCAAGAGGACTACAAAGAGATCCAAAATTACCATGAAGAGTGGAAACAGGACTGCAACGAGACCCAAAACAACTACATTGGCATGCAAGACGACTATAAAGAGAATTAAAAAAAAAGTAGAGAAATGCAAACAACCAGCAAGAGACACAAAATATAAAAAACTATATGACTACAAATGAAATGGCCTCTCACTGTATTTCAGTCTCGTTTTCATCCTGTTTTGGAGGGTGTTGGGTTGTTTACATGGCTATGCTTGAGGGCCTACTTTCTCATCTGTTCATGCCTACTTTTTTTTCGTCAAGGTCAGATGAAGGTGAGGAAAAATTGTCTGAATATATATTGGTCAGATGAAGAAAAGGCACTTTTGTCGGACGGCAGTTTGTCAAAGGACTATTTTAACCATTACCTAATATTCCTAACTTTAATTTAAAGTTGTTTTAATCCACTACATGAGGAAGGTCATCCTAAATCATATTCTACTCAAATCTACTTTATTCTGACGATGCTCTATTTCCCAGCATAACATATTCCATCATGAGTCAGTTGTCACTCGCCCTGTCTACTCTCAGGCCGGAGTCATTTCTCATACTTTGAACAAGCTGCATATGTCATTGACAGTGTCTGTGGCTTCATGCTAAAATTCGGGGCTCTTGTTTTCTCTCATCGAGACAGTTGCCATCTCATCTCTTGTTTACTTCAGCCATGAGAGGATGTAGCGTCTTCTGTCAGATTCAGTGCCGCCTCGTTCTTGACACCCAGCTACTCTCTGTTACCTTCATGATAGGGGAATTTCACTTGAGTCACGCGAGCCTTTTAGAGGGCCATTACGTGGAATTTTAAGCTTTCAACTGTCTCATTTTGATGTCCTTGGGTTGTATTCGAGAAGCATTTGCTAAATCACTTACTTAAAATGATGCGCATTTAGGTACAAAAACTCGACACATTTTATGAGTTACCAAAGTCACTTACCAATTAATGTCAACGGAGCAGCTCCAAGCTATATATCGTGAAGACACTCAAATTAGGTTTTTGGCTCTCTGAGCTCTGTCTTTGAGAGATAATTATTTATTTTCATCACCGCTGTTTAAAATGCTTCAAGAAACTGAAATAACTGTTCTGAATGCGAACTCTGATTGTAAGATAAATACACTCAATTATACAACTATAAATTTAGTGTAGTATTTTTCCATCACTCCAGGAAATCTTGTGATCACAATAAGTAATGCACGTTTATCTAATCCCCACAACTTTTACAGGGGCTTTGCAATTTTGTCATAGTTAGCAAGGACCTTCAACCTCTTCTCATCATTAAAACAAACCACATGCTTGACGATTGGAAAAAAAACGCCAAAACCAAAACTGATGGGTTTATGGGAAATTTGGTATAATGAGAATTATTCTACCAATTATCGCGCTTCCCTAAATCATGTGTTAAATAAAATGTTGTATAAGTTCAGGGAATAAAAGCAATTGAACTGAAGTTGTTTAGGCTATTTCTGTAATGTGCAGTATGCATATCATCATACGAATGCATTACATGATTCTTGATTTATTTGGTGATAAAAATAATTCAAAATGTCTTCCCTCGACATGACATTTTTGGCAATTCCAGAAATTGTACCACTGAAGAAAAAAACAACAAGTAAACTTTCTCAAAAGGCATCGCACTTTTTGAGAAAAGCTTCTGTAAAATCAGGCATTTTTGATTGCAACAATCACAAAAAAAAGCCCCCAAAATCCTGGAGGAACTGATTATCAGAAAGTGAGAAATCCAGCGTTTCCAAGTGGGTGGCGTCAGCTGGTATGCCAGCTCTGCAGGGCAGTTGATGGATGGGACAGAGACGCAGGGTGAGGTGTGCCTCCTGTGCAGCAGCTACACCAAGCTACAAGATTGACAAGCACCGCTGCCCGCTGCCAGGTAACGTGAGAGAGAGGGAGAGATGCTGTGCAGGGTGCCAGGAGGCTTAAAAGGGGACGATAGGAACAGAGAGAGAGAGAGAGAGAGCACAAACAGGAGAGGTAGAATAAAGAGAGAAATAAAGGACAGAAGGAGATGGATGTAGGGAGGAAAGGTCAACGATGAGAAAGAGATGGGGAGCTAGAGGGGCTCCTCCAACATAATAAAGCACCTCTGTATGAAACAATAATGGGTGAAATCTAATGGAAGAGATGGCAGTGGAGAAAGACAAAAGACGTGTGCTGAGTGACTGTGTGGTTTGTGACAAACAGTACCTATTGAAGATGGGAGATTTTAAACTAGCAGAAATAGATGGCCATTGTGCTGAGAGTCAATTAAGTAATATACTTTGGCAGCTGTAAACATTTAAATCTAGCCTATGAAATCATACCCTCGTTGCACATCTAACACGGAAAAGATGAAAACTTGTTCACGGGTGTATCATGCGTATCTGCTGCTATGAGAGCTGGAAGGAAGTCAGCAAAGACTATGTTGTACCTTATTACTATCTAATCTTGAATGAAAACGTATCCCCTGCATGAACTATATGCTGATGGCATTTTAAAATACTGTTATGTTGCACAGAGAATCTTTTAATCATCATATTTTAATTCAGTGGATATTGGTTGTCTGCAGTTTAAAATAATGTACAGAAGATTCCCCTGGTGCATATTGCCCTGCTAATTTTCAGTTATATTTATGCTATAAATGAAAAATGGTGAAAAAACTGTGGAGCATTGATGATATTCTATTTTATACACAACTGTCTTTAAAAGTAAATATGATCATTATTCAGCTTTGTGACAGAACCCAAAGTGAAACCCAGATATCCACAGTCTGTCACGGTTCTTTATTCTGTATATTGGGTTTTCCACCTTGTAGTGTCCAAAGCAAACATGCCCCTTATCATGTCAGCTGGGCTCGGTGTGAACTGCCAAAGCATTGAAGTCATTCCGCATGTGACCTTCATCTGCTACACTGGTGGTTGTGGATTACTGCGTTTCCTTCCTGCCTCCTTTTAAATCGTAACTGATGCTCTTGAGTATTTTGCTTTTTCTTCAATCTGTGCCATCAATGATCACGGAAACCAACATCAAAATATTTATTTTAAAGGGTAGGAGGCAATTTAAATGCCATCACTGAGCAAATATGCTGGAGCTGTTTGTGCACTGTCTCAAGGTCTTGTGTATTGAGCAGAAATGTAGCATAAAACTGACTTTTTATTTGGTTGCCTTTAGCCAGAATAACTCTGGCAGAGTCCAACAAATACAGTTTGATAGTTAAAATAATTTTCTTTGTTTTCAATAAATACTTTCTCTGTTTTGTCATCTCGCTCTTTTTAAATGTCATTCTGTGACTAAAAAAAAAAAATCACAACTAACAGTTAAAAAAATGACTTTGGTGCCTGTTGTCTGAATGACAACAGAATCACAGACGGGCTTCTACAACGTGGGCGCCCTGGTGGACTGCATGGCAGATGAGGTTACAGTGTTGGAAACAAATTCACTTGTCAAGATTTGACACCATGAATTGCTGATTAAAAATGCACCCCAGTGACACTCAAGTTTGAGACGCAATAAACACATTTGCCCTTGCTATGAATTGTGTTTTGATGCCAAGGACTCTTCCGTCTTATTGTCACAAACGCTTGTGGACGTCGATTTAAACGCGGCCCCAGTTGACATGCTATGATGGGGTGCTTTGGAAAAAAGATGGCTATGATGGCTTTTCTTGCTCGGGAAATTTGGTGCTGTTGACATGACAGCTAGTGGGGCACAACAGAGACACACAGAGATGCATGCATGCAAGTCTCACACACTTTACCCACAGCTCTCTGACAGCAAAACCATATACTGTAGGTGCCTCTTGACAGTAAGCTCTCTTTTAGTAACATTTTTATGTCCTTCACAATTGTTTTGTCAAAGTGCCTGTCACAGGTTGAAACAGTATGGAAGAAAAATTTGGTTTTGGAGATTTCATCTACTTTAATGTTACATTGAGGGGATTTTTTTTTCTTTTTTTGAAATGTTAAATAACAGACTGCAGGCTTACAAAACTTGAAGGATTGGAGAAAAAAAGTAATTTACTCAAGTTTTACCTGCAATGTTTTAATCCAGATCAAGTTGTTATCGAACTGTGGAGAAGGTCTAAAACAATTTTCCACCTCCAGCACCTTTCAGAAGTAAAAGCTTATATCCCTGATGTCTAGACTGTCTTGATTTTCTGCACCCAATTCTTTTTCTTTTGCCTTTTTCCCATTTGTACCCAATTTCTATTGTTGTTCCAGTTTTTGACAGCATTTCTTAGTTTCACAGATGACACGTTACAATTTGATATATTAAAAATATTGATCTTCAGTCGATTCTCAATAAGTCGATTTTCTCACATTTATAACAAAATATTCACTTGTGTCTTGGCACCTGGACTTCCCCCTCTCTCTCAGATGGAATAAAGTTGGCCATGACCTGGAGGTGTGGATCCCAGCATGACTCATTAACCCGACACAGAGAGCATGGTGTTGGTGCAGGGAAGCGTAGTGCTGGCACAAACAACATCCTTTGCATTTGTGCACACACAGAAGGATGCCCAAACACGTGCACACCTTCACTGCGTCACCCCTGATTCCCTCCCCAGATTTATCACTGCCAGTTCTGTCTACACCCCCTCCCTTAGTGCTAATGAGTGAGGCCAGGTATAATTAAAAAGCTCCAAAAGTATTGCGCAGCCTATTTTTTTTTTAATTTAAAAAAAAAAAATGTATCAACATGATAGAAAAACACACTTACAGCCAACCAGAAGATTGAATTAAACTGACCCAGAATACAAATGAAGGCCACGGTGGATTGAGTGGCATCATTTTAAAGGCGACAAACAAAGCAACACATTAGGGATGCCTTGTACTTAGCAGGTGAAGTGCTGGTAAAGTTTTAAATAGAGGACAAATTATAAGAGCCTATTCAGTATTAGGAATATATCTACTGTGTAAACAGACAATCATTGCAGTCTGGGAATGTAATCATGTTTGATCATGACTCTTGATGTTTACAGTCATAGTACCTGGACTCTAGGGCAGCCAGTGTTGGCCAGTCAGTCCTCCACTGGGGCTGGATATTATTCAAAAAATGTCTAAACCAATACCTTGACTTAGATAGCAGTTCCTAAACAATACTTTTTTTATCAATTATTACATTCAGAAAATTAGAAAGAACATGACATTTCATATTACGGTACACATAGTTTCCATGCAGTTTAGAGGGGGAGAGTGTTGTTTTTTGTAACTAAAATTAACAGATGTCCCCTTAAAGCCTCACATGCAAATTATCGCTATAGACATTACAATTTACCAATACTCAATGCCTCTCATGCTATCGGAAGATGCTAGCTTGACACCTGCACACAGAGAAATCTCTAGTTATGGCAGCACATGCAACTCAGACATTTGTATGGTCAAAAATCTATTTAAAAAGACTAAATTAAGGTGTTGTAATGTAAGATTTACTTACAGAAGTTGAAAACCAAGTAATTGTTATCTATGTGGGCGGGCCACCAAAGTAGAGGCTACACATGGTAAATGATTTGACGCTGATGAGATTCACTAGTGTGTAAACAATGCAGAATTTATATAAGGTATCGAAATTTGGTGCTGAATAAAAAGGTATTTTGCCAAAACCATTTGATCGGTGCTATAACAGTATCGAAGTTCGATACCCAGCACTATCCACCACTTTAGTGCAGACTAAATACAATATTTCACCAAACCTTGGATGGCTTGCCCCCAAATTCTATTTGGACATCCATGTTGAAGTGTAATGTGTTTGGTGATCCCCTGACTCTATCAAGAGGTTGATATTTCTTCTTATTTATTCACATTGGGGTTGTAAAATGAAAATGTTTCCTAACCACAAATAACATAGGTAACAGATAATTAATTTTAAGTTTATTACATGTTAAAATAATTGCAACAATAATTGCAACTTTATTAAGCGTCAAATTTCACTGCCTGTGTTAAAGCTACAGTCAATGATTGTGTTATATTAATCAAAAGGGCCCACAAATACCGAAATGTCCTGATTTTTATCCACAATAACTTAAACCTTTACTACAAGGGAACTGTAGTGCACACAGGGGAAACCTGTTTTAAGCTCAATTACAGTTGGGTTGGTATCTTTAAACTCCACTGTCAACTGTAAGCTGAGAGGGCAATTTGGGATGTAATAGTGCTAATTGATGCAAAAAACATAAAACACACTTTTCAAGGGGGCACTTGAGAAATGATGTAACACAATTCCTTTAAAGTTGGGGGAGAAACAATTTATTAAATAATGGTAAAAATCTGTGCAGCAGAGTATCCTGACTTTTAGTCCCTCTAGCTTCAAACTGTATCTGTCATAGTAATAAAAGTACATGTATTTAAACTTGACATACCCAGGTTGTAACAAAACCTTTGGTCATATCATCATTTTCTCGGAGAGTGTTCTTTGATACTGATAAAGATGTGTTTAGACATCAACTTATCAACCAGTGTCGGACAGTGGTTACTGGGATGGAGTGATCAGAGCCCTGTAAACTCAGTGATCATCTGTTGAAGGCCAGAGGTGAAGAGGTGTGTGGAGTTTATCTCGCTTACCATCCGCAGGCATCGCTCCCCCCTGGCTTAATGGTCCCACCTCTGGACCCCTGTCCTCTCTCTCTGACCCTCACTGACGCTCCTCTATTCCATTTTCCTCCCAATAACAGCATGACAAATTGAGCCTGCCAGAAAACGATCTATCATTGTCCTACATCTCATCCTCTGCTGCCCTCTGTTCTCTCCTCTTCTCTCTCTCTTTGTCTCTCTCTCCCCCTCTGTCCCTGTTACAGGACATTCCCTCTTTTCCTCTTTGTATTTTTCCCATCTTAATGGTTTCATGTTTCCCCCTACATGGGCACTTTATCTTTCTGCCCTTGCTTTTTTCCCATAACCTCATCTCCTTTGCTCTGCCCTCTTATTGCACTGTATACTTTTATCTGTGTCTCCATTTCTCTTTCTGTGTTCATTTTTCTTCAGCCTCTCTGCTAACTTGTTTTGTTCTGTAATATTCTCTCTTTATTTGTTGTGTCATCTTTCTGTTTGCTGTATAGACAGGTACATTATGGTATAGATTCATACCATTAGACCTCTTGCAGTAATTTATTAATGTGGAAATAATCACAGGACAGACAATAATATACCCCAATATTAGGAAACATGTTTTAGTGGAAGTATCTTTTTGTAGCTTTAGTACACTCCAATAAATCATTTCTATTCCTGTCTTTGGCTTTAGTCAGAACACTTTAGCTGGCTGTGACTAAATTTAGCAACCCTTTGTGATTTTTCTACATAATGAGTCAAGTGTTATTATCATGGAGCATGGAGAAACTGTAGTGCACACAGAGAAAACGTAATTGCTTTGCATGACGAATAAATGCCAGAACTTGACAGGTAAATAATAGATGGCTCCACGATCAATTAATGGAACCTCCTGAGGAGCTCGTGCGAAACTCGGCAACGTTCAGTAACTGTGAACATTAAATATTCAGGATGAGTTTGCCTGTGCATACAATAGTTTACCTCCAACACCGCAGCACTTTGTAACAAAGTAGTTTACTCCAACAAAACCTAAATAAAACCACATCTTCATGTACATATTTCATGGAAGAAAGGAAGAGAAATGGTTGTATATCCAAACTCCAGTATTAAAACTGAAACCAGGGCAGTTGGCAAGCTCTTTACTTGATGGATTGTTATTACTTGCACAAGTATGAATCATCTGCTGAAGTTAAAGAGCTTTTCATAAATAATTTGCCTTTTCATAAGTAAGGCATGGAGAATTAAAGCGGCGGTGTATTCGAAGTGATGGCTTATTTCTTCACATTAATAAACGTCAGGGGACTTTTTTTTAAATGTGGGCAAGGGCCTTCAAAGGGTAAATAACTCCAGCATTGTGCTACTGATGGTGAAAGTGGTAGTAGTAAAGGTGATTATCATAATGATAATGAGGTAAGTGATGAAAACAACAATAAAGGCCCGGCCATCAGTGGCTTTCTGGCCTCTGTGATTGCTCTAACCTTGTTCTTTATGCTTTTACTTTGAAAGGAAAGGAAATATGAAACAGTCAGCTGTATAAATCAGGCCTTTTTCTCAGTTTATGTATTTCAGTGGCAGGACCCAAAACACATCCTTGTCCTGACAGAGGGTGATAAACTTTGATTAATGTTTGTGATCATGAGTCATGCTTAGCATTATTGAAACAGTAAACCTCTTGGGTAATTTTTATTTCTTCTGGAGGGAGAGCAGTTAATCTCATAAAAGGCACCTAGTGAAGTCTATCTCATTTATCTGGTGACCCCTAGAGTTATACATAAGTGTCAGAAGTTCTTTAAATAGCGAGGTGCTCATGCAGAGCCTGTTTTTCTCGTTGTTTTCCATGAGTGAGCCTGCAGTAGGATCACAGTTTATCGGACTGCTGCTTTGAATTTCTTAAATGCACTCATACTTAATGCATGATAATTATTTTTAGTGTCGTAGAATCATTTGAGCCATTTCAAATTTTTTGCTAAAGCCCTATGTAGCTCATATTATTGTAAAACGGGAATAGTCAAGACACAGTTACTTTGTCTTTGTGTGTTAATAGCTGTATCATTCTGTATATTTGTCTCCCTGCAGCATAATATGGGATGCAATTATACCAAAACCCTACAATTTTATCGGAAAGTTCTGTCTCTGTGAAATTGTTGCTGTGGGCTCAGGATTATTGCCCAATTCCCAAGTGGCAGACTCAAAATACAGTACGAGTTATAAGGGTAATTGCAAAGCCAACCACTTGGAAAACAAGAACTGTATTGGTACCCAGCACACAGCCTATCACAGTCCAAAAGCTCTAGAGAAAATGTTCAATTAAAGTACAGGCCCAGTGGGAAGAATATAAATATAAATGCCGGTTCAGGTGTCCTTTTACCCCTCTTCTAACCTGTTATACTTGCTTACTGTTTCCTTCTCCCTATGTTGTTCTTACCCAAGAGTCTATGAGTCGGTGTCCAGCATGTGCACATGCATATTCATATGTTCTTGTGATGTCTCATGTGCAGGTCCAAGTGTTAACTAGTCTGGTGTTACCACACCCAAATTCTCTTTGTGCATATATGAGTCTGGATACACTCTAGGGAATTGTTTGCAGTCATTGCATCCTACTGGGCGTCAACGTTGGGGTAATTTTGAAGTGATTGGAGCAGCTTTAACCAATCAGTATGCGCCAAGACTCTAACACTGCTGCAACTACGTGTTGTTTTTTAAGAACACTCGTCTTCAACATCATCATACTTACCCACTGACACTAGCCCCTGATTCAGCCACCCTTCAGAGTGGCTGAGCCGCGTTTCCAAACAATAATCACAGTAATGAAAACTGAAGCTTGATGTAATAGTATGGCGGAGCCAGGCTATGTGTTAACACCCATATATGAAAGATATGCCCATATATTGTATTTCATTTTATGCATAACTACAGTATGGAAGATATGCAGGTGCATTCACTGAGGTATGTGATCTGTAAAATCTAAATTGGTTTTCTGGTGAACATTGACATTTTCTAAAAAAAATACATCGGCAGCTTGAATTACTTTACTTATAAGTATTCTCCTCATGTATTGGTCAGTTTCTTCGGAAATTACCAGAATAGCCTGATATTGCAGCTATTTGTTATTTGTTGGTTGCTTTAGGTTCATTTTCATTATGAAGGAATTCACAAATAAACAAGCAACTTTCCCGAAATTAATATAGCATGGTGTGCTATACTCATTTCTGGATGGTGTGATTGACAAAGTATAACATTTCACCAAGGAATATAGATTTCCTGAGTATCTATAATCATGGGTATTACGGATGCTGTCCCAATCACTTAACGGG